>NC_090928.1:230123966-230498341 GCF_040938575.1 Ambystoma mexicanum | reverse complement strand
CTTGGCTTCCACCGCAGGATGGCCAGGACAGGCCCAGTATACTGTATTCCATCGTGGACTGAAGGAGGAGATAAAAGACGAACTGGCAAGAATAGCTCGTCCCACAACCCTGTCGGATTTGTTCTCCATAGTCACCCAGATTGAGTATCGTTTGAGCGAACGCAAGGCAGAAAGAAAGAAGCATAAGTCCCCTGTCTCCCTTCCTCAAGGTACCCATTCCTTACCTTCTCTAGCTCACCCCACTACAAGGAAGAACCTATGCAAGTCGGGTCAGCCAGAACTCCATTGTCATCCGAAGAGAGAAGACGCCGTAGAGAATTGGGGCTTTGTATGTACTGTGGCTCGGATTCCCACCTGCTTCGAAATTGTCCCGAAGTACCGCCGAGACGGTCGGGAAACGAATGACCTCGGAACTAAAGGGGACGAGTGACCGAGGTCGGACTATTAATCCCTATCTTACAGTGACGGTGGCTCCTCACCCAACCACGCTGGACTCACGTCTCATGGCAGTTCCCATCCAATTGACTACCTCGACGGAGGTCCTTACCACCATGGCCCTGTTGGATTGTGGCGCTGCAGGAGTGTTTATGGATACTATGTGGGCACACAAACAAGGGCTCCCTCTTGTACAAAGGGAGGAAGTCCAGAAGGTTGAAGGAGTCGATGGTTCCCCGCTTTCGTCGGGTCCTATCACCCACTCCACAGAAACCATGACGGTTCGCATCTTCCACCATTCGGAACAGCTACAGTTTGACTTAATCCGAGCAGCGCATTTCCCAGTAATTCTTGGAATCCCCTGGTTGAGGATGCATAATCCGCTCATAGATTGGACACAGAACACTTTGGCCTTCACTTCCTCATTTTGTAAATACAATTGTGGACTCCATCCCTCAGAAGAGCCGGTACAGGTCCTTACTCCTCTACAAGAAGGGGTAAACGAGATTTGTAAGGTCCCTCCGGAATTGACCGAATTCTCGGACCTCTTCAAAGACAACTCGGTTTTGGAGCTACCCCCACATCGGCCGGAAGACTGTGCCATCGAGTTGCTGCCTGATGCCCTGGTGCCATTCAGTCGCATGTTCTCCTTGTCTCTTATGGAAAAGAGGGCCCTTCGCAAATATTTGGATTCCCATTTAGTTAATGGCCTTATTCGACCTTCCAAATCCCCGGCCGGTGCTTCTCTCTTCTTCATACCTAAGAAGGATTCTTCGGAGCTAAGGCCCTGTATTGATTATCGTGGCCTGAACAAGGTCACGGTTCGAGACCGTTACCCCATGCCCTTGATAGCAGACATTCTGGAAGCAGTCCGGGGTTCCACAATATTTTCTAAGTTGGACCTCCGTAGTGCTTATCATCTCCTACGAATTAGACATGGGGATGAATGGAAGACTGCCTTTCGGACCCCGTTTGGCCTTTTTGAGTATCGGGTGATGCCGTTCGGCCTAGTAAACGCACCCGCCATATTCCAACGCTTTATGGATCGCCTGTTTTCTGATCTGTTGTATTGCAGTGTCATAGTTTATTTGGATGACATCTTGGTGTTCTCGAAGACCGACTGTAACGCTCACCTGATTCCCGCAGAGGCGCCGGTCTTGACTGGGTGAATGCCGTATCTTCAAAGGTGATGTGTAACACACGGTTGGCTCTTTGGGCTGGACCTCTGTGCACTGTATGTCTGACTCGAAGAGTAAGATGTCTGCAGATAGAAAATATGGGATTAATGAACTGGGGTTATTGGGTGCCTCTCTCCTCTTCCCTTTCTCTTCTCCTGTAGAACCCCAAAGGTTAACACCCTCACCTTAGGTAAGTGAACGCCGAGCTCTTCATCTGCCTCGGGGCAGGGTGCCGTAACCAGTTTCTTCACTGGATAAGGGTGCAGGCCTCTTGACCTCAGAGGACTGCTGTCCGTCGTTAACTGCACGAACGGTAAGTTCTGGGCACTTCAAATGTCTTAAAAGTCTTTTGTAATGATATCTCTTGTTTTGCAGGGTTCCGGCGATGGCGGATGCCGGGCTGATGAGAGTTGAGGATCGAACCCGCGTGAGGAATAGAAGCGCCTGGAAGCACGTAAGTAAGCGCTTGTAGCCTGCTTCACGATGCGCACTAACTGTCCCTTTTATCTTGCAGGTACAAGTTCGGAGCTTTAGAGAAGCTGAAGGGTGCTGGAATACCCACTGGATTCGGCGTGGGAAGGAGTAATGGCACGTGAGTAATAAAGTTGCCCAATGTCTTTAAACGCACCTTCATTTGTCTTTCAGATGCGGGATGCAGCGCTGAAGGCCTCCGGAGCGTGCGAAGAGCTGGTAAGCTTTTGTCTTTCAGATGCCGGAATGCAGTGTGAAGACCTCCGGAGCATGCAAAGAGTAGGTAAGCCTTTGTCTTTCAGATGCCGGAATGCAGCGCGAGGCGTTGGTGACAGCCGATGGACCAGGTAAGAGATGCGCTGCCACTGAAGACCGTAGTGCTAACCTGTTCTTTCTTTGTCTTTACAGGTGCTGCTGAAGACTGGATTCCAGGATGGTAAGCCTTTGTTCCCTTAGGCCCAGGATCAGAAGCAGAAGACACGATGAGCGTTCTGCTGCAGAGAATGCAGAATAACGCAAAGCAAGATTCATCCATCGGGTGTGGTTTAAATAGCCTCCTGTAGTGCTTAGGTGTCTCCTTCCACAGCCACGCCTAGGTAAGAAAACAGTTCCTGCTTTCTAGAAGAGTTCCAGTGTTCTGAACCTAGGGAGTGGCTCCTGCCCCACCCAACAGGAAAAGTAGTCCCAAACAGAAGAGGATCAGGGGTTCAACTGGCAGGTAAGTAAGCAGCATGGTCTGCTGCAGGTAAGTCCACCCAAGCATTATGAGCCCGGCGCTTCCAGCGCTGGGGCCGGGCATCTTTATGAGCCTGGTGCCACTGGCGCCAGGACAGGGTCCAAAAGGTCCCAATTGGGACTGGCTGGCACTCGGAACCGGGGTTATGGGTCTGCTTCCAAGGGAGTCGGGCAAGTCCTGATCTTTTGGAAGCAGAGATCATGACAGCACCCCCCCTCAAGGCCCCTCCCAAACCGGGCTTCTCCGGGGGTTTGGGCTTGTTAGGAAATGTTCGATGAAATCTTTTGATTAGACGAGGCGCGTGGACATATTCTGCAGGTTCCCAGGATCTTTCTTGGGGACCGTAGCCTTTCCAGTCAATCAGGTAAAATAGTTTAGATTTGGAGATCTTGGAATCCAGGATGCTTTTGACTTCAAACTCAAGTTCTCCATCAACTAGAATAGGTTTTGGAGATGTAGTTAGTCGGGTTTGAGGTTGCACGGGTTTTAATAGAGAGACGTGGAAGACCGGATGTATCTCCATGTGAGGGGGCAAGTCCAACTTGACCGCTACTGGATTTACAATGGTAGTGATGGAATAGGGACCAAGGTATCTTGGGTTGAATGTGCATGGTCCTTTTAGAGGTAGATATTTGGTGGATAACCAGACTTGATCTCCTACTTGATATTGGGGGGCTTCCTTCCGATGTTGGTCTGCTCCTTTCTTGTATTGTTGTTTAGCCCTTTGAAGGTGAGAAACGGCTTCCTTAAAGGCTTGGGTGATTGTAGAATGCAGGTGGTCTACTGCTGGTGTTCCAAGATCTTGGAGTGGATCCAACTCCGAGGTTCGAGGGTGACTACTGTATAAAAGAAAAAACGGGGTCTTCCCAGTTCCCGAGTGGACAGAGTTATTGTAGGCATATTCGGCTATCCAAAGGATATCTTTCCAAGTTTTTTCAGTTTGTTGTAGCATGCAGCGCAAATACTGTTCCAGAGTTTGATTGGTCCTCTCGGTTTGTCCGTCGGTTTGAGGGTGGTGGCTGGTCGAAAGTCTCACATCAATTTGAGCCGACCGACAGCAACTTCGCCAAAAATGAGAAATAAATTGACTACCTCGATCCGAAATTAGAACTGAAGGAAAACCGTGCAGTCGGACGATGTTTTCGAGAAATTCTCGGGCCAGAGTTGCTGCTGTTGGTAAGCCTTTGAGTGGAATGAAATGCGCCATCTTGGAGAATAGGTCCACGATTACTAGGATCGTATTGTATCCAGAGCATGGAGGTAGATCGGTGATGAAGTCCATAGAAAGCGTATGCCAAGGGCGAGGCGGGATGTCAATAGGGCGTAAGAGGCCGGCTGGTTTTTCCTTTTCACTCTTGTTTTGGGCGCATACTCCACAGGACATTATAAAGTCTCTGATATCTTTTTTCCAAGACGGCCACCAGAAGTAGCGCTTGATCTTTTCTGAGGTCTTGGTCATACCGGGATGTCCTTCCATTAAAGAATCGTGATAACAAGAGATTACCTTTTTCTGTAAATCTGTGCTGGGCAGGTATAACCATTCTTGGAAATATAATAGGTTGTCCTTCACCGTAAAGTCCTTTCCCTGCAGATGCCAATTCTGTATGTCTGCTGGAGTTACCAGTAGCCTGGCTTTATCCTTAACTTCCTCTATGGATTGTGTGGCGATTACACCTAGAATTCTTTGTTCGGGAATGATAGGTACAGGTTTAGGATTGATCAAATGTTCTTCCACTCCCATCCGAGAAAGGGCATCAGCTTTACCGTTTTTTGTACCAGGTCGATAGGTAATTATGAAGTGAAACTCGGCAAAGAATAGTGCCCAACGGAGTTGCCTAGAGGATTGAGCTTTTGCGGTTTTCAAATATTGCAGGTTTCGGTGATCTGTAATCACAGTAACGGTGTGTCGGGCCCCCAGAAGATAATGCCGCCAAGCCTTAAAGGCGGACTTGATAGCTAGAAGTTCCTTATCAGTAATAGTGTAATTGATTTCAGGAGGCGAGAATTTGCGGGACCAAAATGCCACTGGATGCAACTGATTGGTTACTGGGTCCTTTTGTGATAGAACTGCCCCCATGGCAAGGCTCGAAGCATCAGTTTCAACGATGTAGGAGAGTTCTGGGCGAGGATGTTTTAAGATCGGTGCAGAGATAAATCTAGTCTTCAAATTCTGGAAAGCTTGTTCCGCCTCGGTAGACCATTCAAAACGTTTGTTTTTCTTTAACAAGGCGGTGATGGGCTGGACTATTCGAGAGAATTCGGGGATAAACCTGCGGTAAAAGTAAGCGAAGCCTAACATGCTTTGAACACCTTTTACGGAGGATGGCGATGGCCATTTGAGAATTGCATCGACCTTCTTTGAATCCATACGCACTCCGCTAGGTGATAATATGAATCCCAAGAATTCAACTTCAGTCACGTTGAAAATACATTTTTCCAACTTAGCGAAAAGTTTGTGTTGACGCAATCTCTCGAGGACCATTTTCACGTGTTTCTGATGTTCAGTTTCCGATGAAGAATAAACGAGGATGTCGTCAATGTAAACAACAACACACACATCTATGAGCTCTCTGAGGACATTGTTCATAAAATATTGAAAGGCGGCCGGGGCATTGCAAAGTCCGAAGGGCATGACCTGATATTCAAATAGCCCATACTTGGTGCGGAAGGCCGTCTTCCATTCATCGCCCTCTTTTACTCGTACCAAGTGGTAGGCTCCTCTAAGATCCAGCTTTGTATACATGCATGCTTTTCTGACTTGGTCCAGGAGTTCAGGGATCAAAGGTAACGGATATCTATTCTTAACGGTGATCTGGTTCAGGGTGCGATAATCTATACAAGTTCTAAGGTCCCCTTCTTTTTTTGGAACGAAGAACAAAGCTGAGGAAGCAGGGGACTTGGAAGGACGAATAAACCCATTCGCTAGGTATTGATCCAGGTATTGTCGGAGGTGAAGATTCTCAGGCTCGGTGAGGGCATAAATTCTACTACAAGGAGGAGTAGATCCAGGTATCAGGTCTATCTGGCAGTCATAAGACCTATGAGGAGGTAGAGAGTTAGCCTGATCCTTCCGGAAAACATCTTGGAATTCTAGGTATTCAGGAGGTAACTGAGGAGCCTCCGAGGAAATTGCTGCCAGTGCAACACCAGGTCGAGGGTGACAAGTAGAGACACATTCTGGAAACTGAACCGTTCTTGCTCGCCAATCGATCTGAGGATTGTGCTTCTCTAACCAAGGAATTCCTAGAATAATCTGGAACTGAGGGGCCTTGATCACATCAAACACGATCTTCTCATGGTGTCCATCTTGACTTACTAGCGTCACTTCTTGGGTGGTATGCGTTACTGGTCCGGAGGCTATCTCCGTACCATCCACCGTAGTAATGACGTCCTTTACAGCCTTTGGACAAAGAGTCAGATTCATCCTCAAAACCATTTCATGATCCACATAATTGCCGATGGCACCGCTGTCGACGTAAGCTTCAATCGCATGTAATCGATCCGGATGTTCAGGGCTAATGAGGACCATAGGTATCACGAAATGCGAGGTCACGGAACTGGTTTTAACGCTCGGCAAGAGGACCTCTATTCTTGTCAGGCGAGGTCGTTTCCCTGCTCAGAGTTTGTGACCCTGGTAACTGCAGCTCCTACTGCCTTCTTGGCTGGTTTCACCGGACAGTCTCGAAGAAAGTGCCCCGAGTTTCCGCAATAGAGGCATAATTGCAGCTGTTTTCTCCTTTCCCGCTCCTTTTGTGTTAGTGGTCCTTTCAGGCCCCCTATTTGCATGGGTTCCCCGGAGTCTACTCCTTTGGTAGGAGTTGGTGGTTTGGAAAATACTCGAGCATCAAACTTGGAACGATCTGCCTTCCTGTTCTGCAGTCTGTGGTCAATTTGAACGACTAAGTCAATATAGTCCGAACAGTCTTGCGGGGGATTCACTACTTGGGCTAACACATCTTTGAGCTCTCCACGTAGACCTCTATAAAACAGCGTAATCCTTTTGTCCTCAGGCCATCGAGTTTCCACTATCAGTCTGTTGAAAGACACAATATAAGCCAAAAGGTCTTGATTACCCTGTCGCAATGAAAGGAGCTCATGGTCCAAGGCCTGCCCCTGTGAATGTCTTGCAAACAGTTTTTCTATACTAGCTGAAAAGCTTGAAAATCATGGAGAACCGGATCATCTTGATTAACTAGAGGGATCGACCAGTCTGCCGCATTGCCACTAAGGTACGAAAGCACGAAAGCTACCTTAGCTTGATCAGTTGGAAAGGCTGCTGGCCGGCATAAGAAGTGCAACCGGCACTGATTAATAAATACTGCAAACTTCTTTGGGTCACCAGAAAATCATTTGGGCGGAGCCATAGGTACATTCCCAGGTAGGTTGATGTGCACTGGGTTCGTAGAGGATGTTGAAGGAAGATTTCCCCCTGATGTGGGTAACGGAGTTTGTCCGGCGTGTGACTGTAGCAATTGTCTAGCGAGATCGTCTGTTCGCTCCTTGGAAATAATCAGTTCCCTTCTTAGAGCATTCGTTTCCTGACGGGCTGCATGCACTTCTGCTCTTAGTTCCCCAAGTAACTGGGCTAGCTGGTCGGTATCCGAGGTTTCCATAGCGCCTGGGTGGGAGTTTTGCGATAGGCTTTGCGTTCTGTAACGCTCACCTGATTCCCGCAGAGGCGCCGGTCTTGACTGGGTGAATGCCGTATCTTCAAAGGTGATGTGTAACACACGGTTGGCTCTTTGGGCTGGACCTCTGTGCACTGTATGTCTGACTCGAAGAGTAAGATGTCTGCAGATAGAAAATATGGGATTAATGAACTGGGGTTATTGGGTGCCTCTCTCCTCTTCCCTTTCTCTTCTCCTGTAGAACCCCAAAGGTTAACACCCTCACCTCAGGTAAGTGAACGCCGAGCTCTCCATCTGCCTCGGGGCAGGGTGCTGTAACCAGTTTCTTCACTGGATAAGGGTGCAGGCCTCTTGACCTCAGAGGACTGCTGTCCGTCGTTAACTGCATGAACGGTAAGTTCTGGGCACTTCAAATGTCTTAAAAGTCTTTTGTAATGATATCTCTTGTTTTGCAGGGTTCCGGCGATGGCGGATGGCGGGCTGATGAGAGTTGAGGATCGAACCCGCGTGAGGAATGGAAGCGCCTGGAAGCACGTAAGTAAGCGCTTGTAGCCTGCTTCACGATGCGCACTAACTGTCCCTTTTATCTTGCAGGTACAAGTTCGGAGCTTTAGAGAAGCTGAAGGGTGCTGGAATACCCACTGGATTCGGCGTGGGAAGGAGTAATGGCACGTGAGTAATAAAGTTGCCCAATGTCTTTAAACGCACCTTCTTTTGTCTTTCAGATGCGGGAAGCAGTGCCGAAGGCCTCCGGAGCGTGCGAAGAGCTGGTAAGCTTTTGTCTTTCAGATGCCGGAATGCAGTGCGAAGACCTCCGGAGCATGCGAAGAGTAGGTAAGCCTTTGTCTTTCAGATGCCGGAATGCAGCGCGAGGCGTTGGTGACAGCCGATGGACCAGGTAAGAGATGCGCTGCCACTGAAGACCGTAGTGCTAACCTGTTCTTTCTTTGTCTTTACAGGTGCTGCTGAAGACTGGATTCCAGGATGGTAAGCCTTTGTTCCCTTAGGCCCAGGATCAGAAGCAGAAGACACGATGAGCGTTCTGCTGCAGAGAATGCAGAATAACGCAAAGCAAGATCCATCCATCGGGTGTGGTTTAAATAGCCTCCTGTAGTGCTTAGGTGTCTCCTTCCACAGCCACGCCTAGGTAAGAAAAGAGTTCCTGCTTTCCAGAAGAGTTCCAGTGTTCTGAACCTAGGGAGTGGCTCCTGCCCCACCCAACAGGAAAAGTAGTCCCAAACAGAAGAGGAGCAGGGGTTCAACTGGCAGGTAAGTAAGCAGCATGGTCTGCTACAGGTAAGTCCACCCAAGCATTATGAGCCCGGCGCTTCCAGCGCTGGGACTGGGCATCTTTATGAGCCTGGTGCCACTGGCGCCAGGACAGGGTCCAAAAGGTCCCAATTGGGACTGGCTGGCACTCGGAACCGGGGTTATGGGTCTGCTTCCAAGGGAGTCGGGCAAGTCCTGATCTTTTGGAAGCAGAGATCATGACACCGACTCTGAACACGTGTGTCATCTTCAGACAGTATTCCAGCGTTTACGGTCGCAACAGCTATTGGTCAAGCTTGAGAAATGCCTCTTCTACCAGCCCTCTATTCCATACTTAGGATACATCCTCTCTCAGAAAGGAATCTCTATGGATCCGAGGAAGGTATCTGCCATCTTGGACTGGCCAGTTCCTGCATCCCTAAAGGACGTCCAACGGTTTCTGGGGTTAGCCAATTTCTATAGAAAATTTATCAATCTCTTCTCACAGATCGTGCTTCCCATAACCGCCCTACTGAAGAAGGATGCCAAGCCCTTTCTTTGGTCGGAATCGGCCAACCAAACCTTTATGGATCTGAAGAAAAGATTCTGCTCAGCGCTGATTCTGTCTCAACCGGATCAGGATCAGCCCTTCATAGTTGAGGCCGACGCCTCGGCCAACGCCTTGGGAGCTGTTCTCCTTCAACTTAAGGATGGCAAAGAACATCCGTTAGCCTATCTTTCTAAAACTCTTTCAACAAGCCAACGGAATTACTCTGTAATAGAAAAAGAACTTTTGGCTCTCAAGGTCGCTTGTGAAGAATGGAGACACCTACTACAAGGCGGGACCCATCCTTTCGTATTACGTACTGACCATAAGAACCTGAAGGTACTCAGAAGTATGGATTGTGTCAACTCAAGGCAGGCCCGTTGGGCACATTTCTTTAGCCAGTATGATTTCACTATAACGTACATACCAGGCCCTCAGAATAGTCTGGCCGATGCTTTATCCAGAAGTCAGTCTTCCGAGTACCTCACACCTCCAGTCTGTAACCCTCTGTTTCCCCGAAGCAGGATTGTGGGTTTAGTTTCTTCCTTCCTGCAAGAAATCAAGATGGTAACCAGACCGGACTTAGTCACCTCAGTACCTGGGAATCTACGTCCACAGATCCGTTGGTCGGAAGGACTTTTGCTTGTGGGACAGCGTTTGTATGTTCCCTCCAAAACCCTACAGCGGAAGGTCCTGGTCTGGGGCCATAACCATGTGACCGCTGGACATAGAGGAGTTAAAGGAACTACAGAGTTGATCTCTCGCTCATTCTTTTGGCCATCGCTCTCCCAGGATGTGAGACATCACTGTAGAACATGTATGGTGTGCGCACGGAATAAGAATACAACCCGCAAACCATATGGGTTATTGACGCAACCAGAATTACCCAACAGACCGTGGTCTCAGATTTCTACGGACTTCATTGTAGACCTGCCCTTATCCCAGGGTTCGACCTGTCTCATGGTTACCATAGACACGTTTACTAAACTGGCGCATTTTTCTGCACTACAAGGAATACCGTCTGCCGCTCAGATGGCGGAAGTTTTTCTTAGGGACATATTCAGACTCCATGGTCTTCCCGATAAAATCATCTCTGACAGAGGTAGTCAATATACATCTCGATTTTGGGGAGCCCTATGCCACCGACTAGGGATAGAAAGGGCTTTATCATCTGGCTTCCACCCCCAGACCAATGGTCAGATGGAGCGACTTAACGCCTCCCTCGAGCAATACCTTAGGTGTTACATCAACAAGAATCAGGACAATTGGGTTAGCCTTCTGCCCACAGCAGAATTCGCATACAATAACGCAGTACATTCGGCGACGGGTCTTAGCCCTTTTTTCTGTTCTTATGGGTTTCACCCTCGTAGTATACTTCCTGTTTTTTCCTCACCCTCTAATATACCCACTATTGAATCTACCTTGGATCATGTAACGGCCGCACACTCTACCGCTCAACGGAGTTTGGCGGCCACTAGGCACAAGTATAAGGTTTTTTCTGATAGGGCTCGCTTGCCCTGCCCTGATTGGAAGGAGGGTGATCGGGTTTGGTTATCAACCAGATTCTTGCCTAGATGGGTGCATTCGACCAAATTGACCCCCCGATTTGTAGGGCCTTATAAGATCATCAAGAAGATCAATCCAGTTGCTTATAAACTACAGCTTCCCAAGTCCATGCACCGGGTACACCCGGTCTTTCACTCCTCCCTCCTCCGTCTTGTTGATCCCCACATTTCAGTTAAGAAGGCTACAGGGCTGTCTAGTTATGCCAAATCCCTGCCCGAAGAATACGAAGTATCGGCCATCCGTGATTCCAGATATCGCAGGGGCAGGTTGGAATACCTGGTTTCCTGGAAGAACTACCCCAGTTCCGAGGACTCCTGCGAGCCTAATTCATATATTCATGCACCCAGACTAGTCAGGAGTTTTCACCGGGCTCATCAGGGTAAGCCCGGGGGGATCGGCTCTGGAGGGGGGCATACTGTCACGCTCGGCCGCCGTTGGCGTCTGTGGAGACGCTGGCGATGGGGCGGCCATTGATTCGGCCGTCACGCTGCCGGTGTCCGCATGTAGCGGTCTAGTCTTCCGCCCCTCCTCTGCGGAGCCCATTTAACGTCATCCAACCCGGAAGCCCGCGCGTTGCAACCTTCGCGTCAGGCTCCGGGTTGGTACGCTGCAGTTTTCCGTTCCGTGGCTGCTGCCACCGTTCTCTCCCTTTGCTTCTCTTCCCTTCTCATACCATCTCCTTCCACTCCTCATTGCCTCCCACGTCCTTCTCGTTCTTCCTCTCCCTCGTCTTGGCTAGCGTGTGTTTTTTCCCCGTGCACTCTCTCTGTGCCCGGTTCCCTGCTGGCTCTCCTCTTTGCTTAGCCGCTCTGCTTTCTGAAGTAGGTCCTCCTGCCTTTGCCCTGCCCAGTGGTCCTGCCAAGCTCTACTACAAGACCTGCAACAAGGGTTTTTTTGTGCCTGCTCGGCTTTTTCCCCTACACCGGTCTACCCCGGTTCGGGGGCCCCCTTTACCCTGAGTTAGAGGGGCAGGGTGGCTTCCTCTCGGGGTACGTCTTATCATCAGACAAGAGAGCAAGCGGTCTGGAGAAGGAGATTTGGAGCAGAACCGGAAGAGATACCCCCAGGTGAGCAGGAAGGAATTAAAGAAAGACGGGGAACAGGGGTGAAGTTGGGAGAAAGTAGGAGTTTATCTGACATATGCACAACAAACATAATTATATTCAGGTGTTGAGGGGAATGGGATTTCAATTACACAAAGTGCCATTTGACAAGCCTTTGCTGGAAACAAACCACAGCAGATAATGAGTGCGGGAAGGTTTTCATGTTTTAGAGGCCGGCCTGGCTGCCTAACAATACAGTGGTGGGTGCATTGAAGAGAATATATAACCACTGCTGCACCAAGTTGAAATATCCTGGTTCTCACTCTCATGTTGTGTCGTATGCTTGCACTGTGCACGCATGCAATTCAGTTAATGTATGTAGAACGCTATGCTGTTGGTCAATTTCAGTTATTTTGGCGCAGCAAAGAGGACAGCTGGTTGTTGGTCTATTAAAGGTACTGAGCTACCCCAAGGCCTACGGCTACGGAGTCTTCTTCAACACCAATTCAACTCTGCAGCAGAGCATGAGAATCGTCTACTAATTTGGGAATATGGAAGCCACAAATCTATTTTTAGGCAAAGCCAAGGTACAGCTGAGGGAAAGAAGATCAGCGTGCTAAGTAATCAATGAAGGGTGCGTGCCATTATCTTGGGGAAGCAAGTTTTGACACAGGAGAGGCATGGCATACACTGACGCACAGATAAACCTGAACACTGCTCTGTGCCACACTGCCATCTGAGACTCGATGATGGCCAGGGCGCAGTGGAGGCATTGCGCTGGGCTGGCCTGGCAGGCACACTGACCAAGGCTGTAGTGCTAGTGCTGCTCTCTGCTCCTCGTTACTAGTTGTGGACGGCCGGCCGCACCGCCCGCTAACTGGCAGCCGCTCCCGCTCGGATTGCCTCGTGGCCTGCCAGCTCAGGTCTAATCCTGAGCCGGCAGCCGTGGGCACACCGCGAGTGGAGCAGGCGAGCTGCGAGCAGCTGCCTGCTGCTGCACGCCAGTCGCCACAGGCCCACACCAACACCGGCTGCAGTCAAAGTTGGGAGGGTGCGGGGTGTGTTGTCGGCTGCCGCCGGTAGAGCGGGCGGCAGCAGGGGAATGAACGCGGCCTTCAGCGGAAGCCGTCTTGCTCTCGTAGCATGCAGGGCGCCGCGCAGCAGTAACACGCGACTCTGTGTTAGGTTGCATAAACCCGGACTGGGCGCGAATCCGCCAGTTCCGGTGATACCTTTATTTTCTCCTCCCCTTCCTGTGTCACGTGACCTTTCACGTCAGGGCACGTGACACCACATTCCTCCCCAATTTGGAGGCAAAATCACAGATAACAATGGAACACATTTTAACCTGGATTGTTGTCTCTTGCACCAGTTCTTTGACGGTATATTCCGTCCACGACATACCCTTGGAGGCGAGATGACGGCTTGGGCTTCTCTCTCAGGCTGTAGCAGGTGTTCCTTCCTTTGGGCGAGCTTTCTATGGTGGTCTTTTCCCCCATCTCTGTCTCTGGTGGGTGCGGTCCGTCTGACTCTTCCGGCGCAGTTTCACTGCTCGATGGCATGCGTCTTTGGGGCGTGTCAGCGGTCCTTTCTCTCAGGGATAGGGGGTGTTCTTCCCACATTTCCGGGGGTACTTTCCTAAAGTGGGATATGTTCTGGGTCACGGTGTCCCCTCCTCGGGTGGCAGTGACCATGCTGTGGTTGGTGGTCTGGACTGTCCACAGACGAACCTCGAAGTTTAGGGACATCTTCTTTGGCTGTGCCCGGTTCTTGACGAGGACCGTGTCTCCTGGGTTTAGTTCTCGATGGCACGCGCATCTGCCGATGCTTTCCTGCTCGTTGTGCCTCTTCCTTCTTGCGTCCATTTCTGGGATGTCTAGCTCTGGTGCAACCCAGTGTGGATGTACCGGGAGTTCCGCCTGTATTGGTACTCCAAACATGAGGGCTGCTGGGCTGATTCCAGTGGCGGAGTGTGGGGTTTGCCGGTGCGTTCTTAGAAACCGATACACTGCCTTTAGCCACGGGTGCCTTTGCTCCTTGGCAATTCTGATAACTTTGTTCAGCGACCCCATGAAGCGTTCCGCGTCACCATTTGCCTGAGGCCATCGTGGGGTAATGCGCTGATGTTTTACGTTTACTTCTTTGAAAAATTCCCGCAGCTCCTGGCTGGTGAATGATGGTCCATTGTCACTTTTCACTTTCCTCGGGATCCCATGCGTGGCGAATATTTTCTCCAGCGTGAGGATGGTGGTTTCAGCGTTGGTGGAGGACACATGCTCTACTTCGGGGTATCTGCTAAATTCGTCTATCACTACGAGCAGGTATCCCTCACCTGCAATGGTGCAGTGGTCCATGCTGACCGCGTCCCATCGCTTGCAGCTCCGTGGGACACTGTTGATCGGTTCTGGGTTCTCTGGTCTCCTGGACGCTTGGCAGGCTGCGCACGACTCTACCAGCTCGGTGATTCTTTGGTGCATGTTTGGCATCCACATTCTGGACTTGAGGTACGCCGAGGACTTGACAATCCCTTGATGTCCACTGTGGGCTAGTTTGAGTGCCCTTTCTTCGAGGGATTCTGGCAGTATGATGCGGTGACCTTTCAGAAGCACTCCTTCCGGTGCTATCGAGAGTTCGTGCCTGATCCCAAACAGGGCTCTGAGTTTGGTTTGAGCTGATACGGTGCGGTGGGACGTCGACATGAGATAGTTTTTCCAGCTTCCTGATTGAATGGCTGAGGCAGTGTGTTGCAGAATTGTGTCCTCTTTTGTCTCTTGTACTACTTCCTGCAGTGTCAGGGCTCGCGGCCTGGCGCATGCTACCATGTGACAGACATGCCCGTCCGTTTCTCTTGCGTGATGTTGTTCGCTGTCGGTAGCGGGTCGTGGATGGCGGGACAGATAGTCTGCCGGGTTATCCGAGCCTGGCCGATATTCTACCTCAATGTTGTACGGCTGCAGTTGCAGCATCCACTTCTCTATGCGGGCAGGAGGGTGTGGGGCGGAACCTCGGAATATCGGGATCAGGGGCTTGTGGTCGGAGAAGACTTTTGCCTGTTTTCCTAACAGGTACACCTTGAAATGGCGGCACCCCCACAGTATGGCCAGGGCTTCCTTTTCTATGTGGGCATAGTTTTGTTCGGGCTTCGTGAGGGCCCTGCTGGCAAACGCGATGGGGAACACTCTACCCTCGCTGTCTATTTGGGTCAGCACAGCTCCTAGGCCCACGGGGCTGGCATCAACAAGGAGTTCAGTCTGCCGTTCCACGTTGAAGAATGCCATGGTCGTGGTGGCGGACAGGGCGTCTTTGATCTGTTGGAACGCCTGTTGGTGTACTTCGGTCCACTCCCATCTTTGGTCCTTCTTGGTCAGTTCCCTGAGAGGGCTCGCGATGCTGGCGAGATCGGGGATGAAACGCGCGCAATATGTTGCCATCCCCATGAAACTTTGCACCTCCGAGGCAGACTGGGGTGGCTTGAAATCTTTTATGTCATGTACCTTGGATGGGTCAGGGGATACTCCTGCTGCACTGAAGATGTAGCCGAAGAAACATAGTTCGTCTTTGTTGAACTCACATTTCTCTGCATTGAGTGTCAAACCCGCCTCCTCAAGTCTTTTCAGGACTGCTGCCAGCCGTCGGTGGTGCTCGTCCTGGTCTGAGGCGTATACAAGGATGTCATCACTGATGTTGGTGGTACCTGCCAGCCCTGTGATGACTTTGCGGATCTCATGCTGGAAAACCTCTGCGGCGGATGTTATCCCAAAATTTAGTCGCTTGTACCTCATTAGGCCGAGGTGGGTCGAAAACGTGGTGATATAACGTGATTCTTTGGATAGTCTTAGCTGGTGGTATCCTGACCGGAGATCGAGTTTGCTGAATACTTTCGCTCCTGTGAGATCCACGATGAGCTCGTCAATGGTGGGAGTTACGTGGCGTTCTCGGCCGATGGCTACGTTGGGGAGCCTCATGTCAATGCATATTCTTACTGCGTTTGGCTGTTTCGGTTTCTGGGCTACCACTATTGGCGAGACCCACGGGGTCGGGCCTGATGTTCTCTCGATGATTCCTGCGTCTTCGAGCTTAGATAGCTCTTTCTCTACTGCATTTCTCAGGTGAAATGGGATCTGTCGGTGGCGCACCGCCTTGGGTTCAACGGTAGGGTCTATGTGGAGTTTGATAGACCTCCCTTTTAGGCATCCGATGCCTTGAAACAGTTTCTTGTGTCGACCTAGGATGTTGCTAAGTTCGTCGTGTTGAACGCTGAATGCAAAGTGTATCAGCTTCAGTTTCTCTGCTGTTCTGCAGCTCAATAAAGTTTCGCAGCCGGCATCTACGACGTAGATCCGTGCACGGCAATTTGTGTTGTTGTCTGATTTGAACGATCCCTGCACTGGGAGGGGTTTCTTGGATCCATAGGCATATAGCCTGACTTTCTTCTTGTGGAGTTCTGGTTTTGGGTGAAGTCTGTTGAATGCGGTCACAGGCATGACGTTTACTGTCGCGCCGGTGTCAATTATTACTTTGAGTGGGTCTCCGTTGGAGAGGACTGTGCACGATGGTCTCTTCTTCTGGCGTGACCGGCCTGATTTGACTAATGATATTAAGTGTACTCGGTGTACTTGTCTTTTCCCTTTCTTCTTCCTGCCTTTGTTCCGCCTTTCGGGGGATGAGCTGCTGTCGCTGTCGTCGCAGTCGCTCGAGCTCGGGGATCTTTGGGACTCATCGACTGCTCTAGCTTTACCTCTCCTCGCTTGTTGGCGGGAAGGTTCTCTGGGTGCGAATTTTCTTCGTTGTTCTTGTGCTGGGCGTGAGCCTGGGTCTTTGTCATTCCTGTTCGGCGGATTCAGGCAGACGGCTGCATAGTGGTTAAGTCGATTGCATTTTCTGCATGTGGACCCCCAGGCGGGGCAAGATTCGCCTTTATGCCATGGGCCTCCGCACCATTTGCAGGCTTGATCTCGTCCTTGTGACGGGTGGGGCCTCTGGTTCTGTTTCGGGCGCGTGCTTTGTTGCTTGGAGATAGCTGCTACGTCTTCTGCGGGTCTGGGGCTGTCTAGCGGTAGTCTCTGGATGGCAGCTTCTATTACCGCTACTTGGTCTTCTGTCTGTTCACGGAGACGCGCTGTCTCGAGAATGCGCGATAGTCGCATGTTCCTCTCTGATAGAATTGCCCTTCTTAGTTTTTCAGAGGAGATCCCATTGATGATTTGGAGGCGAATGGCGAATTCTTCGTCCGGGAATTCACAGCCTACGGCCATTTCGCGAAGGCGAGCGTGGAATTTGTCCACCGTCTCTCTCTCGCGTTGTCTCGCCATACAGAAGTGGAACCGCTCATAGTCTGGATTGAGGACAGGCTTAAACATGTTGGTGAGCGCAGCTCTCGCCGCTGCGTAGTCGATGTCGCTCCCACGGTTTGGCAGGGCGTTGAAAAGGCGCAGAGCCGCTGACCCTACGTTGAGCAAAAGGAAGGTGCGCATCTTTTTGGGTGTGGCGATGTCTCTGGCCTCTAGGTGCATCTCAAATTGTTGCAGCCATATTTCCCACCTGATGGCAGCTCCGCTGGTGAAAGGGTCGAATGGTGGCATGAATGTTGTTAGCGTGGGATCGCTGCGCTCATCAGTGATGCTTCTCCTTGATGATGATGAGTTGGTGATTCTTGTCGGGCTGGTGCTTGGGCTCGACATGCTGCTCTATTGGGTGCCGAGTGTTGCTGGTGAGCTTGTCGTGGCCGCTGGGGTGCTTGGTGTGATGGCACGTGACCCCACGTGGAGCGCTGCAGTTCTGGGCGGGCCGCGTGTGATATGCGCAGGCCGCATGTGATCAATCGTGCTGTGGTTCCCTTGGGGCGCTGGCGTAACAGGTTTATTTTTTTTTCCTGTATATATGATTTTTTTTTCCAAGAGCGCGAGACGAGCGCAGTTTTTTTTTTTTCAGGTGCGGCCAGCAGGATCGTGCATTGAGCGTGGGTGGCGCCGGGACAGTGCTTACCGGCATCCGCAACGATTACGTGGGTCCGTGGATGCAGCGGCTCCCTCCGATGCCGGGAGGCGCGCAGTCCAGAACCGCCTCGTCGCCAGTGTGATGTCGGCTGCCGCCGGTAGAGCTGGCGGCAGCAGGGGAATGAACGCGGCCTTCAGCGGAAGCCGTCTTGCTCTCGTAGCATGCAGGGCGCCGCGCAGCAGTAACACGCGACTCTGTGTTAGGTTGCATAAACCCGGACTGGGCGCGAATCCGCCAGTTCCGGTGATACCTTTATTTTCTCCTCCCCTTCCTGTGTCACGTGACCTTTCACGTCAGGGCACGTGACACCACACGGGGGGCCGGGGCCACCCGGGGGGCCAGGAGCTCTCATTAATTTATTACGGTCGGTCATCCGACCCACCTACGTTATTCGCGCCGCCCGCCGCCGTGGATGTCACCACAAGTTCACAACATATTCACGGCGGTGGGCGGCAGGCAGTGGGGCCAGGCAGTGGCCGTGGCCGCAAATTCCGCAATAGCCCTAGGCTAGGTCGTCTGACCAAGGCTGTAGTGCTGCTGCCAGGCCTGCAGTGCTGGATAATTGCGGCCGGCCGCTCCCGCTTGCATTGTCTCGTGGGCTGCCAGCTCGGGTCAAATCCTGAGCCGACGGCCATTGGAACACCACACACTGCCAGCTGAGCAGGCGAGCTTTGAGCAGCTGCCTGCTGCTGCACGCCAGTCGCCACAGCCACAGGCCCACACCGGCACCAGCTGCAGTCAAAGTTGAAGGGGGCTGGGAGGGACCATGGCCTCCCAGGGGGCCAGGAAATCTGATTTATTTATTACAGTCAGTCATCCGACCCACCTACATTATTCGCACCGCCCGCTGCCGTGTCATCATCACAAGTTCACAACATTTTCACGGCGGCGGACATGCATTGCAATAAAACAAATCCATGAATCTGGACAGAAACTAAGGTTTCACTTTCATACTCTGACTTACCGAGTTGTTAGCAGGCCAGCCAGCCCAGGCCTA
This sequence comes from Ambystoma mexicanum, assembly GCF_040938575.1. NCBI lineage: Eukaryota > Metazoa > Chordata > Amphibia > Caudata > Ambystomatidae > Ambystoma > Ambystoma mexicanum. The sequence goes on along the minus strand of NC_090928.1, from coordinate 230,479,495 downwards.
AGGAACTTAAGCTAAAGCTGCGCCTGCAACTAGTAGGCCTTGCACGGGACCACATGTGCAGAGGCAGGGCAGGCTTTCCTTTCTCACGAGTCACGTGCCACACCTGAACAAATCAAGTGTGCCTCATGAAGTGAAGGTGGCCTGCCTGCCTCTGCAACAACAGACCCACGTGACCCACCCCCACGCACGTCATGTCATTTCACTGGCTGGAGAACAGCCAATGAAAACTACATTCTGTGTTACTAATGTATCAAATACTGCATAGTAACAACAGAATGTTGGTTTCCATTGGCTGTTGTTGCTGTACTCCCAGACCCAGCCATGGCCTGCAAGTTGCAAATGCAAGCAGAGCCACAGAGCAGAGAGTTGGAATGATTTATGATCTTGGAAACTTTAACAAACAAAGTAATTACACGTGCCCCAGGCCCTCAGACATGTTCTGTCCCGAAAAAAGAGTTCTGGTGTTTGCCACCGCCCAACACCGGCACAATTAAGCACTGCCAGGTATCATTCTCCCAAAGGCTCACTGCCTGATTTGCTTCTTTCACCAGGACTGCCTACTGTTGCACTTCGGGTAACCCGGAACCCCTATGTCTGTGTACATTCTTTGTTTCCACTCCGTCGCATGGCTTCTCGGGTTTTGCAGCGGTAACGTTTGCCATGACAACGAACTACAGCGTCCGTCTCTGTGAGGAAAGTTGTTTCCATTGTGCCCACACGGACAGCATGTCACGCAGCGCGTCACGTGTCCACAGCCGCTACTCTGCCTCACAAACTCAGCCCCAGGAAGTGTGTGTAAATGCATCGTTTCTCCTTCACTCGCTGCTTCTGTTTGTAGCGTTTACCTCACCTTTGCCTTATATCCGTGCTTCCCGGTACGACCTTGTGCATTGTTATTGGACTTCCCACTTGCCTCACGTTTCGGTACCATTCTGACCTGCAGTTGCTGACCTTTGGAATGCTATCCGAACTTCCTTTGCTTTACGTCTTGCCTCCTTGGTCCGTGCCATTGCCGACTCCAGCCTGCCTCACGGATTCCTCTGCCTCATGTTTTGCTTCAATTGCCTTTGCCGCTGCCAACCTCAGCCTGCCTAATGTATTTATACGACTCACCCAGGTACCTGGTAGGCATTATTGTACCGTTATGTTTTGCTTGCAGACTTCCTGATTCCTCCATTACATCTGGGGTTCAAGTACTCCTTACTTGGTTACGCATTCACATACAGTTCTCCACTCCACACTGCCTACTGTCAGCTCACACTGACCAACGTTCCATACTCATATACAACTCTGCTTTCCTCCAGACTCGCCTACTGTCAGCTGACGCTGACCAACGTTCCATACCCATTCCCGACTCTGCTTTCCTCCGGACGCCACAAAAAGGGATATTAACATCCGCTTTCTACCGTATGAATAAGTGCAGAACCAGTGCACCAACCCGGCTCTAGTGCGACCCTCGTGCTGCTCGGGGTGTCTACCCTACTAACCTTCCCGTTTATTATTTTCTCCCGCCATTGTTACCGGACTCCTACAGCATCCAGTGACTTTATCCCTTTTCCTAAAGTGGTAAGCTTGTCTCCCCTCTCTCTTTTGTCACCTCTAATCTCTCTTCCTAGTATAAGGGGGTAATTCTGGTTATTGTTTTTTTTCATAGGAACCGTACTCCTCCAACCCCAGCCGGTGCTAGTTCAGGTATTACAAAAGGGGAAGAACAGGAGATAAAAAGCACCTTTCCATTGTCCGCCCTTTTTGACCTTGTTTTTTCTTTCCTTACAGCTTGGGTTTCTGGCAGTGCACATGTTCCCCGCTCTTTTATTTGATTTACCCCTCTGTCTGTTTTTTCGTAACCAGCAGAGGGGCGTATCATAGAAAAGAGCTCCCTCAAGTTGACGAGGCTCAGGTTTAGGGAAACCTCGGGCTCACAGTTCGAGTACAAAGGGACTACCGTTCTTCACTGTTCATTCCAGCGAGCCTGTGAAGTGCGAATCCCATCGGACCCGCCAGTGAGCTGGTGAGTAACACCTACAATGTAACACAGTTGTACTCCTTCACTGTTTATACTTCATTGACTTTAGATACTTCTTGTTCCAACTTCCTCCATATTGACATCTCATACATGGATACTTCTGTCTGTTGTGAGACAGGTATGGTGTCAAGAGACGACACAGACAAGTGAAACACAGTTTGAAAACCTTTTATTTAAAAGGGTCTGGATGGTCTAACGCCTAACTCTAAGATGGGAATGTTCCCTAACGGAAAGAAAACTCAGGGAAGTCCAAAACAAAATACTCTCTGTGTCAAAACCTATGCTTGTCCTCACTTTTAAAGAATAATAGGGTGAATGGGATTTGGCCAAATTAGTAGTGTTCAAAGTAAAGTTAATGTGACAATGCAGCCTTTCTGCAGCTCCCTTCCCCAAGTTTAAGGCACTCAGGATTATAAAGTTCCACAAGTCTCTCAGGTTTCACATGGCAAAGAAAGGTTCACTTGGCACAAAGTTCACTTGGCAAAATGTACACTGTATCTTTTCCTGGTAAGTTCTTAAGGCTTCTCCGGGTCTTTTTTCCATGAACTCGAAGCTCTCTAGTTCACAGTATCATGCAGCTCCTTGCTTTCAATTGGGCTGTCCTGGTTAGGGCGCAGTTTTCAGACCGCACGGTCCACCCATTACAGGTCACGCAACCAGGTGTCTTATCCTTAATAGAGTTCTCTTTTCCTTATTATGGGGTCTCTGCGGCCACCCTGGATCAATCTTCCGCCTGGTGGCCACCCTGATGCCTTTACAACACTGCTTATTCTGGGGTCTCTGCAGCCAGCCTGGATCAATCTCGCACCTGGTGGCCACCCCGATGCTTACTATGGGGTCTCTGCGGCCACTCTTTATTTTATTTATTTATTTATTGTTCACTTGTTAGGTGATTATACAGGAAGCACACACTGTTTCAAAACACCCACAGGGCAACACAGAGAGGGCAGGGGATGATAGACAGTGTAATTACAACAATGTTAAATAATTCATTACACAAAACTCAGAAGAGACATTGGGGAGGGGCAGACAAACCTACAATGCCTTGTGAGTGTTCAGAACATGCAAGTGCAGAGCGGAGAGAGGTATGGGGTAGGTGCTTTGATGCTCATGGAGAGTAGCAGGTGAAGTGCTATGAAGAAGGTAAGTGCAACCTCCAGTGGTGGAGGTTGAGCTGAGGCAAGTGCAGAGGAATAGAAAACAGTTGGGATGATAGATGTGGGGGGTAGGGCCCTGAGGATGCATAAGGGCCCTGCACACCAGTCAAGCTACTGTGCAATTAGCAGGGGAGAGAGGGAGGGAAGGAAGAGGTAAAGAGAAAAGTCTTGAGGCTTTTCCAGAAATTAAGGAGGTCCTGCTCAAGATGAAGAGGGAGGGGGAGGCTGTTCCAAAGAAGGGAGCCCACTGAAGAAAGCGACCGACCACGTGCTCTCTGTTTAGCAAACTGCTTCACACGCAAGGAAGGAGTTGGTGTGATTGGGTTTTCCATTTCCCGGAGGATGGAGAAGAGTTCTTTGGAGTTAGAGTTGGCTTTGCTAATTCTCTCACTAAATGTATTCTTTTTAGCTTGGATTATTTCCTTCTTGTATTTTTTGGCCAGGCTGTCGAGAGAGTTTTTATTCTCAGTTGATGGTGTGTGCCTCCAAATGGCTTGGAGTTTACGTTTTTGGATCCGTAATTCTTTAAGGTGGGGGGTGAACCATGAATTGAGATGGGATTCTCGTTTACTTTTGCGCAATTTGATCGGGGCAATAGTATCCAGGGCTTTAGACATGGTATTATTGAAGGTCTCAACTAACTTGTGAGGGTCAGAATTGATAGCGCTAGCGGTAAAGGCTGGTAGGAGGAGTGGAAGTAGATTTTCAGCTGTGATATCTTTTTTACTTCTAGTGGACAAAGGTGGTACTGTTTCAAACTTATCTAGTTTATGAGGCTCTATGGTGGAAGCGAAGCAGATGAGGTGGTGGTTAGTCCACGTTTGTGGTAGGATGTTGGAGATTGTAGTGGCACAGTTTCGGTTGGCTATCCAATCTAGTGTCCGTCCTTTTATATGTGTGGGGGCTAGGACTTTTTGGGTAAGGCCATGGTCGACTAGAATAGATTGGATGGGGTGGGCCTGTTTGTCAGTGTCATCGTTGAATCCCAAGTTAAAGTTCCCTAGTAGCAGGAGTTGAGTGGAATCTTTAATATTCGTAAGGAGGCTCGATAGGTCTTCCTCAAAATTGCCTAATGGGCCTGGTGGTCTATACACCAGAAGGACAGTAAATGTGCTGTTGTTGGAAGTAGGTATTTTAGCAGAGAGAAGTTCACAGGATGTAATAGCTGGGCATGGGGTGAGCCTTATAGCTAAATTCGTTTTGGCAATGATGGCTAGGCCACCTCCCCTAGAGTTCGGCCCATCGACTCTTAGTATATTGTAGCCATCTGGTATGGCAATCATCAGTGGGGGGCCAGCGGCATCATGAAGCCAGGTCTCAGTGACAGCTAGGAGATCTAGGTTGTCAGTGGCTAGTATGTCGGCAATTTCTGTATTGTGTGCTATGAGGGACCTCGCATTGATGAGAGCTCCTGATAGGGTAGGGCTTGTTGTAGTTTTGTGGGTCAGTCTGGGATTGGGAAGATTGGGTCCCTTTTGGTTGTACGAGATGTCAATGTGTGATTTAGGGCGTCTGGCTGCAGCTAGCGTAGCGGTGTTAGAGTCGGAAGCAGTTCGAGTTAGTGTGTGACCAGGTGCTCTAGTTCTTTTGTTTTTAAGGCCGTACAGTCGTGGTAGTCTCGCTCTAAGTCGCATATTTCTATCTTGAAGGTTACAGGGTGTGGTGTTGGTATGATCCATTGCTATGATAATAGTAAGAGTGGTCCAGAGTATGGAACAGAGTATGTAAGTGCCGCAAGTCTTGGTAATGCACATGTTGGGGAGAGGGTAGCAGTGGCACTTGGTTGGGGCAATCCCAACAGTGACTGAGATGACTAGATACAACAATCCCCGCAGTGACTAAAATGCATAGACAGTAGGGCATCTAAATGCAACAATCCCAGCAGTGGCTAAAATGCAAAAGAGCAGGGGGGCATCTAAATGCAGCAATCCCAGCAGTGGCTAAAATGCATAGACTGTAGGGCATCCAAATGCAACAATCCCAGCAGTGGCTAAAATGCAAAAGAGCAGGGGGGCATCTAAAAGCAACAATCCCAGCACTGACTACGATGCATAGACAGTAGGGCATCTAAATGCAACAATCTCAGCAGTGACTAACATGCATAGACAGTAGGGCATCTAAATGCAACAATCCCAGTAGTGACTAACATGCATTGACAGTAGGGCATCTAAATGCAACAATCCCAGCAGTGACTACAATGCATAGACAGTAGGGCATCTAAATGCAACAATCCCAGCAGTGGCTAAAATGCAAAAGAGCAGGGGGGCATCTAAAAGCAACAATCCCAGCAGTGACTACCATGTTAAGTTATATTGATGCAGCCCAGTAGTCCACAGGTATACGACGCAAACTGTATCTAAATAAGCGGAATGAGCCAAAGTTCGAAGGTGGGAATAGGTTGGGGGTTTAGGACAATGCCTATGTCTTTTAATTAAGTGGAAAGGGGGTCAGAGTACTCCCATGGAATCATGTCCGAATGAGGCAGAGAGTTAGGCTGACGGCACGTACGGCCGTGGACAGGCGCAGACAGGCTCTTTAGCTCGCCCTTCGGCGCAAGCTTTCGCACGGTGGCTTCCGCCTGGCGGTGGGGGCGGGTGCACAATAAGGGGCGAGGCAGCCAATCACGGCATCTGTAGGTCGCACACCTTCACGGTGTATGCAGGCAGGCGAATGAGGTGGCAGCCATTGACTGCGTGTGGTAGAATGGCCGCGGGATGCGCCTCACGATGCCTCTGGACTTAGAAGCCCTCGGAGCAGGGCAGGCACTGCATATTGTGCACAGTGCACTTTTTTAGAATAAAATGCATCCAGGCAGGATGCTGTTTGCCGGGCACGGCGTGACCTCCCAGCGAGATGGATCCGTCCTGGGGAGGGGGGAGAAGGGGCTCCTGCCTGCTCCTCTCGTCGGTCAGCTGTGGAGTGGGGAGAGAAGGGCGCAGACAGGCCCTTTAGCTCGCCCTTCGGCGCGAGCTTCCGCGCGGCGGCTTTTGCCTGGCGGTGGGGGCGGGTGCACAATAAGGGGCCAGGCAGCCAATCACGGCATCCGTAGGTCGCACACCTTCACGGTGTATGCAGGCAGGCGAATGAGGTGGCAGCCATTGACCGCGTGTGGTAGAATGGCCGCGGGATGCGCCTCACGATGCCTCTGGACCTAGAAGCCCTCGGAGCAGGGCAGGCACTGCATTTGTGCACAGTGCACTTTTTTAGAATAAAATGCATCCAGGCAGGATGCTGTGTTTCCCGGGCACAGCGTGACCTCCCAGCGTGATGGATCCGTCCTGGGGAGGGGGGAGAAGGGGCTCCTGCCCGCTCCTCTCGTCGGTCAGCTGTGGACCAATTTTACCAAAATACGTTTTACCAATGTAACAAGGGATCAGCATGCTTCTCGGCTTCCTTCTTTGGACTTCTCTTCTTTGCTGGAAACAGGGGTATGTGGCCAAACTTCTGCTGGATGCTTCCTCACCCAGACCCTCGCCGTCTGGGCGTCCCTGTTTCTTCCAGTTGGTCCTGGACAGCGATGGCTTCTCAGCTCTTTCCCAACTTGCTTTCTTTGCTGATTGCTAATGTTTCTTTTATGCTCTCCTGAAGACTTGATAGGCTGCAGGTGGGCATGGTTGATTTCAGTTGCCTGCCCTGCCTGGCCTTGTTAGTGTGACATGACCTATGAAGGCCGCATTGGTTTCATGCCGGTAGTGCTATCTGCGCTGCTGCCGCTAAGGTCATTATTTGTGCCTTTAACAGCATGGCGTTATTGCCCTTACCGGCATGGCGCAAAGCTTGTGCCCGCGAAGTCGTAATAGCCCTCTATTAGCGGGCTATTGACTCCACGGACACGCTATTTGCGCCATTCCAATAAGGGCCGTTACATACCTCCAACCTCGTAATGACCCCCTGTGTGTCTTAATACATTCTATGAAGTCTGAGGGGGGTTGGGTAGGTCACTATCAAGGAAGGGGGGATAGTATTTCTCTGGTCTAGGGGTGTTCTTAGGATAGGAAATTGATATTGTTCTTTCACTCTGGTACCATCAGTAAATGAGGTCAACAGAGAAGGAAAAGATTGGTTCTCACAGTAGTTCATGATATTAGAGGGACGGGGGATAAGTCCGGGTTATAGTTAGAAAAAGGGGTTTTATATTGTCTTGCTTTTTTCAGAGTGTGAGTGTTCGGCGGAAGATCTTGGGGTAGGGTAGGACATGTGTGATGATATCCTATGACAGTAGAGGGGAGATAGGATAGATTGCGCACTGAAACACTTGTTTATGTCATGATCTCTGCTTCCAAAAGGTCAGGGTTTTCCCAACTCCCTTGGAAGCAGATCCATAACCCAGGTTCCGAGTGCCAACCAGTCCCAATTGGGACCTTTTGGACCCAGTCCTGGCGCCAGTGGCACCAGGCTCATAAATATGCCCAGTCCCAGCGCTGGAAGCGCCGGGCTCATAATGCTTGGGTGGACTTACCTGCAGCAGACCATGCTGCTTACTTGCCTGCCAGTTGAGTCTCTGATCCTCTTCTGTTTGGAACTACGTTTCCTGTTGGGTGGGGCAGGAGCCACTCCCTAGATTCAGAACACTGGAACTCTTCTGGAAAGCAGGAACTCTTTTCTTACCTAGGCGTGGCTGTGGAAGGAGACACCTAAGCACTACAGGAGGCTATTTAAACCACACCCGATGGATGAATCTTGCTTTGCGTTATTCTGCATCCTCAGCAGCAGAACGCTCATCGTGTCTTCTGCATCTGATCCTGGGCCTAAGGAAAAAGGCTTACCATTCTGAATCCAGTCTTCAGCAACACCTATAAAGACAAGAAAGAACAGGTTAGCATTACGGTCTTCAGTGACAGCTCTTCACTTACCTGGTCCATCGGCTGTCACCAACGCCTCGCGCTGCATTCCGGCATCTGAAAGACAAAGGATTACCTACTCTTCGTGCGCTCCGGAGGTCTTCACACTGCATTCCGGCATCTGAAAGACAAAAGCTTACCAACTCTTCGCACGCTCCGGAGGCCTTCGGCGCTGCATCCCGCATCTGAAAGACAAAACAAGGTGCGTTTAAAGACATTGGGGAACTTTAATACTCACGTGCCATTACTCCTTTCCACATCTAACCCAGTGGGTATTCCGGCACCCTGCAGCCGCCCCGAACTTGTACTGGCAAAATAAAAAGACAGTTAGAGCGCATCGTGAAGCAGGCAACAAGCGCTTACTTACGTGCTTCCAGGCGCTTCTATTCATCACACGGGCTCCATCTTCAACTCACTTCAGCCCGCCATCCGCGATCGCCGGAACCCTGCAAAACAAGAGAAATCATTACTAAAGACTTTAAAGACATTAGAATTACTCGAAACTTACCGTTCATGCAGTAAACGACGGACAGCAGTCCTCTGAAGTCAAGAGGCCTGCTCCCCTTATCCAGTGAAGAAACTGGTTACAGCACCCTGCCTCGAGGCAGATGGAGAGCACTGCGTTCACTTACCTAAGGTGAGAGCGTTAACCTTTGGGGTTCTACAGGAGAAGAGAAAGGGAAGAAGAGAGAGACATTCAATAACCCAGTTCATTAATCCCACATTTTCTATCTGCAGACATCTTACCCTTCGAGCCAGACATACAGTGCACAGAGGTCCAGCCCAAAGAGCCAGCCGTGTGTTACACATCACCTTTGAAGATACGGTATACGCCCAGTCAAGACCGGCGCCTCTACGGGAATCAGGTGAGCGTTACAGAACGCAAAGCCTACCACAAAACTCTCGTCCAGGCGCTATGGAAACCTCGGATACCGACCAGCTAGCCCAGTTACTTGGGGAACTAAGGGCAGAAGTGCATGCAGCCCGTCAGGAAACGAACGCTCTAAGAAGGAAACTGATTATTTCCAAGGAGCGAACAGATGATCTCGCTAGACAATTGCTACAGTCACAAGCCGGACAGACCCCGTTACCCGCATCTGGGGGAAATCTTCCTTCTACATCCTCTATGAATCCAGTGCAGATCAACCTACCTGGGAATGTACCTCTGGCTCCGCCCGAACGATTTTCTGGTGACCCAAAGAGGTTTGCAGTATTTATCAATCAGTGCCGGTTGCATTTCTTATGCCGGCCAGCAGCCTTTCCAACTGATCAAGCTAAAGTAGCTTTCGTGCTTTCGTACCTTAGTGGCAATGCGGCAGACTGGTCGATCCCTCTAGTAAATCAAGATGATCCGGTCCTCCATGATTTTCAAGCTTTTCAGCTCAGTATCGAAAAACTGTTCGCAAGACATTCACAGGGGCAGGCCTTGGACAATGAGCTTCTTTCGTTGCGACAAGGTAATCAAGACCTTTTGGCTTATATTGCGTCTTTCAACAGACTGATAGTGGAAACTCACTGGCCTGAGGACAAAAGGATTACGCTGTTTTATAGAGGTCTACGCTGAGAGCTCAAAGATGTGTTAGCCCAAGTAGTGAATCCCCCACAAGATTGTTCGGACTATATAGACTTAGTCGTTCAAATAGATCACAGACTGCAGAACAGGAAGGCCGATCGTTCCAAGTTTGATGCTCGAGTATTTTCCAAACCGCCAACTCCTTCCAAAGGAGTAGACTCCGGGGAACCCATGCAAATAGGGGGCCTGAAAGGACCACTAACACAAAAGGAGCGGGAAAGGAGAAAACAGCTGCAATTATGCCTCTATTGCGGAAACTCGGGGCACTTTCTTCGAGACTGTCCGGTGAAACCAGCCAAGAAGGCAGTAGGAGTTGCAGTTACCAGGGTCACAAACTCTGAACAGGGAAACAACCTCGCCCGACAAGAATAGAGGTCCTCTTGCCGAGCGTTAAAACCAGTTCCGTGACCTTGCATTTCGTGATACCTATGGTCCTCATTAGCCCTGATAATCCGGATCGATTACATGCAATTGAAGCTTACGTCGACAGCGGTGCCATCGGCAATTATGTGGATCATGAAATGGTTTTGAGGATGAATCTAACTCTTTGTCCCAAGGCTGTAAAGGACGTCATTACTACGGTGGATGGTACGGAGATAGCCTCAGGGCCAGTAACGCATACCACTCAAGAAGTGACGCTAGTAAGTGAAGATGGACACCATGAGAAGATTGTGTTCGATGTGATCAAGGCCCCTCAGTTTCAGATTATTCTAGGAATACCTTGGTTAGAGAAACACAATCCTCTGATCGATTGGCGAGCAAGAACGGTCCAGTTTCCAGAATGTGTCTCTACTTGTCACCCTCCACCTGGTGTTGCACTGGCAGCAATTTCTTCAGAGACTCCCCAGTTACCTCCCGAATACCTAGAATACCAAGATGTTTTCCGGAAGGATCAGGCTAACTCTCTACCTCCTCATAGGTCTTATGACTGCCAGATCGACCTGATACCTGGATCTACTCCTCCTTGTAGTAGAATTTATGCCCTCACCGAGCCTGAGAACCTTCACCTTCGACAATACCTGGATCAATACCTGGCAAATGGGTTTATTCGTCCTTCCAAGTCCCCTGCTTCTTCAGCTTTGTTCTTCGTTCCAAAAAAGGAAGGAGACCTTAGAACTTGTATAGATTATCGCTCCCTGAACCAGATCACTGTTAAGAATAGATATCCGTTACCTTTGATCCCTGAACTCCTGGACCAAGTCAGAAAAGCATGCATATATACAAAGCTGGATCTTAGAGGAGCTTACCACTTGGTACGAGTAAAAGAGGGCGATGAATGGAAGACGGCCTTCTGCACCAAGTATGGGCTATTTGAATATCAGGTCATGCCCTTCGGACTTTGTAATGCCCCAGCCGCCTTTCAATATTTTATGAATGATGTCCTCAGAGAGCTCATAGATGTGTGTGTTGTTGTTTACATTGACGACATCCTCGTTTATTCTTCATCGGAATCTGAACATCGGAAACACGTGAAATTGGTCCTCGAAAGATTGCGTCAACACAAACTTTTCGCTAAGTTGGAAAAATGTGTTTTCAATATGACTGAAGTTGAATTCTTGGGATTCATATTATCACCTGGCGGAGTGCGTATGGATTCAAAGAAGGTCGATGCAGTTCTCAAATGGCCATCACCATCCTCCATAAAAGGTGTGCAAAGCATGTTAGGCTTCGCTAACTTTTACCGCAGGTTTATCCCCGAATTCTCTCGAATAGTCCAGCCCATCACTGCCTTGTTAAAGAAAAACAAACGTTTTGAATGGTCTACCGAGGCGGAACAAGCTTTCCAGGATTTGAAGACTAAATTTATCTCTGCACCAATCTTAAAACACCCTCGCCCCGAACTCCCCTACATCGTGGAAACTGATGCTTCAAGCCTTGCCATGGGGGCAGTTCTATCACAAAAGGACCCGGTAACCAATCAGTTGCATCCCTTGGCATTTTGGTCCCGCAAATTCTCGCCTCCTGAAATCAATTACACGATTACTGACAAGGAACTTCTGGCTATCAAGTCTGCCTTTAAGGTTTGGCGGCATTATCTGCTGGGGGCCCGACACACCGTTACTGTGATTACGGATCACCGAAACCTGCAATATTTGAAAACCGCAAAAGCCCAATCCTCTAGACAACTTCGTTGGGCATTATTCTTTGCCGAGTTTGACTTCATAATTACCTATCGACCTGGTACAAAAAACGGTAAAGCTGATGCCCTTTCTCGGATGGGAGTGGAAGAACACTTGATCAACCTTAAACCTGTACCAATCATTCCCGAACAAAGAATTCTGGGTGTAATCGCCACAGAATCCATAGAGGAAGTTAAGGATAAAGCCAGGCAACTTGTAACTCCAGCAGACATACAGAATTGGCATCTGCAGGGAAAGGACTTTGCAGTAAAGGACAACTTATTGGATTTCCAAGACCGATTATACCTACCCAGCACAGATTTACAGAAAAAAGTAATCTCTTGTTATCACGATTCTTTAATGGAAGGACATCCCGGTGTGGCCAAGACCTCAGAAAAGATCAAGCGCTACTTCTGGTGGCCGTCTTGGAAAAAAGATATCAGAGACTTTATAATGTCCTGTGGAGTATGCGCCCAAAACAAGAGTCAAAAGGAAAGACCAGCAGGCCCCTTACGCCCTATTGACATCCCACCTCGCCCTTGGCATACGCTTTCTATGGACTTCATCACCGATCTACCTCCATGCTCCGGATACAATATGATTCTAGTAATCGTGGACTTATTCTCCAAGATGGCGCATTTCATTCTGCTCAAAGGCTTGCCAACAGCAGCAACTCTGGCCCGAGAATTTCTCGAAAACATCGTCCGACTGCACGGTTTTCCTTCGGTTCTAATTTTGGATCGAGGTAGTCAATTTATTTCTCATTTTTGGCGAAGTTGCTGTCGGTCGGCTCAAATTGATGTGAGACTATCGACCAGTCACCACCCTCAGACCGACGGACAAACCGAGAGGACCAATCAAACTCTGGAACAGTATTTACGCTGCATGCTGCAACAAACTGAAAAAACTTGGAAAGACATCCTTTGGATAGCCGAATATGCCTACAATAACTCTGTCCATTCGGGAACTGGGAAAACCCGTTTTTTCTTTTGTACGGCAGTCACCCTCGAACCTCGGAGTTGGATCCCCTCCAAGATCTTGAAACACCAGCAGTAGACTACTTGCATTCTACAATCACCCAAGCCTTTAAGGAAGCTGTTTCTCACCTTCAAAGGGCTAAAGAACAATACAAGAAAGGAGCAGATCAACATCGGAAGGAAGCCCCTCAATATCAAGTAGGGGATGAAGTCTGGTTATCCACCAAATATCTACCTCTAAAAGGGCCACGCACATTCAACCCAAGATACCTTGGTCCCTATTCCATCACTACCATAGTAAATCCAGTAGCGGTCAAGTTGGACTTGCCCCCGCACATGAAGATACATCCGGTCTTCCACGTCTCTCTATTAAAACCCGTGCAACCTCAAACCCGACTAACCAAATCTCCAAAACCTATTCTAGTTGATGGAGAACTCGAGTTTGAAGTCAAAAGCATTCTGGACTCCAAGATCTCCAAATCTAAACTATTCTACCTAATTGACTGGAAAGGCTACGGCCCCCAAGAGAGATCCTGGGAACCTGCTGAATATGTCCACGCTCCTCGCCTAATCAAAAGATTTCACCGAACATTTCCTGACAAGCCAAAACCCCCGAAGAAGCCCGGTTTGGGAGGGGCCTTGAGGGGGGGTACTGTCATGATCTCTGCTTCCAAAAGGTCAGTGTTTTCCCAACTCCCTTGGAAGCAGATCCATAACCCAGGTTCCGAGTGCCAACCAGTCCCAATTGGGACCTTTTGGACCCAGTCCTGGCGCCATTGGCACCAGGCTCATAAATATGCCCAGTCCCAGCGCTGGAAGCGCCGGGCTCATAATGCTTGGGTGGACTTACCTGCAGCAGACCATGCTGCTTACTTGCCTGCCAGTTGAGTCTCTGATCCTCTTCTGTTTGGAACTACTTTTCCTGTTGGGTGGGGCAGGAGCCACTCCCTAGATTCAGAACACTGGAACTCTTCTGGAAAGCAGGAACTCTTTTCTTACCTAGGTGTGGCTGTGGAAGGAGACACCTAAGCACTATAGGAGGCTATTTAAACCACACCCGATGGATGAATCTTGCTTTGAGTTATTCTGCATCCTCAGCAGCAGAACGCTCATCATGTCTTCTGCATCTGATCCTGGGCCTAAGGAAAAAGGCTTACCATTCTGAATCCAGTCTTCAGCAGCACCTATAAAGACAAGAAAGAACAGGTTAGCATTACGGTCTTCAGTGACAGCTCTTCACTTACCTGGTCCATCGGCTGTCACCAACGCCTCGCGCTGCATTCCGGCATCTGAAAGACAAAGGCTTACCTACTCTTCGTGCGCTCCGGAGGTCTTCACACTGCATTCCGGCATCTGAAAGACAAAAGCTTACCAACTCTTTGCACGCTCCGGAGGCCTTCGGCGCTGCATCCCGCATCTGAAAGACAAAACAAGGTGCGTTTAAAGACATTGGGGAACTTTAATACTCACGTGCCATTACTCCTTTCCACATCTAACCCAGTGGGTATTCCGGCACCCTGCAGCCGCCCCGAACTTGTACCTGCAAAATAAAAAGACAGTTAGAGCGCATCGTGAAGCAGGCAACAAGTGCTTACTTATGTGCTTCCAGGCGCTTCTATTCATCACACGGGCTCCATCTTCAACTCACTTCAGCCCGCCATCCGCCATCGCTGGAACCCTGCAAAACAAGAGAAATCATTACTAAAGACTTTAAAGACATTAGAATTACTCGAAACTTACCGTTCGCGCAGTAAACGACGGACAGCAGTCCTCTGAAGTCAAGAGGCCTGCTCCCCTTATCCAGTGAAGAAACTGGTTACAGCACCCTGCCCCGAGGCAGATGGAGAGCACGGCGTTCACTTACCTAAGGTGAGAGCGTTAACCTTTGGGGTTCTACAGGAGAAGAGAAAGGGAAGAAGAGAGAGACATTCAATAACCCAGTTCATTAATCCCACATTTTCTATCTGCAGACATCTTACCCTTCGAGCCAGACATACAGTGCACAGAGGTCCAGCCCAAAGAGCCAGCCGTGTGTTACACATCACCTTTGAAGATACGGTATACGCCCAGTCAAGACCGGCGCCTCTACGGGAATCAGGTGAGCATTACAGTTTATGGGTGCGCTATAAATCCAGATCTCATCTTTGGGCATCCCACTTCCATTCTTCAAAGACCCTCCATCCCAGTAGTACACCTTTGCAGCCTCACTCTCGGGGTCATAATCTGACAGTCTTACCCTTCTCTTGGTTGCCTGAGGGGGCGGGGGTCTTAAGTGGGTTAAATGTGAGAACACTCTCAGATTTTTCACATACCCTTCCCCGATGAATAGGGCTACCCACAGAAGTGTTAGGGTATTGATTTTCATATGATTCTTTCCTGGGTAAAAGGACACCTTCCTTTTGATTTAGCGATCAAACCTGGTGAGGTGACAAGCCTTTCTACAAATTCAGCATGGATGTTTTAAAATAGAGAGAATGTGTCCCTCTTTGGTTTCTCTATGATTTTTTATTTTCTTGGAGTGGGTGTACACAATGTCTGTACATGGTACTTTTGGGTCTGGTGGATTTTCCTGTCTTAATGCCTTTACAGATGTAAAAATCGGGCCCTCCTGTTCATTGATTGGACTGGGGTTTAAGGGGTGTTCCAATCTGGTATATGAATTCCTTCCTTGTTTTAGAGGGGAAGGTTCTGCAGTAGATCTATACTCCTTTTTCAAGCGGGTAGGGTGAGCTGGTCACAGCCACTGCCAGTTGAAATTCTTTACCCAGAATGGCGATAGGTATTTCAACCAGTGGGTAGGTTTCCGCATAACCACGTATACAACCTACCTCCTCTCTATTCTTCTCCCTCAATTTCTGGGGAAGCAACTCGGCTCGTAGGGCACATTTCTTACACCCACTATCTAATTAGGCCCACAGAATGTTTCCATCCGAAATAGCAGGGATTTGATAAGAATTTGTATCCCCTGTACATAAAAATATTTCTCCTGGTTTCTTAGTTTCCTTCTCGCATGGGTCTCCCTTTGAGCAGATTTCTACAATCCTGGATGTATGAGTTTGTTCTCCTAGTACTTCAATTCTTTCTTTCCCCTGCCTTTGATGATCTATACGAAATTAGCAAAAAGGACTATCCCATTCCTTCGACAATGTCTTTTCAAATGCCCATACCCTTTACAAGAATAACATTGTTTGTAAGGATCAAGAACGGAGTTCATTTTTAAAGGGTACCCTCTCCCTTTTTGTTGTTCCTCAAAAGGGATACGTTCTTGTTTCATGATTGTGGTGATTAGGGGAAGATGGATAGATAAGCGTTCTTTAAGTTTAAATGTTAACTTACAAGGATCCTCGGACATGTTTTTCCCGATCTTCTCCTGTGGGACTTCTCTCACAAACCCTAGTCTAGCAGAATTTCCCAAGACCTCACATCTGAATCTGCCTACCAAATGGCCACACTCAATTTCTTTTGGGTCATCTGAAAAATTCAGAAGCATAAGTTTCAATTCATCTTCCCAAGAGAGGACAAGTGAGAGTCTTAATTCTTCCTCATCTGGATTTATAACATACACGCTGTCATGTCTTGCCGAGCGCAACGCTTTCGCTATGCCCTGTGGTACCATCACGCTCTGTTGGGTGGGCGTGTGTAACAGTCTGGATGTTGGATCTGAGCTGGCCAATCTGGGCATGCGCTGGCTCAGACCTGGAAGACTAATGCATGCAGTTCGTCAGAGCCCTCGTGTCGCAACCGTTCTGTAAGTTGCATTAGCTCTACTTCTTGCTACCTTCTTGATCTGTCTCCGATCCCACTGGTACTCTCCTTCTGGCCGTTGCCCGCCTTTGTTGTGCTTACGTTCCTGCTGGGGCTTCGAGTTCCTTCTCTCTCCCTGTTCAGTGTTTCACTCGGCTCCCTAGTGCCTCCTTGCTTTCATGCCCAGCTTGCTTCAGAAACTTCCTCTGCATCTTTGTTCCATCGTTCCGCTGATTCCTGCTTTGGACTGTTTCTCAGAGTTGCCGGCCCAAGTATTTTTGTACTGCTCATCTCAGCTTGGATTCTTGACACGCAGTGTGTGCTGGTTCCCTGCATCGTTCCAGAGGAGCTTACTACCCTTGAGGGTTTCCCCTCTGGAATTTGGTTCTACCTTGGAGGGGGCCTGACCAAGAACCTAGTGAACTTGGTCAGGTGTCAATCTGGCCACCTCGAGAGATAGACCCTACCTCTTTGACACCAAGAGTTGCAGAAAGCAAGAGGTAAGGGGGGTTACCACTTCTGTCTCAGACAGTGATTCCTACACACACCTAGTCCTGGTGGAAAATCGGATTGTAACTCTAAAGAGGTTATTATTTGATACCTCCCAGGTATTCAGCAATCATATAAGAATAGCATGAGGGCCCAGCACCCTAAAATGTAGTCCTAAAGGTTGATTCTTCGTATGGACAGGCTTAATATTTTTTTATGAAACCCACTTTTGAGATTTCAACCATTCAGGAAAATGCTTTGCTCCTCCGCGTTTCCATCCTGTGGTCCCCTTCCACCTCTCTGAGATCTTGAACCAACAGAGTCATCAGGGACCCCCATGGTTTCCCAAAACCTTTGAGTTACCTCATCAACTCTTTCCTCCTGGATTATAGGGATCACAGCCCTTTCCAGCACCCCTTGAACAATCCTATGGCCTTGCAAAATTCTAAATAATTATTTCCATTACTTATTACTAGGATTTTTACGTCCCCACAGAAATCTATAACTCTGGCCAAAATGTCGCTCCCAAATTCCCAGGCCAGTCCTAAGTTAGTTGCTATTCTAATGTAAGTGTCTAGAGATCGACATCTTTTGGTTGAGCTGCATCCCACTCCTGACACCATATGTGAGACAGGCATGGTATGAAGAGAGGGCAAAGACAAGTGAAACACTGTTTGAAAACATTTATTCTCATTGGTCAGGATGGTGTAATGCCCTAACTCAAATGGGAATGTTCCCTAACAGAAAAGAAACTAAGGGAACTCTAAATCGGTCAGTCCAAAACATAATACTGTCTGTGTCAATACCTATGCTTGTCCTCACTTCGACCGAATAATAGGGTGAATGGGATTTGGCCAACTGAGTAGTTTGTAAGGTAGGCATGGTATCAAACAGTAAGACAGACACCAAGTGATCACAGTTCAAGGGTGTTTATTGAACTTTCAAATGGTTTGGTAAAATGCCTATCTAATCCTAAATCTAAAGATGGGAGCAAGCTACGACCATCAAATAATAATAATGCAGTCCTAGTAGAGTCTTGTCAAAATAAAAAGAGCTTTACTATCGTGTGGGAAACAATGTTATGCAAAAGAAAAGTGTTCAAGAAATGATATGACAGGATATTTGAGCCGTTTGCTCCCCTTCCCCACGTTTTCAGCATGGGACAAAGCGGCACACTCAAGCTTAGCATACACTGGCTTCTCTGCCACGAGGATGCAGTTTAAAACCTCAGTATCAGGGCCTTCTGTGCCAAAGTCTCTTTGCCATTGAAAGTCTCTTATTCCAGAGAGCCTGATGCAACAAACACCAAAGTTCCTTTCTTCTCCGGATTTCACTTGAACAATTTCTCAGGTAATTTACTGTTCACCCCGGATGCCCCTCCGCCGGACTCAGACCCACTTAACACAATGTTCTTAATTAATCTCCCTTGTTCTAACTTGGACCATCCTATCTCATTTTCCAACCTTTCCTTTAATATATAAAAAATCGGAGACTTTCGATTGTTTGCAGGATTTTGCTGTTTCCTCCTGTGGTTTTCCTCGCTCAGAGTATGCTTTCGTGCTCCGCCTTTTATCCATGTGGAGAAGCTTAATGGAAGTCAGGTGTGAGTGTTAGTTAGTAATTGCCTGTCTTCGCCTTACCATTGTATTGGGACACGTCAGGTATACTGCTTGTGTGTTAGTCTGTTTTCTCCCAGAGCAGGCTGTTTGTGTGAATGTGTTCATATAGGAAAGGGGAGTGGGGGGTACAGTTCCCACATATCCTACCTGGTAAAATGGGGTAAAGGTGTTAAAGGGAAGGGGATACCGCATCTCGCCAACCAGTCTCCCACTCCTTGAAGACCCCTCACCCAGGTGATCATCCCGCACTGGTCCACCCGAGGAACTTAATACAAAAGCGATGGCCATGTCCTGGCCACCTGGATGACAGATCCCCGGGGACTAGTGGGTGAGACACCTTCTGGTTTCTCACAAGTGTTGAAAGTAAAGTTAATGTGACAATGGAGCCTCTCTGCAACTCCCCTCCCCAAGTTTAAGGCACTCAGGATTATAAAGTTGTACAAGTCTCTCAGGTTTCACCTGGCAAAGAAAAGTTAACTTGGCACAACGTTCACTTGGCAAAAAGTTCACTGTACCTTTTCCTGGTAAGTTCTTTAGGCTTCTCTGGGTCTCCTTTCTGTGAACCCAGAAGCCCTCTAGTTCACACTATAATGCAGTTCCTTGATTTCAATTGGGCTCTGCTGGTCGTTGTGCAGTTGCCAGACTGAACGGTCCACCCATTACAGGTCACACAACCATGTGCCTTATCCTTAATAGAGTTCTCTTTTCCTTATTCTGGGGTCTCTGCGGCCAGCCTGGTTCAATCTCCCGCCTGGTGGCCACCCCGATTCTTTTCCAACACTCTTTGCTTATTCTGCAGTCAACACTTTTCTATCAGTTTTGGGAAATTTGCTCCCACTTAATATCTCGCACAGCTGCCCCTTTTTAGGATATCTATTTCACTCACTTTTTGTGTCCGCGCACAGTTCCTCTCTTTGCAGACACTTCCTTTCTTTACACAGAGTCATTCGAGAACATGTAATCATACATTCGAAAACTCTGTCACTATGTATCCTTGTAATTCCATTTGTCAATTTCACCCGATCCGTCTCCAGTCTTACGCGCTTGGGCTGCAACATTGTATCTTGCTCGCTTACTTCAATACACACCGGTGGTGTTTTCTTCATTCTTGGGTTAACATCTATGTTATCTGAGGCCACCTGTCCCTCAGACACTTCAGGGTTCCTGTCCTGGCCCAGGGGAACAAGCATTTCATTTTACCAATGTAACAAGGGATCAGTACGCCTCTTGGCTCTCTTCTTTGCTGGAAACAGGGGTCTGTGGCCAAGCTTCTCCCGGATGCTTCCTCACACAGACCCTCAGCGTCCCTGTTTCTTCCAGCTGGTCCTGGGCAGCCACGGCTCCTCAGCTCTCTTCCTAACTCGTTCTCTTTGCTGATTGCTAGTGTTCCTTTTATGCTCGCCTGAAGACCTGATAGGCTGCAGGTGGGCTTGTTAGTGGGACATGACCTATGAAGATGATGATGTGCCTCTGCCTGCACATTCTTTGTCCCAGTATCATAGTGGTGTTTCTCATAGGAAATCTGTACTCCTATTGATTTCCTCTTCTTCGTCACAATACTTGAGTGATATTTGGGGAAAAAGAAGATTGTGTTTCTTAATACATTCTATGAAGGCTGACGGCAGGTTGGGTAGGTCACGATCAAGGAAGGGGGATACCATGTCTCTGGTCTAGGGTTGTTCTTAGGATAGGAAATTGGCATTGGTTTCTTCAATCTGGTACCCTCGGTAAATGAGGTGAACAGGGAAGGAAAAGATTGGTTCTCACAGTAGTTTATGATATTAAAGGAACGGGAGGATAAGTCTGGGTTATAGTTAGAAAAAGGTGTTTTACATTCTCTTGCTTTCCTCTGAGTGTGAGTGTTCGACAGAAGATCTTCGGGTAGGGTAGGACATGCGTGATGATATCCTATGACAGGAGAGGGGAGGTAGGATAGATCGGGATTAGGAAAAGGGAGATGCCAGATCTCCTCTTCTGGCCTCGTACTTCCGTTCTTCAAAGACCCTCCATCCCAGTAGTACCCCTTTGCAGCCTCACTCCCAGGGTCAGAATCTTAACCGTCTTACCCTTCTCTTGGTTCCCTGAAGGGGGTCTTAAGCTGGTTAAATGTGAGAACGCCCTCAGATTTCGCACACTGTTAACTTCTTCACGGGTATTTATTTGCTTGTGGCAATGCGTGTTCCAATTTTCCACAAATGGACATCTCATATATGGAGACTTGTACACATTTTGCCTTTCCACTTCTTCATTAATGTTCATCTGCTGGCGATAATATTTACTTCAACTTTCCCCATATTGACTTCTCTTATATGAGGATTTGTGTAAATTCTGTCTTTCTAATTTTCAATTTTTCATATCACTGTCGGCACGCCGTGTGGTCCCCAATACCAATGGGCAGACTTGCTGGTGTTTGATGGCTTTTCTGAACCGTAGCATGTAGCTGCGCCGAAGCTTTAACTCTGGGAAGGCTTTCCCTGCTTTGCAGATGGTCATTCAGTTTCTCTGCCGGTTCCGTATTCGTTTGCTGGTGGAACTGTGGCTATTTAACAAAACCGCATCTCCAACAGCCTCGCTGCTGCTGCCGATCTGTCAGCGGTCCTTTTAAGGCATCCACTGCGCTTCTCCCGGTCTCACACCTCTCTGCTAAAGTACGCTCACAAAAGGTTGCTTGGAAGCATCTGTCTCTCCCCGCACGGTTCCGCTCTGTGGGTATGCTTCTGCCTTCGGTTCTGCTTTCCTCTTCGCCCGCTTTGCATCTCTCTTCACCATTCCTCCATTGAAGGTGTTCCCCAGGTGTAAATGTCCCGCACAGCTGATTAACATTGTGACAACTAGTCTGCACATTTAGCTTGGTGTTTCCTTCAATCCACATTAACTCCTTCTTCCTCTTCCTCATCTCAGTACTTGAAGCTTTATGGGAGTTGGAGTCTATAGAAATGTAAGATATTTTAAAGTTATATTGCTCTGAATATTTGTTTAAATCAAAGATATCAGAGACAGGAGATGTTAATTGAGTGTTATGCGTGTATAAGGTATGAATAGTATTCTGCTAAAATTGTTTTGCAGGAGGTTTATTTTGGCTCTTACAATAAGAGGGATTTGTAAAATGACAACAAACCATCAGGAATTTAGGAATTATAGGGCTTTCTACATTTGGAAGGGAAGAAAACTGCGTCTCTCCTGCTGGGGTCACCACATCTCCCCAACAGGCATCTCCTCGCATGTGATCTTCCCTCATAATACCACCCGTATCAGGTAGCGAGTGGCGTCCACTGGCCACATGGGAGGAGATCTTAGGCTGGGGATCAGTGAAGGCTCTGCAGGATTCATCAAAGTTAACATTGGTGATGAAGGGGTCCCTAAAACTCGTGTGCTACACCCTCTTACTGTTACCTTCTTATCTCATAGCGGCAACATGGCGTGCTGCTATTCAGCCCTGCTGCCATCCTAATCTGGGACCCTACCAGCTTTCGTTATTTTCTCTACCTCGCCTGAGGCCCTGATTGTGTTGCTGCCGATTACACTGCAGCCCAGAGCTCCACACTCTCTTAAGACTTGAAAATCCCATGCCCGACCTTCTGCTCTGTGCCTCATTGACCAGACTTCTGTCGATCGGCTCTGCATGATCTTCCTGGCCCTTCCTCAACTTCATTAAAGAAAATCAATGAATAGCCGCCATCCAGCCACACAATATGGCTGCTGAGAAGGATCCTGACACTATAATACTTAACAAGTGAACAGATTTATTTTCCACACACACCTTCAATAGAAGATACCCAACTCGCATACAGATACAAGGGGCATGTGAATAATGCTTCTCAACTGTTTACCACACCCATTGAAGGATATCAATTCTCGTTCAAGACCATTACTTGATACTATTTGTCTGCAGCAATATATCACGCACACACCATGTCTGAAGTTGAGCTGAGCGGGATCAAGCGGTCGCCCGCAGCCCTGTGAGGCCAGAAGTGAGGCTTGCCCTGCCAGTTCCAGTGGGCCTCCAGTGAGTGTTTAAATTTGATTTAATTTTCTCAGGAACTGTTCATTTACTAGCGCTCCGTGCGCGTTGTGCGGCCCCCTCCCACCTCCCCCTGCAGCCACTTCCTGGTCCTCCTCTCCCTTCCCGCCTCCCTGCCCGCCCACCCCCCTCTGATTGGTCCTCTCCTGGTCCCTCCAGGACTATGCGACAGCCGCTCTCCACGCTCGCTTCTTTGTTGATCTGAGCGGGATTGAGCGGTCGCCCGCAGCCCTGTGAGGCCAGAAGTGAGGCTTGCCCTGCCAGTTCCAGTGGGTCTCCAGTGAGGTTCAAATTAAATTTTATTTTCTCAGGAACTGTTCATTTACTAGCGCTCCGTGTGCGTTGTGCTGCCCACTCCCCCTCCCCCTGCAGCCACTTCCTGGTCCTCCTCTCCCTTCCCGCCTCCCTGCCCGCCCACCCCCCCTCTGATTGGTCCTCTCCTGGTCCCTCCAGGACTATGCGACGGCCGCTCTCCACGCTTGCTTCTTTGTTGAGCTGAGCGGGATCGAGCGGTTGCCCGCAGCTCTGTGAGGCCAGAAGTGAGGCTTGCCCTGCCAGTTCCAGTGGGCCTCCAGTGAGTGTTCAAATTATATTTTATTTTCTCATTAACTGTTCATTTACTAGCGCTCCGTGTGCGTTGTGCTGCCCCCTCCCCCCTCCCCCTGCAGCCACTTCCTGGTCCTCCTCTCCCTTCCCACCTCCCTGCCCGCCCATCCCCCGTCCCCTTCCTCTCCTCCTCCTGCCTTAAATCTTACCCCCCTGGGCAGCCCCCTGCCCGGCAGCCCCCTCGGCTAAGGGCCCCCTTAGGTAAAGGGCGGCTCCTATGGCTACGGCTCCCATTGTGTCTGCAGGTGTCCGCACGAGACGTCAGGCGCCGTTCCACTGCTCCATCTTGTTAGCTCCACCTGCTCCCCGGCCCACCTCACCTACACCTGTTCACTTCATTGTTGTGGTAAACTAGGGCCTTTTTCTCCCCTCGCAGGATTCTCAAACTTAGGTGGCCTCTCCACTGGGTACCTAATACGCATGACTGTGTGTGCTGTGTTCTGCAATTGTGGTAAACTAGGGCCTTTTTCTCCCCTCGCAGGATTCTCAAACTTAGGTGGCCTCTCCACTGGGTACCTAATACGCATTACTATGTGTACTGTTGTTCTGAAATGTGGTAAACTAGGGCTTTCCGCTCACTCCCTGTCCGCTTGCTCTAATCTGCCCCCCCCCCCACTCCCTCCTATTCCATGGTGAACTCCATCTCGCCTATCTTCTCTAACTGCTTCTCCATTGACTATCCTGCTCTCCTCACTAAATCTGGTAGGAAAAAGTTTATAAAGGTCATCCTGGTCTCCAACCCAGGCCTCCCTGTCACTGACACCTACACTAGTGCCTCCTCAAAGGAAACGCTCACTGAAATCCTCTTTTTCATGCCTTCTCCGGACCTATGGACCCTTTGTATGGTCTTTGTGCTCTCTCCTTTCTCCTCTTCTCCCATTAATGGTGGCACCCGTTGGGATGTCCTCTTGGCCTCCCTCCACTCCTCTAAGGCCATCATTAATGTCTACGCTAATGGGACTGTCTTGGTCCAAGGCCCTCAGGCCAACCTTCACCTCTTTGATAGACGCTTCCTGCGCCTCATCAACTTCCTTTCCTCTCCTGCTGTCCCCCCTCCTCTGCCCTCGGCTACCTTGCCTCCGCCCTCCCTACTTGCCCCCTCTTGTGCTCCTTCTTTACCTCCGCAGGGCGTACCTCTAATCTGCACCTCTCCCCGGAAGTCCTTTAAGGTTGGCAACCTTCTCCACATTGCCACTCTTAACTCTCGCTCTGCCGTCAAACATTCCTCTGACATCTGTTACCTTCTTGAGGAACTGGACCTTGACGTCCTCGGTCTCACTGAGACATGGTTCACGGCCAGCTCTGTCACCAGCTTCGACACACTCCTACCTGACGGCTACAATATTCTCTCCATGCCCAGGCCCAACCGTGCGGGGGGGGTGTGGCCCTTATCTTCCCTGAGTGGATTCCTGCCACTGTCACTCCTACGCACTTACTCCTCTTTTGAATGCCTTGTCTGCCGACTCTCTCTCTCTCCTAGCCATTCCCTTACCATGGCTACTATCTATCGGCCACCTGGTCAAATTTCCTCCTTCCTCTCCGAGTGGGCAGACCTCTCCTCCTCACTCCTGTCCTCAACCACTCAACTCCTCTTTCTTGGAGACTTCAACATCCACCTGGCGCCTCCTGTCCCCCCTCTGGACTCTTTTGCGACCTCTGCGACTCTCTCTCACTCTCTATTCTCCCGTCTGGGCCGACTCATTCTGCAGGGCACACTCTTGATGCTCTGATCTCTTCTGACCTTCCCCTCTCTGTCCCTCTCTCCACTCCTCTCTCATGGAGTGATCACTTTCTCCTATCCTCCCACCTCACCTTCCCTACCCCACGGGCAAAGCCACCCTCATCACTGCCACCCTCCTTCTCGGTCATCCGACCCATGAAGCGCTTGTCAGTTGAGGCTTTCGCTGCCACCTTCTCGCCCATCCTCCACTTCGGCTGACTCCCACCCTGACACAGCCCTCTCCACTCTTCACTCTGCTATATCTGATACCCTTGATATCCTTGCCCCTGTCATGAGAATCCGCCTGAAGCCCAAAGGCAAATGTAACTCCTGCTATGACTCGAATCTCGTCACCCTTAAACGCAAGTGCAGGGTGGCAGAGAGGAAATGGCGTGCTTCATGTTCATCCTCTGACAAACTGGCCTGCCGCCTGCTCCAAAGGCAATACCCGCTCTCCGTTCTCACCAAGAAGAGAGCCCTTATCCAAGCCCGCATCTCTGCGGCATCTAACAATTCGGCCGAACTCTTTAAAATCTGCAAGGAGCTGGCCAACCCTGCTGCAGTCTCTACCTCTCCTGTCCCCTCACAGGCCCTCTGCACGGCACTGGCCTCTCACTTCATTTCAAAAACTCAGGACAATATGTCCTCACTTTCCTCCTATCACCTCCCCCCTCTATTCCTTGCTCTTCACCTGGCCCTTCTGCAGCCACCCCTCCTCCCTCCTTCTCTGCCTTTCCCCTTTTTTCTGCTGACGAGGTTTTGAGACAAGTCTGATCTATGAAACTCTCGTCAAAACAGGTCCACCCCAGTTCCTCCAAAACTATCAAGGACCACATTGACTCCTTGGCTCCTGCCCTGGCTGACTTCTGCAATCACTCCTTTGCCTCTGGAGTCTTCCCATCCCCCTCAAGCACTCCCTTGTGCACCCCCTTCTTAAGAAACCATCTTCCGACCCCTCCCTCCCGGCTAACCATCGCCCAATCTCTATCACTCCCTTCCTGGGCAAGCTCCTGGAGAAACTGGCCATCTCCCAGCTTAATCTCCATGCTGAATCTATTGGTAGTCTTCATGACCATCAGTCTGGCTTCAGAGCTGCCAGAAGCACGGAAACTGCTCTCCTGAACATCCGTGAGGACCTGTTCTCGAACCTTGACTCTAACACTCCATGTGTTCTCATTTTGCTTGATCTCTCCTCTGCCATTGATACCGTCAACCATACCATCCAGCTCAACCATCTCCGTGATAACCTCGGTATCACTGGTCAGGCTCTGGCGTGGCTGACCTCTTTCCTCTCCAATCAACCCTCCCAGGTCCAACTGGGGTCCTTCCTCTCTGACATCTTTTTCTCTACCTGTGGTGTCCCCCAGGGATCTAACCTCTCTCCCTAGTTGTTCAACCAGTACCTGGCACTTCTTGCCCACCGCATCGCCGCTCTCTGCCCCAACTTTCAGTGCTATGTGGATGATGCCCAGCTCATTTTCAGGCTACCCTCGGCCTCCTCTTCTCCTTCTCTCATCTCTGACTGTCTTTCTGCTATCCAAGAATGGTGTGCCGCCAATGACCTCTGCCTTAATGCCAGTAAGACTGAGATTCTACTCATCGGCACACCCACTCCCTCCTTCCCTGCAGCTCTCTGGCCGGCCTCTCTTGGCCCTCTTCCTGCTCCTACCTGCAAGGCAAAAAACCTTGTGGTCATCTTCGACTCCACGCTCTCTTTCTCTCCTCACATATCTGACGTCTCTAAGAAGTCACACTACCAGCTACACCTCCTCAGAGGTATCCTTCCTTTCCTCTCCTTCCCCCAGAGGTTCACTGTCTCTAGAGCCCTGGTCCTCTCGAAGCTGGACTAAAAGCCTCTATCTAAATCTGCCTGCCTCTACTCTCCGCCCTTTGCAACTCATCCAGAACAGGACTGCGAGACTTGTCCCTGGCCTCAAGCCCAGGGACCGTATCTCTCCAGGACTGAAATCGCTACACTGGCTCCTAGTGGCTGCGAGGATTAAGTTCAAAACCCTCTGCATTGTCCACAAGGCCTTCTGGGGCCTTGGGCTAAAATACCTTCAACTCTCTCTTCCTAAATATCTTCCTTCTTGAGCTCTTCGCTCATCCGCCTCCAACTCCCTCAGGGTCAGCCGCTTCTCCAAGCAACGAGTTGGGGGTAGATCTCTCTCCGCAGCAGGGGCCTCCCTCTGGAACAGCCTTCCTGCCTCCCTGAAACTTGAGGAGAACCATCTCCGGCTCCGGAAGCACCTCAAAACCTTCCTCTTTGCCTCGGCTTTCTCTCCCCCTCTCCTGCTAAAATTTACTGAAACTGCACTGAATCTGCAACTGGGCCACTCACCGATCTCGGTCCTTGGCCCAGCCACTCTCCCCTGCACTGCCTCCCTGGCAACCCCTGCACTGCGGGACTGTCTCTGTATCCCTACAGCCCCCCCATCCCAGCACTTGTCTGCACTTACCTTGCACTTGCCACCAGCTGGCCCTTATTATTTATCTTGTTATTCTACTAACCCTGTTCTGCACTTTCCCCTCTCCCTTTCCCCTTGCCCTTTCCCTTCCCCTCTACCCTTGCACTTGCGCAATCTGAATGACACCTAGCCTAGTAGGATCGTTGTCTGTCTCCCCTCTGTTCCCCCCCCTGCCTCGTCGCGCCTTGAAACATTTGTGTATAGGCGCGTTATAAATGACATATATCATATCATATCATATCCACTGTTGAAAATGCTCCACCAGCTAGAACTGGCACCAGAGTCGGGGATATATAACAACTTTTGCCACTCATCTGGGACTGTATACATAGAAGCTCCCTTGGTTTGGTGTCTCCGCAGCAGCAGACATTTTCCAAGAGGCGGTACAGAAAATGATTTGACACATTCCAAATTGCATCAACTATAGTGATGACATATTAATCTTTGTCGCGACTCAAGCGCCACAATGAGACATTGAACTGTGTGTCTGCATGGCACTAGAAAATGCTAATCTTACTTGGAACAAGGAGTTTTGCAAAAAGGACACTGACATTTTTTGGACATATTATATCATAACAAGGCATGAGATAGGATCCAGACAAAGTTGCTGCATTAAATGACACACCAATGCCATGCAACCTATCTGTCCTACGTACATTCCTTAGATCAGCGAGTTATTGTACTCACTATATACAAGAATTTGCAACCACCAGTGCATCTATAAGAGATCTTACGAAACACAACTGTGATTTCATATGGATCCGGGAATGTCAGACCTCATTTGAGTCCATATGTCAAAGAATCAGTTTCTTAGGAACGTTTTTATTTTTGCAACTTTCCCTTCATGGCATGTCATTATTTTTGCTTTGTATTCGATCCTGTCCTTTGAAGGGAAGTATAGCCTTCAGCTTCACTTCACATGCCTTTTGCTCATGTGTTATGGGGAAATGACTAGTCCTTCAGACTACCATTACTGGTAAACTTTGCTTCCCTTTTGAATTCTTGGATTTTTACATTGCGCACAGCAATACACAAGCTTTCCTTGACATTCAATCACAAAGTTATAAGAAGTGGCATTCTTGAGTTGGATGTACTCGGTCTAGGTGCAGTTGTCGGACCACACGATCCAACGATTAAAGGGCATGCTACTGATGCATCTTATTGGCTTCTTTTCCACAGTCACACCTCCATGGCTTCAGCTTAATAGTGGTATTGGACTTATACTCTTGCAACTTTTTCAATGCTTGTTATGCTACCATTCACTTGTTGGATTATCGAATCTTCTCATAGCTTTGGCACTGCTTTAGCTTTTAATTTATGGAGTTCCTCTTTTCAATATGCTTGTTTCAATCAGATTATACAGTTCACAGTTCCTTATATTGTTTATGGCGCTTGCCAGTGCTTGTTTTCTTAAGTTTACACAACTCACAGTTCCTTTGTATCAGGGAACACTATCCACTGCTTTCAATCCAAGTGGCAGTCAATCATTGTTACTTTCTTTTGGTTCGGTATTCAAAACTTCAAATCAGTCACATTTAATGAAGCAACCTCAAATTCCCAGTTTACTCTCCTGCTGGGAATGTGCACCCTGTTCACAGGCTTATTTACACTTTCAAAGTTCACTGCTCTTCTGGCCCTTCCTTGGTCTTGTCCGTTTCATTACAATTTGGTATTCATAAACCATTACATTCATTTCTTTCAGCCTTTGGGTTATCGTTGTTATCACTCATCTGTACTTTTACGTTGGACTGGCATTCCGATTGCCTACACTGTCCTTTGCTCACTCACAAGCGATCCGACCTGAATACATCACGTGGCTCACACCACAGCATCCCAGAGTCATTCAGCCTGCTTTGACTCACCGGGCACACAGGCTTTCTGTGCTTGTCGTTGCTTCCAGCTCAGCATGCCGCTCTTCAAGGGACTCCACCACCTCAGGTTACCAGAGCCGGAGTCCTCCTGACTCTGGGAGGTCTACATGCCAACCCGGCCTCCGGAGACCTTCCGAATACGTCTGCCACAATCCGCTTCCTCTGCAACGACTCTGCAGCTCCTTAGCGCTTCAGACACGCATCTACCTGCCTTCACGTCCGGCTTCCCCTTCTGCAAGTGTTCCACAGGCGATCTCATTAGCCTCACCTAAGCAGGCTATTTATGCCGTCCCTTTGGCCTCAGGTGCAGGCAATATGCTTCAGTTGCATAACGGTCTTGCTACTCTGCATCCCACTTCCTCGTTCCAGTACCAGAGTGGTGTTTATGTATGTTTGAGTTGGAAGGATGTATGCTTCTATGTTGTTTCTTCCTCATCTCAGTACCATATTGGTGTGTATTGAGAGATGGTTTTCTGGCAAAATAGCGAAAGGATTGGTAATACCCCATAAAAGCCTGGGGGACATTTGACTCTTTATAAAAGGGAAATGGGGGATACCATGTCTCACCCAAAGGAGCCTCATCCCCACTCCCCAAGTCTCCTCCTCCCAGGTGGTCCTCCCTCGCATAGCCAACCCCAGGGCAGGACCCAAAAGTAACAGCCTTTCCCCTGCCACCTGGGGGGAGGATATATTGGGGAAAGAAATTAGGACGTCCTCAGATTCCTCACAGTAGGTAAGGGTCAAAGACAAGACACATAATCAGTGGAAATACAGCCTGTTACAGCTCCCGTACTAGGATAGAGAAGAATGTGAAATACAAAGCAGGGTCCCAACTTGTGTTGCACATTGAGGGTTTCAAGTAACAGAGTCTGGGTTGCGACAAGACAATCAAGAGGTTCTCATCCAAAATGTTTTCTTAGCACACATACCAAACACATTCCTCCTTGTCCCTTTTCGGTCCTACACGACTCTGACTGCGTTCTCATGTCTTCTTAAGTCAGTAGGGAGCATGGAAGCGCTGCTTTTAAAATGCGATGGCCAACCGATTTACTTTTCTTACTTCAGATAACCAGTTTTGTTATTGTTACTCCTCGCAGCTCTCATCCTGTGTCACGGGGTTCTACCAACAAACGCAGCCTTGTTGCCCTGCATCACGCATACGGCGCTTTACTTCACCATTCTATGCCCGGTGGAAGCTGCAGTGCAGAACAAGGTACTAAGGACTACATTTCCCATGCGGCTCTCTGTTCGGGACTAACACTCCATCAATCACATTGTTCTGCCCCGCTTCCAGGCTGCATTCGTTTCCACTACTCTTTAATAAATGCAGCCGGGCGTTTAAGCATGTCGCTTCTGTTTGAAGTTGCAAACCTTATCCCTGAAGTTACGTCTTCATATTTGCTGCCTTTCTGTGTACCGAGACTCCAGCCTGTTTCCACGGAATTCCGCCTGCCATTCGTTTTGCCTTTGAAATTGCCAGCCGTGTACCGTACCTCTGCCTGTTGACATGGACTCTGTTTGCCTTTCGTTTTAAATAAGAAAGCGGTCAGTCAGTATAACGGAATTTTGCCTGTCTGCACAGTTCTTTCCTTCATCTTCAGACTCACAGTCTCCTGCACTACTTCCGCCTATTTGCCGGGGACGCCCTTTCCTGAACAGTTGCGTGCAGCTCCTTTTCTTCCTAATTCAATTCTCTGCAGCTCCCATTGAGCCTGATTCCAAACACAGTGAGTTTTTGTCACTGCTTTACTGTGTGCTTGGGGAATCTGCAATCACTTCTTTACTGTGTGCTTGGGGAATCTGCAATAACTGCTTTACTGTGTATTTGGGGAAGCAACAACACTACTTTTCTGTGTATATTGAGAACTACAATCACTCCGACTGAACTAAATCCGCCTCATTGAACTTGCTAACTGGAAGTTAATTTACATCTACTTTCCTCTTCCATATTACTGGGACTGCATATCCTTGATTCTACCAGTGCACATGTGGACGCTGCGCAGAGTGTGCACCAACCCGTACCTAGCGCGCCTCTCGTGCCGATCGGGAATAGTACCCTCACTAATCCTCCTGTTTATTATTTTATGCTGTCGTTGTTTCTCACCTTAAAACACTCACTGTTCATCAAGTGGTAAGACTAAGCTTCATTTCTCTTATTTACTTCTTGCTCTCCTGATAGTTTTCTAAAATGTACCCTGTATTGTAGGGAGGAGGAAGTATTACTGTATCCATAGTGACCAAGCAGTCAGAGAAACTACCAGGTAGAGTCCTATAGAGTATTGAGTATTGTTAGAATTCTGATTTCCAACTGAGTCTCACTTCTTGTTCTTTCTTTGCATCTGGTTCCGTGGCAGTGCGTTCTCCCCGCTCCTTTAAGTGATCAGTCTCTCTTACTGTTCATACGGCAGAGAGTCCTATCATTGAAAAGATCTATATCCCTCACAGAGAGGAGGCTCGAGTGGAGGCTTCAACCCAGGCTCTTCAATCAATCCCAGAATAGCACAGACGTGGACTCCTGCCTCGGTCATTCACCGTCCGGTGAGTAACAGAAACAGAAGCCATGGAAGGAGAGGACCCTTTGGCGGCCATGGTCCGTTTGGTGGCTGAACTCCGAGCAGACATGGCGTCAGCCCATGATGCATTGCATCAGAGGATTGATGGTCTACAGGGTTTCCCAACTCCTCAAAACCTGGGGATTGACACGTCTGGTGCTTCCTCATCTACTACGGGGTTTACGGCAGCCTGTGGTTCGGGCTTTGCTGCAGCCCCAGTCCTGATGGCCTCACAGTTCCTTGGTGATCCCAAACAATATAGGACATTCATTAATCAATGCAAGTTGCATTTTCTTTGCCGCCCAATGGCTTTTCCTAACTCTACCACTAAAGATGGCTTTGTCCTTTCCAATCTTGGGGGAACCGCGGCCGCCTGGGCAAATCCTCTGCTTGAATCAAATAGCTATGTTCTTCACGACTGAGATGCCCTTGTTACAGCTATGAACAGAGTGTTTGATACACGTTATAAATCGCAACCCACTGACATAGAATTTCTGAATCTTCGTCAAGGGGCGTCTTCCCTGTTCACGTATCTCACAAGGTTTAACCAACTGGCAGCCGAGATGGTGAGTAACAGTTAGGCAGGGTACTTTCCCTGCTATTATTCCAGACAGATTCTATACTTCAAATATAAATACAGATATTTTGACCAGTTTCAGACAGCATTATACATGACCTCACAATACATTCGCTGTTACCTGTGTTCACCAACCTATGATTTTTCGATCGGCTCTTGAATCCCTGTTTGCTCTGTCCAGCCCCCTCGGGTCTCCAGGCTCTCCGGCCAGGTCGCCCTCTGACAAAATCTTCCTTTCTGGGCCCAAGGGGAGCCCTGGGAAGTGTGCCCGGTGGCCCAAGTCCGGACGGAGAGCAGCGTGAATCTGACTCATGGCACTACATTGCAGTGAACATTAATGACTATTCACGATTCTGGTGGATTGATGAACACTTTATTAGTAAAGCAGTAGCAGACAAATAACCAAAAGCAACACAAGACGCTGGCGCACTTGAATCCCCTCTCTCCTCTGCCCAGGTCTCTTACACCCACAGGAATACATGAGTTTCAATGGAAGGGGGGGCGGTCTCAGCCTGGCAGGGTCACACCTTGCAACTTTATTGCTGACCGATAACACACCCTCATTATACAGCCTTTTGATGCCAGCTGCAATCTGCGTAAAGACAGCATAGGGTAATACATTTCTTCAAGATGAATATGGTGTTACCACCTCCTGTGCCTTTAAGGCACAAGCCCCCCTGTTGGGGGCGTGCTCTATGATGTTGGGCTGGAGGGAGGAGTATTGCGTAGATACGCCAGTTTCGGTTACTTGTTGAATAAAGAAAGTTGTCTATAACGTCCTTATTATGTGTGTGTAAAGGCCAGGTCTGGGCAACAACTGGCGACAAAGGTTTTTCCCATGAGCCAGAGTCCTCCCCTCGGGTGATCCCACTGCGCGTCCATCCGCACGCAGCCAGGGATCCCACCGAGCTGCTCTCCTCATTCCACACGGCACGGCCCTCGCCGCGTTAGTGACTGGCGATCCCGCCACATGACATCCCTCCTACAACGGGTGCCCAGGCCCGCAAAGCATTCGGGCTAGTGGGGAGATGAGGAGGCACACACGCCCAACACACCAGCTGACCGCTGCCACAATGCCTGACCACACGAGTAGTGGCGACGCTCTGAATATCGAGCTGCCAGCACGGGGACTGCACCCTTCTTCACCCGCCCACGGCAAAGGAGCTGTTCCTGCGCATAGCGAGGGCACGAGGTTAGTGGGATACTGCATTGCGAAAGAGCAGCCTCGCCTGACATGGCTCCTCATCCACTCTCCCTCTTCATGCTCCACGTGTCTACAGAGGCCTAAAGCCTGCAGGGAGCACCAGTAGGCTGTCTTTGGGACCCTCCTTCTTACCACACCACTAGTGGGACTTCAATCATCTAGCCATCATTAGACCCAGAATCTGGAGTGAGGGTCTGTCTGTCAGGACTGGGAAAATAACCCATAAAAGAGTGTGCTACCACCAACATGGGCAAACCTGCTTCACCATCTCCTGCACGCAGCATGAAGTCTATCCAGCTCCGCATGCCCCTTCCATTCTCCGAATGGATGGGGGACTTCTACCACTTTGTAAGTGTCACCTCATTTATGGGCCGTATTCCTCAACCTAGTGGGGAGGGGGGACCATCGTTAAAACCCTCCCAACAGCTGACCAACCTGATTTTGCCTCCCTGATTACCTCCCAGGATAGACTACTCATCATTGAACCCAATAGAGAGTATGAGAGGTTGTTCAACCAATGCACACAAAAACCACAAGCGACAGTAGACGAATATATAACCCGCCTGAGAGTCAAAGGGGCCCACTGCCAGTTTCATGCTTTCTCCTTGGGCGAAGCCATATGCCTGTGCGTCATTGAGGGTTGCCTGTCACCCTAACTCAAAAAACACCAATTGTTGAAGAAGCCCCTCACGATCCCAGAAGTCAGCGCACTTGCGCAAATCTTCGAGAGGGTGGACGCCCAGGCTGCCTCGATGGCGAGCACACCAACACCAAAGCATGACACTACTGAACTTATCGCTGTGGCAGTGGTCAGCTGGTGTGTTGGGGTGGCACTCCATACAGGCAATCTAATCAGCCCGGGTTCAGACGACAGAGACAGTGCCATCAATGTGGCAAGGCGTTCCCCCACTCAGGGTCTTGTCCGGCCCTGTCACAAAGATGTGCCAACTGCGGGAGAGAGGGCCATTTCCATTCCATCTGCAGGGAAGGGAGACCATTTCCTACCCCAAGACCCCAGGGACCCATCAGGATGCCGTATCGGCCACCGCAACCCCAGTACTTTCAGCAGAGGTTCTACCAGCCCAATCAACAGCGGTTTGTTCGTGCCGTTGTCGAGTACCGCTATCCAGACTACCCTCAAACCTATGGGTACCATGACCAGCCATCTCACCTGGTGGACGAGTACGACAAGCCCCCTGAAGGGTATCCAGAAGAAGAAAGCCAATACACGTTCATGCCCAACCCGGGCACTCAGTACTACGACCCACCAGCACACAATGAATTTGTCAACCACATCCAAGATAGCGAGGAAGCCAGGGAGGCCCCTCGGATCACCGTCAAGATGGGCAACTGCCTTTTTCACTTCCTGGTCGACCCTGGAGCCACCGGGAACTTCAAGAATACCTGAAGATCCCCTACAAACCAACACTATAGTTGACTCATTCTAGAATTTTCCAATGGGGAGCAGCCAAGCCTCTGCAGGCCATCGCCCATTTCAAGTGCCGTCTCCTCCTCAAAGGACGGCAGACAGACACAACCATCCACGTCATTCGATGCCCCACCAAAGGACGATGGCTCCTCAGTTACCACACAGCCTCGTGCATCGGGCTCATTCACATTCACATTGGTGACGCATTTTCTCCGTTGATGGAATGACCCCCGACCCGTAAAAGGTCGACACCATCACCAATCTGAAGGAACCCCAGCAAATCGCCGATGTTCGATCCTTCTTGGGAATGGTTGGGTATGGTTGGGTATTGTGCGAGATACATTCCCCATTATGCTTCAATTACTTAGCCACTCAGGAAATTACTGCAAAAAGAGACTGTGTTCGAGTTGTCCCCTGCAAGCCAACATGTGTTTGATACCACCTCGCCTATTTCGACCGGTCCTGGCGAACAGAGATATGCATGGACACCAGTCCCGTTGGGCTAGGAGTTATCCTGGCACAGACGAGCGGACCTGACATTAACCCCAGGCACATCGTGGCTTACGCCACCAGGGCTCTGTACACACCAGAGTCCGCCTACTCGCAGGCCGAGAAGGAGAGCATAGCCGCTGTCTGGGCCTGTGAGAATTTCCACAACTTTATCATCGGCAAGAAATTCACCTTAATCACAGATCATCAGGCACTGTTATCTCTGTTTGGCAACCCAGCCACCAAGATGCCCCCGAGAATTGAGCGGTGGGGCATCAGACTGCAAGAGTACAATTACGACATTGTGCATAGGTCCAGGGGTGACTATCTCTCCCGGCACCCGGCCGGCCCCCCCTATCACCCGGGTCGGTGATGTTGCATACATTGACTATGTAGCTACCAGCTCGCTCCCTCCTGCGTTGTCCCTGGACATGGTCGCAGCTGCATCGGCTGCCGACCCAACGACCTCCCTGGCCATCAGCCTAACAAACAAAAACAGATGGAAGGACTACCGTCATGCAACCTTGGCTCACCCGGGGGTGTGCAAAGAATAGATGGAGAGATTGGCAAGGGTGCAGTCCGAGCTCGCCGTAAAAGACCACAACATACTCATGAGGGGCTGCTGCATTGTCATTCCCACAGCGC
Source organism: Ambystoma mexicanum (assembly GCF_040938575.1). Taxonomy (NCBI): domain Eukaryota; kingdom Metazoa; phylum Chordata; class Amphibia; order Caudata; family Ambystomatidae; genus Ambystoma; species Ambystoma mexicanum. The sequence continues at coordinate 230,443,367 of NC_090928.1, read as the reverse complement.
TAAGGTCTGACGTGGTCCGAACAGCTCATGAAGGACTCTGTGGTGCTGAGAACACCAAAAGGCAGCTAAGCTGCCACGTCTGGTTCCCCTTCCTGGACTCGCTGGTAGATGAGTGGATCAAGAATTGCCTGGCCTGTCAGTGCACAGCACCGGCCGAGCCCCCGGCACCCTTACAACGCATGCAACTCCCGGAGCAGCCATGGGAGAGGGTCGCAATTGACTTGTATGGCCCACTGGAGACCCGGGAGTATTTCCTCCTCCTCATCGACGAATACTCACAGTTCCCCATTGTGAAGAGAATCACCACCACATCGTTCCCCCAGGTGGCGGCCACCCTGGACGAAGTGCTCAGCGAGTGGGGCATCCCGAGGGTGATAAAGTCAGACAATGGCCCGTCGTTCAACGGCCATGAGTTTGGGGCATTGGCGAAGCACCTACGGTTCAAACACCTCAAAATAACACCACGCTGGCCACAAGCGAACGGCATGGCAGAACGCTTCATGGCCTCGATAAAGAAAACCCTCCTAAGGGCTCGCATAGAGGCCACCAATCCCCATCAGGCCTTGTGCCGACTCCTAAACACCTCAAAATAACACCACGCTGGCCACATGCAAATGGCATGGCAGAACGCTTCATTGCGTCGATAAAGAAAACCCTCCAAAGGGCTCAAATAGAGGCCACCAATCCCCATTAGGCCTTGTGGCGACTCCTAAGGGGCTACCGCAATACACCTCACGAGGCCACCAACAAGACCCCAGCACAGCTGATGGTATGATATGACCTCCATACCCGCATTGTGAGGGATTCCTCGACGCCAGGGGTAGCGAAAGCTGAAGTGGCACAGAGGGACATGGAGGTAAAAGAGATGACGAAGCAGGAGTAGGACATAAACTGGAATGCGGTGCCCAAGGACTTCCAGGTTGGGGATGAGGTTCTTGTCCAATAGCCCATGGTCAAGAAAACAGATTCTCGTTTTGTCCCGAAGCCCATGAGTGTCACGGCTGTCAAAGGGACGATGGGGACAGCCCAGAACGAGGACAAAGAGATCACGAGAAATTGTTCCCTATTCAAACACTTGGTCCAGAGGGAAGACTGTGAGACCCTTCCGCCAGAACCAGATTCGGTGCCACGCGAGCCACAGGACGAGCTGTGGGTCCCACATCATGGTGACCCAGGCCACAGAGGCACTACAGGTGACCCATCCGGTGAGCCAGGTACGGGCATGAGGGATGCCAGGCCCCAGCGAGTGACGAGGAAGCCACTACGATGGGTCGAAAAGAGTGCTGACCCAGATGTGTCGATATTTTGTCCAGGGGTGGTGGTACCGCCTCTTGTCCCTTTAAAGCACGACCCCCCTGTTGGGGGCGTGCTCTATGATGTAGGGCTGGTGGGAGGAGTATCAGCGTAGATACGCCAGTTCCGGTTACTTGTTTAATAAAGAAGGTTGTCTATAACTCCGCTCCGGCTCTGTGTCCTTATTATGTGCTTGTAAAGACCCAGTCCGGGCAACATATGCTTCCTAAAGCTTCACACCTGTTTTGAGGCAGTCAGGAATCCTTGTAATATGATGACATCCGCTAGAGCAGAGAGCACGCTTAACTATGCCAAAGAGTGAACAGTGAAGGCAATCATTCCTTATTGGTGAGAGAAGCGCTTTCCTAAAGGTGATGTGCGCAGTGCAGTGTACCAACTTGCTTTATGCAGGCTCGAGATAGTGGTTTAAACATGGCGAGTGGCAACAGAATGTAATGGTGCACAGTGACTTTATAACGGGGGGTACATAAAGGAGCATGCCTTATTATATTTCCTCCACACCGCCCATGACAAGATGTTCACGGCATATGGCATACAGCCGATAGTCAAGGCTGACAATACAGCACCATTTATGAGTTAAGACTACAAAACATTTGTAGAATATCTAAGATTCAAACATCGGCATGTCATTCCTTTGTGGACCCAGGCCAATGGAACAGTCATGCATTTCAAGGCAACCCTCCAGAAAATCTCTGTTGTCCTATCAACTATTGAGAGACTATCGCAACACACCTGACGGCAACACAGGGAAATGTCCCACAAAAGTCTTGTTGGTAAGAGTCTTCAGGATGTGGTTACCACTGCTCTCGCCACTTGAAATCAGGCATCCTGAAAACTTCATAATAAGGGAACGTGATACATAAGCCAAACTCAAAATGAAAACATATACAGACAAGCGAAGAAGAGCAAAAGAGCCCTCTCGAAAAATAGGAGACAGTGTTATGGTGAGACAACCAACCACACACAAAGCAGCAACCCTGTTCCACTCAGATCCTCTTATCATCACAAAGGTAAAGGGCTCACTGGTGACAGCTGCAAAACGAAACAAAGAAAGTTATGAGAAACTCCTGACATTTCAAGAAGAGCCTTGAAACACCTTTGAGGCCGACCTTACCTGAATTTATGGAATTACAAGATGATGAATCTGAAATCTCCTATTTAGAAGATAGAGATGCATCTGAAAGCCAAGATGTCGTAGAAGAAATAATATCTTTGGAAGAGGCTGGACTATGACCAGCTGCATACAGTAAAACACCACCCCAACCAACACCTCCCCAGCCCCACCCAAACCCCAAACAAGCATGGTACATCCAAAAAAGAGCACTTGTAACCGAGGTCGTAATGTTCATCATATGATATGGTAACCCTTCTCTTAGTGTCCCGACTTTGATCCTGGCGGCCCACTGCTTGAACAGAGTAATCATCCCACTCGAGGTTACACCTTCCCACCTCCCCCAGCTATGCTAGCCGTCATATGTGAATAGTCATCCTCATCGGACAGAGATCAGTTAATTCCCTTCCGTGTCAGGGTGCGTGGCTTCACTGCACATGTATGATCGCAAGGGAGCTCAGCAGTCAAATGGCTTACTTCTGCAAGGTAACATGGCGGCGTACACAGTCTCACGTCTTTCACAGGAATTTAGACAGGAGAGCCACTCATGCACTGTGAGGTCCCTTGGTTTCCTCCAAGCCCTAGCCACCAGAGATCTTGCAACCGTAGAAGCAATTCCCAGCAATTTCCTGTCCGATCTGGAGGATACATCGAACCATGCTAGCAGCGAGGCATCAGGGGCGTGAGAGGGTATCGTTGACCATCTTACCCATTATCTCCCTGATTTGTTCTCAGAAAGGTTGCATATAAACAAACTCCCATATGACATGCATGCAGTTAGCTGGCTCCACTTGACATCTTAAACATTTCACTGGCCGCTCCGGGTAGTACCTATTCAGCTGTGCTGGAGTATAATATACCTGATATAAAAACTTAAAATGCATTAATCGATATCTATTTTTCAGGGAAACTTTCCAGGACTTCATACATATCTGTCTCTACTGCACAGCGGAGAGTTCTCTCCCCAAGGATACCTCCCATTTAGCGCTTAATGAATTGCGTCCCCCCAACCCGTAATGTCTTCACGAGTTTGTACAGAGAAGATACCATCTTGGTAAATCCAGGTGGATTAACCACAAATTGAATTAATGGGGATTGTTCTGTTGCCTCAGGAAAGCGCTGCCACATTCTGCGAAGGGTTTCTCTCAGCCTATAATACAGTAGTATCGTAACTGCATTCCAAGCACCCTTTCCCTTCAGTGTGTCCCAGCAAACAAATCTACCATCCTGTACCATATCCCCAAGAGTGAAGACACTCAACTTCTCGAAATGTATCCTAAATACCTTCTAATGTGTGATCTCGATCCTGTGGATGGCATAAATCACAAATTCAGTGTCAAACTTCCCCCGGCCCTCCTGTCCGGACAGCGCCTGCTCCCAGGCCCAGCACGTAACATTCACTAGTTGCACCTCCCCCATATTCCTCGTTCGCCACCTCCCCATAGCACTCCTTTTATGTTGTCTGGCCATGCCATAGCCTTCTCCAGTTTAATGTGAGGGAGTTCGGATGAAGGGTGCCACCACCAGGCAGCTTATTGCACTTGTTGCGCTATAAAGTAGACATCGGGGTATCCCAGCTCTCCCAGGTGAAGTCTCAAGGGAGACCGTAGCCCGCTTACCCACCCATACCAACCTCACTAGTAGGCTTTTAACACGTTTCCAAAACTGAGATGTGACAATGGGAGGCAGATGCACGCCTCTACTTTGCATTGTGTCTGGTCTAATGTAACCATGTAATTATCCTTCTATATTAGAGCAGGGGAGGTTGACACCCTCAGCCACAAGTATCGTATACCCTTAGGGCACCATCTGAAGCCCTCCCCGATATCTCCTGCACTTACCGCAGGCGTTAGGGGCAACACCTCTGATTTTGTCCAGTTTATCCTTAATCCTGAGTATCCCCCAAAACAAGATATTTCTTGTACTAACAGCCTCAGATTATGTTTGGGGTTTTTAACGTACAACAACATATGATCCGCGTACAATGAAATAGTCGAGACATGTGAATACATTTTTACCCCTCTGTGGGCAAGGTACTCTCTTATACTACAGGCCAGAGATTCAATGGCCAGGACGAATAGTATCGGGGACATGGGACATCCCGGATAGGTGCCACTCGTAGATTTGATGTAGTCTGACACCATCTGGTTTGTTAACACTCTGGCTCGGGGGTCGGCATATAGCAGTCGGACCCACTGAAGATACATCAACCCCAGCCCAGAGTACCGAAGGACCTCAAACAGGAATGGCCATTTTTTTGGCATCCAGCACTGCTACTGCTATGGGGACTTCATCATCTACATTGTGCATCAGGATGAATAGACGTCTTAGATTGTTTTGAGTGGACCTTCCAGGGATAAACCCTACCTGATCTGGGAGGATTAGGGCCGGCATATGTGGGAGAAGCCTTTCGGCAAGAGGTTTAGCCATGATTTTGTTGTCCGTATTTATCAGGGACAGTGGCCTGTAAGAGGCACATTGGTGGTGGTCTATGTCAGGTTTTAAGCGCAGTGTGACCAGTTCTGTCTTTGTAGATTCCGGTAGAGCACCTGCCGAAATGGAGTGTTCATACATGTGACACAGACGAAGAGCCAAGAGCTGCGCATACTCCATGTACATTTCAACAGCCATGCCACCCATCCCGAGAGATTTCCCGTTCGGGAGGGACATAATCACTTGAACAATCTCTTCTTCAATTGAAGGCATGTTTAATAGGTCTGCCTGCACTGGATCGAGCTAGCCGAGGGCCACGCGGTCCAGAAACTGTCCAATCTCATCCAATGTCGCCTTGACCTGGGAGGAGTACAGCCTATCATAATAGTCATGAAATACAGTATTTCTTTCCTTAGAGTGTCTAACTCGGGATCCCTCTGGGTCCTTGATTTCCAGGATAGCAGTGTGTCTCCTCTCCTTCTTTAGTGCCCAGGCCAGAGTTCGGTTGGGCCTATCCCCTTCGCCATAGGAGGCTGACACAATCGGGTCGCCTAGATATTTTTCTTCTCTACAAACCATTTCAGTCTTTCCTTTCTCTTCTTTCATAGAGTCTCTGCCACATCCAGGTCCCTACCAACAACTTGTTGCAGCTCCAATTTCTTAATCTGCCGCTACAGCCTTAATCGGGCTATGCGCAGTGATTTTAGCACTCCCCCTGCCTTAGAGATACAACACCCTCCAATGAAAACCTAGAACGCTTCCCGTTTCACCTTGAGGTCAGGGACAGACACCTCATTCATTAGGAAAAACTCTTGCATATCTTGTGCAATTTCATCCCTAAACACTGCATCCTCTAGGGTTCTGGCGCGAAAGCGCCACCGGAGCCGGTGGCATGATTGTTTGGGAGGAGACATCACCAGCACCACTGGGGAATGGTCGGCCAATGTATGGGCAGTATCTTGGCAGACTGTACCAAGTTAGCAAGGGCCGACATAATCATGACATCTATTCTGGACCAGTATTATGGGCCCCTGAGAAGAATAGGTGTTCCCTCGAGGTCGGGTTAAGATAACGCCATGCGTCTACTAAATCATGATATTCTGCTATGTCCCCCATCCCACTACAGCCCACAGATGGGCCAAGAGGATGAAATGCCCCTTGCCAGCCGTGATCTGCTTGTACAACTGAAAATTCAGGGATTTGTTTATGTATGTTGCTACCCCTCTAGATTACGATGAGTATGACGAGTTGTATCTGTGGACCCCCCCACCTGGCCGCTCAGGGGAGCATGCCACCCCTGGCCAGATGGGTTTCTTGCAAACATAACACATTAACCTTATGATGTTTTGCCTGATTTACAACCATTCAAAACATCTTCCCTTTCGTCAGTCCACGAATGTTCCAAGTCATTACTGTTAGTAGTTCACCCTCCCTTTTACTGTGAATATGCCAGGCCCACTCTCCACACACTTCCCGCATATACAGAACCCAATGAGAAAGTTAAGCCGGAGCCAGGACGCCCCACTGAGCTAGACATTATGTACCAATCAAAACATAACAGCAATACTGTGCCCATACACCCCACCACCCAGCACCCAGCAACACCAGAAACTCCAACATAATGGCCAAGAATCCATCCCCACCAACTAGCTAAAAAACGTAACTAATCACCCCCGTACGCAGTTACTGCACAAAAAAAGGGAGAGCCGCTGGCAGCCACATTGACTCCATGTGTCCGGCGACTCACATTGAGTATGAACTGCCCCACACCCAGCACCAATATAAGAAGGGTCCTGAGCCGTTCATGTGCCCTTTCTAGGAACATGTTGGATACTGGCGAGGACCCTAGGACTTCAGGAAGCATTTTCTCTACAAACTTCTCCATGTTATCGATTGGAGTGGACTCCGGGACCCCAAGTATTCGTAATTTATTTCTGCGGGATCTTCCCTCGAGGTCATCATTCTTGGCCATGACTCTCTTAACAGTCTGCTGCATCATCTCCACCTCCCTCATAGTTTATCTATCTGGACTGTAGATATGTCGACCTTACATGTAAGGGCATCTATATTGGTTCCGAAGTTGTCCATATTGGGGGGGGTGGCAACTGGTGTGGTTTAGCGTATTGGTCCATCCTCGTCTGTTTTTTAGGGTTTCCCATACCGGGCACGGCAGGTTGCAGATTATGGAGACAGCAACTCCTCCCACTCCAAGCTCTCGTCCCTTTTCAAGTATTTCCCAACAGTGTAGGACCAGAGCAATGGGAGAACGGGCCGCGCCGGATCAGGTGCCCACAGACTCGCTCCCTATCACCTCGAGCGCCCCGTCACAGACTCTGCATGGAACCGAATTCACCTTCAAAGTCTAGCCTCTGACACGTCCATTGCCCATCTGTGTTTCCGTCTCAGTCAAGGGCATGATCGTGCCACAGCTAAGAACTGCCATCCACCGGTCTTCCTGCACCCTCAGTATGTTAATAGGTGCAGCAGCACTGGTCTCGCCTTCCCCAAGGGCAACGTCACACCCGGGTGCACTTAGCTCTGAGTCGGTTACTTGAAATTCCTCTGATCAGTCTCCAGGCCGTGCAGGGGGAACAAGAGGAATGTTTGGGGAATCTGACCACTCCATGTATGGCCTGGGGTACCACCCCCAACATGATGGTGAAGCCGCCACAGAGCTGGCATCTCTGCAGTGGCCCAAGATGTCAAGTGCATGAGGTGGGGGAGGGGGTCACCACTTACCCCCGTCTCCTCCAAGTGCCTGCAGGTCCCGTCCTCCTCCAGGGCTTATCTCCTGTTACAAGTGATACTGCGATCTTCAAAGCGGCGGGGAGCCACCGCTCTCCCCCGCCGCTCTCGGGCTGCCTTGTCCCAGCAATGGGCAGTGTCCTGGGGCCCAGCGAGGCCCAGCGAGGCCCAGCTCAGCAAGGATTCGTCAGCCAGTGATGGCCGCCAGGAGCGGCAGCCCAGATCTTCACACCCGCAAGGCAGGCCCTGCGCCAGGTCGGGGGGGCATCAGCCAGGAGCAGGTGGGCCCGCCTTCATACAATCATGCCTGCTGGTCAGCCACCGCTCCTCCAGCGACTGAGTCATCCGCACCACTTTGCTCCAGGCCCCAACGGATTTACACACTTAGAGTGCTGCTCCACATTCACCGATCCGCTGAGTGCCTGTTGTTCAGGGTATGTTGCTCCCACATTTAGTGCTGGTTACGGGTGTGGGGAAGCACCAGGATATTTGAGGATTTATGGTCACCGGTTGATGCCTTTTCAGGCAACGCCCATCTTGACTGTATAAGAAGGGGGAAGTTGTAGTGTCTAAACAATAACAGCTAGTGTATACCTATGTTCATCCTTGTATGAAGGACGGACCCACTTTGGGTCAGGGGGAAAGGGAAATGACATTGGGGAAAGGTGAGGGGGCTAGATTGATTACTGTGTATGTGAATAAAGAAAGGAGAAGGTCTTCCTCCAGTACTTCGTGTCCATGTGTCATTGTTTCCAGGCCTTCTGTTTACCTGCGATATGCCTCGCATAGGAATAATAGTCCTGTGTTGAATCCTAACAACACGGAACAATCCTCTCACCACATTCCACCCAGGAGGTCACACACTCTGACATCACACTATCTTGCCCCCATGCACACAGGGGCAGGAGAAACCTGAGACTCGCATAAGAAGGGGTAAGGCTCCTTGAGGCAACTACCAATGATAGTCCAATGCTCGGGGAGCAACTGTGAAGTTTGCAACAGAACTTAGTGGTGCCCTGTGAATGTATCATGATTGGTTTGAACAAGCAGTGCAGGAGTGCTTGGAGCTGTGCTGGGTGCTCCATGGAGTGACAACATGCTCCCAAGTTGTCCTATATCCGTATTTGGTCAGGTTAGTGGTGCTCCACAGTAGCAGTGAGAGCGCCAGAAAAGGTGCCTCCAGGGTGTAGCAGCATAGGCACGCCTGCAACTACGCTTGCATTAAAGAACATCCAGATCCTTTCCGGTGAGTGCCCAGAATGAAATGATGAGCACCTGACAGTTGGAACGCTCTCCATTCCTCTCCATCCCTTCCCCTCCTGCTCTGTGGCCAGTGGGTCTCTCTTGCATCTAATCTCTCCCTTACCCCGTGTCCCCCAACCCCCCGCTCCATCATGGGCCTCTACCATTTTCACAGGGGCCGTGTACCTGACTCACCATACCCGGCCGTTGCCCAGGCTTCACCCAGTGCATAGTGCCAGGATTAGAGGTAAGCGATGGGGGCGGGGAGAAGGAGAGGAGCTTTGACCTTGACGTTACCACAGTTAAGGTTCTTTTGGCTTGCAAGGTCTGGCCAGGAAGTATCCACAGTTCCTAATGCATGACTAATTCTACCTCACCAGCACCTGGGAGACAGCGGAGGGTAAGAAGGAAGACTGGGTGTGGGGAAGGGACCTCTTCTGACAACATTGATTCTAATATATTTGTATCCTCCTTTCAGCCATCTGAGAACTGTGAAGAGAAAGATGGCCTCTGGCTTCAGCAGGCCGCCTATTGATTCCAGCCTCTGATTCTCTTGTGGAGGTTGGGGGTTCCCAACAGGTGGGAAAAACAGAGCAGAATAATCCTCTAATATGGGAGCACCAGAAGATTATGGGGAATTTGCCTTGTCTCCATGCCCAGCCACCTCTTGTACCCTCCATGAACCTGACATGGGGTACATATTTGAATTGTCTTCTTAAGAAATGTTGGGCTGATAGAATACCTTCATATGTGTATTATACATAAATGGCCAATCGGAAGCCAAGGATGTTCACATAGGGTTGGTGTCATATATTTGTAACGTCGAATCTTAGTTATCAGGCGTGCGGCATGATTTTGCACCCTCTGGAATCTGTTTAATAGGTATTCCAAGCTATGCCCCATTTGCATAGTGCAGGATTGATAGGACTAGTGAGATGGTGATTTGAATCCCGCCTGAGCCATTTCGGAGGTGAAATATTAATCTGAGAGTTTTGGGGTTTTTCCTTTCTTTATGAGTGAGCTGATCTCAAAACCATGAGATTGTGAGTGGCCTGCAGATGGACTAAGGATGTTAGGTCCACTTAGCATAGCCCTTGATACCAGATGTGTTTGCTTCTCCATCTTGACGCTTTATTTATAGAGATTTCCCTTTTTTTATGTTTCATGTTCTATGAATGGCAGTGGCTTCCTGTGTTAGGGTGCGCGCGATTAAAGACAGCAAGCGGAGACCGTTGAATGCATATTATTAGGTGAATAAAAGGTTTTCAAGACTTTCCTGAATTCAAGGTGACCCCATAGATTCTTCATATTGTTTGACAAGGAGTTTCAGAGGGTATTTGCTGAGACTGAGAAGCTGCAAACCCCTTTGCGTTTGGGGCCTTTCCTAGGGATGGAGAAAGATGGAGAATTTGCTGCTGTGAGAGGGTGAATGGGGGCATAATCTTCAAATACCTTCTTGAGAAAGAATGAGCTGATATAATACCATATTCTGTGTATTGTGCATACAGATTTGAATCGATTCAATGACTAACAGGACGCCAATGGATTTCATATAGGGTTGGTGCCAGGGGTGTTGCTACGTCTGGAAAAGATCTGGGGCTACAGGAATGTCGGAACTGTTGGGACCCTGGGCTAGCTAGCCGTTTGGTTGTAGCCCCTGAGCTTCTATCCCCCCTAGCAACGCCAGTGTGTGCAACGTTAAATCCTAGTTCTAAGGCATGCTGGAGCATTTTGCACCCTCTGCAATCTATGTAACAGATACTTAGGTGGTCCAAGATGTATCCTATTGGCACTGTCTAAAATGGATATGACTGGTTAGATGGTGATTGGAATCCTTCCCCAGCGATTTAAAGATTAATCGCAGAGATTTTTGCATGAAGAAACCTTTTTTCTTTTAACGGCTGAGCTGATCTTTGGTTTTAGTGAGAGGTCAGCATCCAAAAGGACCCAATGGCTCTTAACTGTCGTGAATTGTTGGGGACTGGCACCCAACTATGTTGGGTGGAGATCAAACTGCAAAAGGAGATTTCTCCTGTGATCCCAGCTTTAGCCTCAAGTACATCGGTTATTTTAAACTGCCAAATCGGCTATCTTTTGTTTGTAGTACCCTCCTGTTCGCTTATACACCGCCACCTGGATTCAATTAAATAATGAAGTACTGGTCATCTTTCTGCTCCTTGGGTCTCAGGTATTCTAATCATCTTAGCATGGAAAGACGTTCGCCTGTGTGCTTTAGAACAGGAATAACTTTCGACATTGGGGTCCTCATCTTTTGTTGCCTGCTTAGTAAATACGGTTTGCATTTTGCGGGTTTCCGAATAACTTTCGACATTGCGGTCCTCATCTTTTCTTTGCCTGCTTAGTAAATACGGTTTGCATTTTGCGGGTTTCCTATGTATCCCTCCTTGATTATGTGTGTGAAAATTTCCGATACGGATGGGTGTGTGCATTAGTGTGCCCCCCCTCCCTCCACCCCTCCACCGTATGGCTTCAAGATAGGCCCGGTGGTTTCTTCCACAACATTTTTTTTAATTCAAATTCCACTTCACGGTGTCTCCCTTCACAGGTGTATCACGTAAATGGCGCACACCTCTTTACTAATGAGTTAAATAGCTCTATCTATTGATTTCTGACACATTTCAAAATATTTTGCCTTTTTCTTCATGAATATTTATGGGGAGGATTGCGGCCCTCGAAGCCTGAAGTTGGACAACCCTGAAAAGAACCTTGCACTGTGTTTGCCAATGGCGTCTCTGTTCAGAGTGCCTCTCCGAGATCCCTCATACATCTGTGTGCTATTTTCGAACACAATGGAGTTCTTGCTTGGAAAATTTGAGCCTTCCAGAACCTCTTCAGGATCCGGGGTGGCCAGCTCAACACATCAGAAGAAGCAAGCTTTATGGAGGGGCGAGGAAAATGTACAGCTAAACCTCAGGCCACATTTCCAGGTGTTCACCATACAAGATCACTCTGAAAGGTCAGTGCTCCTGCAGCACCATATATCATGTGTAGGACCAGGGAGAGGTGCCATGTGTTCACGGTAGCAGTGCACATAACCCCTTCTCGTGAATTCAACCTCCAGGCTTTTCAAACCGTGTCGCCTCGGCTGCAATTGCTAGCAAGTGGCTTTCATATATAGGATAGCAGCAGCACCAAGAGCTGCAGCAATGCTGTCCAATCACAGGCATCCTAGCTCTGCTGAGGGGAGGATAGCTCAGGAGCAACGTGCTCGCCTTGGAAACCCTGGCTATTAAGAGCGTCATAAATAACCAATCATATCATGTCAAATACTGGTGCCAACTTAACATTCCTGTCAGTGACTGCTGAGCAGGCTAAGTTGGGAGATCAGGTCAACAGAAAGGCAAGAGTCCCTGGCCCTCATTACGACCCTGGCGTTAAGGGATTACTGGTACCGGTAATCCCTTAACACCTGATTACGAGGTCCCTTTGCGGGTCCCGACCTTAACGGCTGGTCTGTACCAGCCGTTAAGGTAAGGACCCGCAAAGGGACCTTGAAGGTGATTACGGTACCGCATTTTGCGGTACCGTAATTACCGCCTTCCCCATTCCCATTGAGCCCTATGGGGCAAAAATGGGAATGGGGAAGGGCCAATGGTAAATGGGGAATTACTGCCCTGGCAACCTTGGAATGGGGCGGTAATTCCCCATGTCACCATGGCGGATCCGGTAAATTACCGGCGTTAACCATGGCGCTAGTAGCGCCATTAGTTAACGCCAGGGTCGTAATGAGGGCCCCTGTCTTCCAGATTTTGGGAGCAAAAACGTAGAAACTGAAATATCAAATCTGGAACAATAAATAAATGGAAAATTCTAACCATTTAATCAAAAGATCTGTACGAAATGTAATGTACTACTCATGAAAACAGAAATTACATCATCAGTGCAAGCAACATCAACAATTGGATTGTTAAAAGCTAGAGCTTGATCACATACATCAAACCAAAACACACCATATACACAAACATCACACAAACATCACATCCACAACATACTGTGTATATCAACTAACTCAAACAAAAGAAAGCTAGTGTGGGTTACATAAACACAAAAATCCTAAATCAAAAATTAACATAAATTCAACAAATGGGGAGATCAAACTGCAAGCCAGTCAAAGAAAGTCAGTTCCTGCCCTCGTTGCGGGCACTACTAACACGTGCTGGGCCCCAGTTTGCACACGCAATCGTACAAAGCTATGCACGCAACGTATCTTCACGCTCAACACTCAAACACGTTTCAACATGGCTGCCCTTCTTCCATAGTTCCCAGGTGTTTTCCCTGTTTGAAGCAGTTGTTGATATGTCTACTTGGGGCTTTGCTACTACCTCTCTTGTGTCCTTGAAGGCTAAATTATACAGGGACTGTGGTTTCATCTTTTGAGAGTTTCGCCCTTTCGTTTTTATTGGCTCTTGGAAATACTCCATTCTTGCCCTCTTCCTATCCTTTGTGGCAATGCCCCATAGGACATACTTGGCCACTTTTCTTACGTCATCACAATCTGGCATTCTGAAACCGCATAGCTAGACTGATCCATTGGCCACCAGAGCCAGCCAGGCACCTGCCTTCTGATTGGCGCAGATGCGGATAATACTCTTTGTGCGTTCCCCTGTGTCCATGCCAAACAGATCACTGTGTGAGGGAGTTCTAATGTGGCCCTAGAAGCCTGCATGGAAACCCTGCATCAGCGTTTGCATGTGGAGGTCAAGCACTATGCTGGAACTCGTAATGGCGGTATGAATGGGATTATTTCTTTGATGTGTTAATCTGGTGTTTTGAATAGTGCCAGAGGCAAAGTAGTTGCTTCTTAGCCCTGTAAGCCTCTTCTTATGCACCTCTCTCCATCCGCTCCTACATCTGGACTGTTCCTCTTATCCCTCAATTCATTCTCTGGCCTCTGGGGCTTATCCAAACCCGCTTTAACCCTCCAACTTGTCAATCAGACCCTTCCAATAGCCACCAGAAGAGACTGGTGTTGTGCTGGTAGCTGTATGCTATTGAACTAAGAAGTGTTTATTGCAGGAAGGTGTGAGTGTAAACTTAAAAATCTAGACCAAACCCTCTCCCTTTCCCAGATCATCACACTTCACTTCAACCTATATGTAATTCCTTCTTTCCCCATATCATTGACAGCATAATGTCCTTGAAGTTTGCATCTTCCCTGAGTACACCTCGATCTAGATCCCGGGGTCAGGCTGCTGCAAATCCTTGTCCTTAAAGTGTTTTGTGTGACACTCCAAGGACACTCATCATCTGGGTTCTGGCTCCTGCAATCTGCAAATGATTGCGTGGCGGGGCGGAGGGTGCAAGCCCCCCAGTTTGCAAAGGATCTTCAGTGCATCTGAGCCACGGCATTGTGTGTAGTTTTACAGTAGCTGACTGCCCAATTAGCAGAATTTAACACAAAGAAAATGCAACACTATTTTAAAATCGCGTGGATGGTCTGGCCACTCGCATATCTCCTGGTAAAGCCCAGCGTGCCGCAAGAGGTGAGTTACTGTGTGCATCTGCCAGAACAGTTCTATGGGTATTCACAAAGTACAGTGACTTTCAGTGCAATTTTAATGAAATCATTATCATATCTCATCTTGGAGGGGGTGCAATGGCTTGCGCTAACCCATTGCTGAGCACGGATGATCGCGTTGCACGGCGCTATGCAGCATTCAGGGCCTCATTCAGGAATATTTTCAACTACACTATCCTACGCAACCTAAAGAAGGCTTACATGTGATTTTACCTAATGAAAAAATAGCAAAAACCTTTTAAACTAAACATTTTTAATGAAGAAAATACAGATTTTTTAAAAAATTAATTATTTGGGGCAGTCCTCCCCAACCCCACCCTGTTTCCCTTTGTTTATAATCTCACACCAACCCCTTCCCAAACCGTTTTAACCCCTTACCCCACTCCCATATATATTTAAAACAATGCAATATTTTTTAGGTTAAACATTTTTAGTTAAAAATTCGTTCTTTTCCATTCAGTAAAATTACTGCATACCCTAAAGGAGTTGAACTCTTGACTCTACTCTATGTTCAAAGGCTAATTACTGAGGTGAATTAGTCTGAAGAATCTCACATCCTAGTTTTCCAATATGGCTTTAAAGATAACCTACACGACGCCTTCGTACAAGGTCACCCGCAGCCTACTACCATAAAAGATTCCATAAGTAAGGCACCTATACTCTATACTCTCTATCTCTAGCAATCAAGATACCAGTATAAACCCTATGCAGACAACCAACAACTAATAACTATAACAAAAAAATGATGTTTGGATTCGCCCAAAGATAAAGTCCTCTTTTGATTGCCATTGACATACAAAAGGTACTACCATGAAAGGTATAGTAGAAGTGGCTCTTTGAATCAATTGTAGCAAAGAAGAGTAGGCAAACATATAGAACCTTACCTTACCTCCTAGTTGGAATTACCTTCAAGCTAGCCTGTTGGGTCTGCAGATGTTTGCATAATCTTGCTCCAAAACATCTCATTTCTGAGCGCGTCAAGTACCAATCTTCACTCGCCTTATGAAGCGTTAACCAACTGTTGCTTCAACTTCATCAGATATGGTTGACCACAAATGTTGGAAGCTACTGTTGCCTTCAAGCTGGCAAAATATGGAACGACATACCAGTGGATCTTAAATCAAAGTCCCCCCTCGGCTCCTCCATCCTTAGGGATTTGGATGACCAGTGCCCAGAGACAACTTGAGTTATAGGTGCACTATATAAATCTTTGTAATCCATTAATGAAGCTGGTCCTTCCATATTTGCTCTTGAAACCAGTGCATATCTCCCAACTAAAGTTCCTGTCTAGATAGGTGCAATCAGATGTCTTTTAGCTGCAGCAGATGGCAGCTGTGACATAAAGTATGTATTGAGGTGCAAAGTGTCACTTTATTCAGGAATATCTACTGGCTCGTCCACGGAACTTCACAGCTTGAAAGTAAAAAGGGGAGGCAACATAGGAGCAAAGAAAGCCTGTTATGTTTTCCCCATTTGAGAAAATGACAGCTTCATTTTATTCCCACATTTACTAGGATATGAGCCGTGCAGGAAAGCATAATATTATGAAAACGCCTGTATTGTTGGATTGTGTGACGACGCAAAATGATGTGGATCTGAAAAGTGCAAGACAATGTGATCCCAATTGTGTTTACCCTCTATGGTAATTTCCTGGCCATACAAATGATGCCACTCAGTTGCTGAGTTACAGAATATACAAGAGTGTCGGATGTCTCCGAGTGGTTGTTTGGGGTCCCAAATGATGACTTTCCCCATCATCTGTCTCCCCTTCGCTTCGTTGATGTTTTCGCCACGTCTTCTGTAGTGCAACACAATGCTTCAACTATTCTCAATCTGCGTTTCTTGGACTTTATCTTTCAGCATACAACATGTGACTAAAATTCCCTGTTGGAGTCTTTCCTTTACTGAGGATGGGTATTGCTCTTTGTTTGGCAGCAGTCAACAGATGACGTAGATGGTCTCTCAGAGGCCTTGTCAGGCTTGCGATTTGTTGGACTTGGTTTCCCAGCATGCAACAAATGACCCGGGTTCTCTCACTGTGTTTTTGTTAGACATATGATGGTAAGTGAACTCTGTTTCCATGCATGCAATGCATTATTCAGAATCTCTCTCGGGGTCTTTGTCAGACTTGGGCTCAGTATTGGTCTTCACTTCCCAGCATGCAACAAAGGAATCGAGTCTTCTCTCTCAGTCTTTCTTACACTTGGACTGAGTTTTGGAACTATGACTCGTAGCTTGCAATCAATAAGTAGTTGCTTTTTTTCTGAGGATCTCGCAGTCCACTCTTCCTTATACTCATGGTCCCCATTCTTTTTGCTCTTACTGTCCTGCCTTCCCTTCCCTTCCTTATCTTAGACACCAACAATTTCTCTTTTCTGCAGTTGTCAGATCCTCCTTAAGACTGTTGTCCCTATGTCATCGCCATCTTGGTCTACCTCGCATGATTGGGATTCTTTCTCTTGTCCCCAACCAAGATGGTGGCTGCATTTTGCTATGCAGCCACACTGAAGATGACAGTGATTGCCATGATGTCCCACCATGCATGGCGCAATCCGGAACAGCGTCTGGAGACTCTGCCACGATGTTCATATACGAAGAGAGGCTGCAGAAACCGTCTCGCCCTCCAATGCTCGGATCAATCTTCCTGTGGCGGCGCTCCTGTGTTTTGTGAATTCTCCTCATTCTTGCTAGCTCCCTCTTTCTGCATTCTCCATTCCCCCTTTCCTTGTTCCTGCTTGCTCCTTCTTGTTTCCCCCTTATGTTACTCTGGATTCTTAACCCACCAGTACCGGCGTCTGAATCTGCTCTTACTGTTCTGGAATTCAGCAACCTCGGCCATTCTGTACAACTAAAAGCCTCATTCTAAGGATTGTATTCTCAAGAGGGTTTCCCTTAGGTGGACACTCTAGGGGCTTCCTGTCCCACACATACAGGATTAGGAGTGCCCGCGTTCATGGAGAGGCTTTCATGCTCCACCCTTTCCTCAAAAGACAGGTGCATGACAGTTTGCGGCGCCTACACTATCAAGGATGCAGCAGATGCAGCAGTTGGTAGTTGCTGTACAGCCCTTAACTAGGCCCAAAACCTTAAAACTAAGAATGCCATGCTCAGACAGACGATGACTACTCGGACCGCTCAACCGCTTGAATCTCCTCCGGGTCTCTTAACTTCTGGGAAATGTGACAGGAACTACAAAACACTACTGTGCAGTTCACCTTGAAGGCGTCCTATTTTACCACGGATCATTACACAAGTGTGATACATGATATTCACTTTAGCAGGGAGTGCCCTTGCATGGGCTACCCCTTTGGCAACCAAGTCCTCAATGATTATCCAGCTTTTACAAGGAGTCTGCTGCCATGTTTGGGTGCCCAGAATTCACCTCAAGAATCTTTATTGGATCTCAAACTAGGAGAAACTGATGTTTTAACTTATGTTACTCAATGTAAATAACTTTCAGCAGAAGCAGCATTGCTGCATGAAGCCCTGATTACTTTATTTCTTTGAGGGCATAATGAGGAGCT
Organism: Ambystoma mexicanum; assembly: GCF_040938575.1. Taxonomy (NCBI): domain Eukaryota; kingdom Metazoa; phylum Chordata; class Amphibia; order Caudata; family Ambystomatidae; genus Ambystoma; species Ambystoma mexicanum. The sequence continues at coordinate 230,425,459 of NC_090928.1, read as the reverse complement.
AAGAGATTCAGTGTATTGTATGTCTCGCCCGACTAACCTTGCTGATCTGATAGCAATGCTCTTACAATTTGAATTTCGATTGCAGGACCGAAAAAAGGCCCAAGTCAACGAGTCGTGATGCACACCCTCTTGCTCGTCTCACACCCAGGTTAACAGAGTAATCGAAACTAATGCAAATAGGCACAGCCCGCGGGCCCTCGACACCAGAAAAACATCCAGAAGACGCACTCAGGGTCTTTAAATGTACTGTGCCGCCAGCAATCACCTAGTCAGGGAGTGTCCGTTGGCTCCTCCTCAATGTTCGGGAGACTCCAGCACACTGTTGTAAGAGGGACGCTGGGCCGGGAGGCTTCAAGACATAATAGTCCTTCTCCTTCATCAGCACTAAACTCCTGCCAGAACATTATCCAGATGGCCATCCTCTGCCTGACTTTACGCCATGGGGAGAATACACTTGCAAATATCCCTGCCCTAATGCATTGTGGAGTGGCAGGGAACATCAAGGATTATTCCTGGATCTTGTCTAAAGGCATTCCATGTCGAGAAAAGGTTACAGTCCTCCCTGTTGGGGCTGTTAACGGGCAACCACTTGTCTCGCAGGAATATGGAAGAATTAGAGGTACTAAGGGTTGAAATAACCAATCAGCAAGAGATGCTGAATTCTGAATTAATCAAGACTGTGCATTTTCCCTTCATTTTGAGTTTGCCTTGGCTGAGACAACACAACCCATATACCAACTGGGCTCTGGGATCCTTATTCCGGGGCTTGATATATTGTGTCACCAATTGCCCTCATGGGGACTCAGCGGCTTCATCACAGCTTCTAGAAGACAAGCAGGAGCATTGCTGCAATCTCTAGTGGGTCTAGTAGTCTATATTTTACCTGCTCAGTTGCACAGTATCAGTAATTTCAAGATGCCTTTTCCGAAGAACTCAAAAAGAACTACCACCACATGGTCCCGAGGACTAGGCCATTGTGCTACTCTGTGGAGCCCTGGTGCCTTTCAGCCGTATGCCGATCCGAAAGGTGGAGACGTCACTGATGATATCCCTAAAGCAAGTCTCTGTTCTGGTGGCAATTCTATTTAATTTATATATGGTGAGCAACTTTGCCGTAATATCATGCACCCGTCCCTTTCCTCCTAAACCAGGTTCTGCCTGTATTCAATTACTTGGATTTGCTGGTGGCTAGGTCATCATCAATCAGACACCAATGGGCCTATGAAGAGCCATAAACACCCTAGCTACGTATTCCAAACAGCACTGGGACTTAACATTAATAAAAACCCTAAATAATATGTTTTTCAAACTGAAGTTAAATCAACCATTTGCTAATCGTGGCTGGTTAAAAAAAGAAGAATACGGGGGTGCGCTGGATGTCCACCTCAGAGCTTCCTCAATGTACTTCAATGGAATGAATATGAATGGCGCTAGGGTTATATTCTGTGACTCCCCAGGCAACCACACGTGCCGTAGCTTTGTTCCCCAAAATGTGGTACTCAAGACCAAATACTTTATTAGCCTGGAGAAACGAAGAGGCTATCAATAATTGACTAACTGGCTCAGAGGTTTTGAGCTGTATAAAATAATTAGAAACATTTCTCGTGAATGTAAACCAGGTATTGGATACTAACTTCAAAACCAATAATAAAACAGCTAGTTTGTGGCAATGATTATTTACAATATGCTCAAGCAGTGCAAAACGCAAAAGTGTGTCCATTAAAGGGTCCCCCCAAACTCCCCAAATATATCACAAGGTTTCTGAACCCAAAGTGTAGAAGAACATACATGTGTATATGCTTGAATTGCTACAAACTCATGAGGTTCGGGTCCTGGAAAGGGGTTTCAAACGATTAAAGGATTCGCTGTATATTCAGGCACCCAAATGTAGAAAGTACCTTAACCACTTAGGGATTCCTGCGACCTATTATCTGTGTGTGACCATTGGGAGAGTGCGTCTGTGGAATGAGATTACAGTCCAGTTAGAACTGAGCAAGTATCTCCAGGATCAGATGAATCCATCTTTTGATGATTTTGATGTTTGTTATGAATTAAGTGGCATCATTTATCGACTTTCACATCAAGTGACTACTTTTATGTCATTCTAATGTATTATGTATAAGAGATTTAGAAAAACGGATAAATGGAAATAAAACACTTCTGCCCCTCCGATTCCTCCTGCACCACCATCTCCTCCTGCAAAACGCAACTTCTCTTGCAACCCCAATTCCTCCTGAATCACCAGTTCCTCCCACACCAACAACTTGTGGTGGCTTCCCGGCCCCTGAGCCAGGCTAGTGGTAGGAATCTGAGGTTGAGTGCTTCCCCATTCAGGGATCGGTTGGTTTGCCCAGGCTTCCCCCAGGCTGGTGTGTCTACTCTGGCTGTCATGCTATCTTCAGGACAGGGACTAAGCCTCTTACAGGCCAGGGTGCTATCTTGAATGTGGCAAAATTGCGCATGTCTGCGTACAAACATGCTCTGCGGTTGGAGCCAGCAGGAGTGCACCTCCTCAGAGGTCTGCCGACCCACATGCCATTGCTGGATTCAGCTTTGATAAGCTCTACAGGAATAACACAATGGGCCGGATACTGCAGGTCTTGGGTCACCGGAAGCGCAGATGTTGATTTACTCTGCTGAGACTGATTCTTACAAGGGGTAGCATAAACCCTGTGATGGTCCCCTGCACCCAGTCTTGTGTGGGAGAGGGGGCAGGGGGTCCTCCCCTGCATCCCCCCCCATGCCACATATCATGTAGAGTGGGTGGGGCCCTGCCTGCTGAGTCGCTCTCGCACACACCTGAAGGGCAGAGCAGGGGGCGTTGTCACAGTGTGTACACTGCCAGAAGAGATTCACTGTTTTCTACCTGCATGACTTACTCCGATTTGACTTAGAACACCTGTTTAGTAACCTGGTCAGTGCTCATTTTACATCAGCTGTGCACATGATCTGCACCCAGTTTATTATTTGAAAAGTTACCCCTGTGTAAGTGCCTACACCTATTGTATTTCTTGTTTGAAATACTGGTGTCACACCAATCACTCACTCTGCGTTCTATGTCATTTCTGATATGCATGCCTTATGCTTGTGGTGATCGAGCGTATTGTTAAACAAAAACATCTATTTTTACAGTGCTTAGGAGCAGAAGTAATCCAGCATGAAGCACTTTATAAAAGCTTGATGTGATTATCATTCATGTACAATGTACATTGTATGCGGTGAAGGGGTGGATATTAAGTGGAAGCTGCTGTCAGCGGATGGCTTTCACAATACTCCCATAAGTGCAGAATTTCTTAACTCAGGTGGTCTTTCTTCTAAGAAGCTATTACACCCGCTCATGTGTCACCTCACAGGTATGCGCCAACACCACACAAACCGGAGGAGTAGGAGAAAGGGTTTCATACCAAAATAAAGGATGCACAAATTCCCAGGACGAAAATGGCAATTTTCGAGGGCCACATTTTGGTGCATATAGATGTGGGGCGGGGGGTGGGGGGGGTTGGACAGGTAAGGGTAATAATAAATGTTGGAGGGAACAGACAGGGGAGGTTGCGGGGATCTCCCCCTGCATATATATGCAGTGAAATGCATTTAAAAAAAGAAAATTCAACCTTTTCGTCCTCGGATTTTTTGTTTCCAGCATAATCACATAGATCCAGAGAAAGTAGATACTCATCCAGCTGGGTAATGACTATTACAACGATGCAAGACCATTAGTGTGAGGAATCCGGAGATGTGCCTTCTCCCAAAGGGGAGCCCCTTCCCTAGGGAGAAGGCACATCTCCGGTGAGGCCACTACCTGATAGTTCCCCTGGGGGTGGTACTCAGCAGCAGGTTCTCATGGGAACTCCCCTCTGGAGACAAAGGAGAACATCTCGGGAGAATGCGTCATACCCACCCTCCGCCCATGCTCTATACACCCCTTCACTCCTTCACTCCTTAATCCCCACTTCCATCTCAACGTCTTAGATTGAGAGTAGGCCCATGTACTTCTGTAACATCTGTAAGATTGACATACCCAAATGTACTGGGGCAAAGATCTTTGAGAACCCTGAGGGTTTGCCTTACCCAAGTACTGGGATGAGGTTGCCCCGTAGGAGGAATAAGGACTGACATGACAACTACAGCTACAGCTGTTGATTTTGCATCAGGGTGGAGCCTGTGCCATAAAAGTGAAACAGAAGAAGGGCTACTTTTGTTCAGCCTGCGACAAACTCGGGAGTTTCTAATCGCATCCAGAAAAGAACGAGATGGAACGGCGGACGCAGGCAAGCAGCTGTGGAAGTCCAGTAACTAATTCCAAAATAACAAATTCCTTTTTGGCTGATTTTTGGGGGTCCTTCCTCAAGCTCCCCTTTTTTTTGTTGCTAATACTCCCCCCCCCAAAACCACTGTTCCCACTTCCAACCCCATTTTTAGTTTTTTCCCAAATTCGTGGAATTAGTTATTTTGGATTTGTTGTAATTAGATTATTTATTTTGTGATTCCACATAATCACTGCATACTGGTGACAGTGTTAAGACCATAAAGCATAGAAGCCGAGTGCAGACCCAAGCAGCCGACAGACCAAGAGAGAAGTAATGCTGGTGCTGCCATCGAGACGCCCGCCGATCCCAGGAAGAACCGGAGTGCTACCAGATCCAAGTGACAGGCATGGGGAAGTTCAGGAGGCCCGGCAGGGACGCAAAGCAGGCGGCAAGAGGGTCTTGGATCCTAGGAACACTTCCTCAGCCCAGTGGCCTAACGAAAACCTCTGACCACTAGAGAAGGGTCTGGGACCCAAAGCAAGAAGCGAGGCATCTTCCTTGTGGCAGTACTTGGTGAAAGAGTAAGCCAAATGGGGCGAACCAAAGGGTGAGAGAAACCGGGGCCTGGAACCCAAATCAAGAAGCCAGGTATCTTCCCCATGGGTATCCTTGGAAGGAGAGTGAAGCAAGTGGGCCAAACTGAAGAGACCGAGAAGCCTGGGTCTAGGACCTGAAATCAGAAAGTAACACAAGTTATTTTCCTTGTTGATGTACTTGGTAGAGAGGGATACCTAATGAGCGCAATCAAAGATGAGGAGAAGCCGGGCTCATGGACCTTCTAAAATTTCAGAACTGTGTGTTTGAAGCTACCTGATATGTAGACCTGGGGAAGGGAGTCATTCCCCCTGGTGGCCCTAACCTGAAGCCATTGCCAAGAAGCCTGTGGAAGGGAGTCATTCTCCAAGGCCAATTGAGATACCATGCAAGGAGAAGGGAGGCATTTGCTTGGCCAACTCAAAAGGACACAAGACTCTTTGCTCACCAGGGTAAGGGAGTTATTGCCCTGTGTGGTGTTGAACTATGCAACCAGTGGAAAGAGACAAGGGGAAGGGAGTCATTCCTCCTGGTTGTATAAAGCTCTGAAGCTAAGATACCAGGATTGAGTGCCTTCTTCTTTAACTGCAGATCCCTCTGCTGCAATTCCCCATGATCAGTTAAACAAGAAGTATGGGGATGCTTAAGGGAATAAACTCAAAATATGTGATTATATTGAAAAGCCCTCAGCAGATGAGCATAGAAAGAAGCAGAAGGTGCAGTTTCTAAGACTATTACTAGAGTTTCATATCTTTAGCAAACAAACAAATTTCCTTCGCTGTGGTGTACTTGGTTTTTAAATTTGCCTATTTGTTCTTCCTCCTTAAGGAGTGTTTTTCTGTGCCCTTCTCTGGGTCCTGTTCTAGCCTCCCATCCTATTTCACAGGGCTCTATAAAAAAGTGAGCGATTGTGTTAAACACTCACTGGGATATTTGCATACCCACAATACTTTGCAAGCAAAACTTATATGTAAAGCCTCACTGTGATATGTTGGCCAATTTTAAATAATGACATGAATCTGCATGTACACAATTATTTTAGTTTAGTTTAGCTTAGTTTATTATTTGATAATGTGCTCCAAACCCTGGGGTAGCCGGGCGCAGCGGTAACAAGAATACGTAAGCTTGGTTACATACAGTGGATGCATTACATGTTATTACAGTATTTATAGTACAAATATACGAAATGTGGGTACATCGCATCACACAGGAGGGGGAGAGGTAGTCTATAGTACAGGTTTCAGGAATATCATGGTAGTTACGTGCAATGATCCTGGACCTAATGCAGGGGAACAGTTTAATGGGCGTCATTGGTCCAGAGCCAGCTTTTCATGTTACATCTGAATCTAGAGTAGGGTCAATGCAGTAGGGAGTGCATTCCAGGCACGGGCAGCTCTAACGGGGAAATTTGTTCCACCCGCTTTTGTTAGTCTGAATCTGGGAATTTCTAATAAGAGATGGTTAGAAGCTCTGGTGTGCTGACTAGAGGATTTTCTGGTTAGTCTAGCTGAGATATATGGGGGCGCACTATTGCTCAGTCCTTTATGGGTGAGAGATAGCGTCTTGAGGAGAATTCTGTCACTAATTTTTAACCAGTGATGGTCTTTCCTGATATTGGATATATGCACTCTGCGGGGTATGTCCAAGGCTGCTCTAAGAGCATTATTCTGCAGTATTTGCATTTTGTTTATGACAGTTTTGTTGGCACCTGCATATAGGGCGTTGCAGTAGTCCAACTTAGACATTACTAAAGCGTTGGCTAGTGAGATACAGTTAGTTTTGGAAAGGTAGGGCCTACAGGCCCTGATTAATTTGCAGGTGTAGGCTGTGGAGGAAGCCAAAGAATTGACTTGTTTTTTGAGAGATAGTGAGGAATCAAGGTAGAAAAGTAGTGTTTTTACCTCGGTTACCACCTTAATTATGTTGCCATCTATATTTAAGGCAGTATAACTGGGGCTAAGTTTTTTGAGGTTAGAGTCGGAACCCAAGATCAGTATCTCTGTTTTGTCGTCATTCAGGCAGAGGCTGTGAGAGGCCATCCATGCCTGAATGAGGAGGTAAATCCTGTTTACTAGAGCTGTGTCTTTGACAAAGTTGCCAGATAGTGGTATGAGGATCTGCGTGTCATCCGCATAGTTAATATAGGTTACCCCCAGTCTGTCAAGTTTGTCGAAGAGTGGCTTAGTGAAGATGTTGTACATTGTGGGGGAGACACATGAACCTTGTGGGACACCACAGGTGATTTGTATTGGGTCCGCTGAGGCTAAGGGGGAGAACACTCTGATCGTATGGTTGGCTAGGAAGGATTGTACCCAGGCTATAGCTTCACTTGAGAAATAGGCGGCAGATGCTAGATGCTTGCATAACACTGCATGGTCCACCAGGTCGAAGGCCGCCGATAAGTCAAGGAGGAGGAGCATAGCGGTTTTACCTTTATCCTTCAACTCGTCGATTTGTGTCTTGAGGTCAATTAAGGCCGTTTCAGTACCGTGTTGTGGTCTGAATCCAGATTGGCATGATCCTAGTAGTTGGTTTGTCTCCAGATAGTTTTGGATCTGGAGGTAGGCTACTCTGTCAATAATTTTAAGGAGGAATGGGACCGTGGTAATAGGACTATAATAAGTTGGGATAGCTGGGTCAAAGGTCTGTTTTTTGAGGAGAGGCAGTACCCAGGATTCTTTGAGGTTGGTGGGTACAGTACTAGATCTAAAGAAGGTGTTGATTAACTTAGAGATGAAGGGTGCTAAGTCTCTAGCTGCGTCCTTAATAACTTGTGCCGGGCAGCTGTCGCCTTGGCAGTTCGATGGTTTCAGAGATGATATAACCTTTTCAGTTTCCAGTATGGATATGTTGGTAAACCTGAATGGTTTGCAGCTACTTAGTGTATCTGTTCTTGGTGTATCTGTCAGAGGGGTGGTATGTGTTCCTGTGGAACTCAAGGATGCTTTCTTCTTTGCAATTTTGGATTGTAGAGTTATTGTTTTATTTGCTAAGGCATTTTGGATGCTAATGCACCATTGTTTCTCCTTGGGGACATTATCTGTGGGAGCAATCAGGTTTTCCATTTCCCAGAGGATGGAGAAGAGTTCTTTGGAGTTAGAGTTAGCTTTACTAATTCTCTCATTGAATGTGTCTTTTTTGGTTTGGATTATTTCTTTCTTATACTTCTTCGCAAGGTTGGCAAGTAGAGTTTTATTCTCAGCTGAAGGTGTGTGCCTCCAAATAGCTTGGAGTTTACGTTTTTGGATTCGTAGTCCTTTGAGATGGGGGGTGAACCATGAGTTGAGGTGAAATTCTTGTTTACTTTTACGTAGTTTGATGGGGGCTATTGTGTCCAAGACTTTGGACATAGTGTTGTTGAATGTCTCAACTAGCGTATTTGGGTCAGAGTTAATAGTGCTAGCAGTGAGAGCTGGTAGGAGGAGTGGGAGTAGTTTTTCAGCACCAATTTCTTTTTTGCTTCTGGTTGGCAGGGATGGTACTATTTCACGAGTATCTAATTTTAGAGGCTCTATGATGGATGAGAAACAAATAAGGTAGTGGTCGGTCCAGGTTTGTGGTGTAATATTAGAGATGGTAGTGGCACAGTTTCGGTTGGCTATCCAGAATAATGTGCGTCCTCTTATATGTGTAGGAGCTAAGACTTTTTGGGTAAGGCCATGATCGACTAAAATTGATTGGATAGAATGGGCCTGTTTGTTCTCATCATCATTAAATCCCAGGTTGAAGTCACCTAGTAATAGGAGCTGGGTGGAATCTTTGATGTTGTTGGTGAGGAGGCTGGAAAGGTCTTCCTCAAAGTTACCTAGTGGGCCTGGTGGTCTGTACACAAGAAGAATAGTTAGTGTACTATTATTAGAGATGGGTAGTTTAGCTGAGAGTAGTTCGGAAGATGTCATTGCTGGAGGTGGGGTAAGTCTTACATCTAACTTGGTTTTAGCAATGATGGCCAGGCCACCTCCTCTGGAGTTGGGCCGATCGACTCTGAATATATTGTAGTTGTCAGGTATGGCAATCATAAGTGCGGGACCTGCAGCATTGTGGAGCCAAGTCTCATAGACAGCCATAAGATCTAGGTTATCCATAGCGAGTATGTCAGCAATTTCTGTGTTATGTGCTATGAGGGACCTTGCATTGATAAGGGCCCCTGATAGGGTGGGAGTTGTGATTTTTTCTTGGATAGGTCTTAGTTTGGGGTGCTTGGATCTCTTCTGGGTATGAAGAGAGTCGATCTGTGTTTTTGGACGCCTTTCAGCAGCTATGGCAATTGGGTTAGGGTAGGTGGCAGTTAGAATGGGTGTGAAGCCTGATGGTCTAGTTCTTTTGTTTTGAGGTCATAAAGTTGTGGCAGCCTAGCTCTAAGTCACGTGTTTCTCCCCTGCAAGTTGCAGGGTGTAGAGTTAGTGTGGGTCATTGTTGTGTGATGGTTAGAATAGCCCAAAGTAGGGAACAGAGTGTGTATCTAAGGTAAGTCTTGGTAGTGCGCTTGTTGGGATATAATAACAAGGGGGCACCTAAGTTTGACAATCCCCGTAGTGACTAAAATGCATACATGCAACAGCAAAGGGGAACCTAGGTTTGACAGTCCCAGTAGTGACTAAAATGCATAGATGCAACAGCAAAGGGGCACCTAGGTTTGACAATCCCAGTAGTGACTAAAATGCATACATGCAACAGCAAAGGGGAACCTAGGTTTGACAGTCCCAGTAGTGACTAAAATGCATAGATGCAACAGCAAAGGGGCACCTAAGTTTGACAATTCCAGTAGTGATTAAAATGCATACATGCAATAGTGACTAAAATGCATACATGCACAGCAAAGGGCACCTACGTTTGACAATCCCAGTAGTGACTAAAATGCATACATGCAGTAGTGACTAAAATGCATACATGCAACAGCAAAGGGACACATAGGTTTGACAATCCCAGTAGTGACTAAAATGCATACATGCAACAGCAAAGGGGCACCTAGGTTTGACAATCCCAGTAGTGACTAAAATGCATACATGCACAGCAAAGGGGCACCTAGTTTTGACAATCCCAGTAGTGACTAAAATGCATACATGCACAGCAAAGCGGCACCTAGGTTTGACAATCCCAGTAGTGACTAAAATGCATACATGCACAGCAAAGGGCACCTAAGTTTGACAATCCCAGTGGTGACTGAAATGTATATATACAGCAGAAAGGGGAGTAATTATCAATAGCAGACTATATACTTAGTACAGATGCAATTGGCTTGCATGGACAGGGGCATTGATAATAGGCACTGCAGTAACAAGTGGGATTATTACGGTCGGAGAGCGAAGTAATGCGAGTGGGAGTGTGTACTTACAATAAACTCTCACGGTACGCATGGAGTTGCAGGGAACATAGTTCACACAGCATGCTGCAAAGTGGTGATGCAATTGTTCGGGGTATCGGGATGTGGACAGTGTCGTTAGCAGAAGCCTCATTTTGATGGACCTGGTTGGGCCAGTTGGGTCGGACAAAGGGGGTGGCCACGCCGCGCTTCCATGCGCTAAACAGGCGAAGAAACAGGCCTTTTCAGTGAGGGCCTTCTCGGATTGAGGGCCGGCTTCCGCCTGCTGGTGGGGGTTTCCGGGCAAAAAGCTAGGCATTGCTAGGCAACCGGCACAACAGCCTCATTGTGCATACAAGATTGTTTGCTACATACCCCATCCTAATATTGTTGGGTAGGATTATACAAGTGCTCAATGAACACGTTTGTGTATAGCAGAGTATTACAATATGATTAGTTAAGGTCTATGCCCATATAAACCTGGAAAACCTGGAAAACAGGCAGTTTGTTTAAAAACCATTCTAGCTGTTTGAAAATGTGTTGCCCTATACTATGTATGAGTGATGCCAGGCATAGTCCATACCCATTGTCCATTGCATGGCAAGTACATTATATTACACTGTCGCTCTCCATTTATAGGGTAATATTAGCACTGCTAAAGCAGGTGATGATGGCATTTCCCTACTGAAAATCCTTTGAGGGCAAATGAATATCTGAATTTTACATTCACTTGCAGGGGTACCGCTTCAAAGCACTTTCGTGACATATGTACAAAGAATGAGAAGCATGGGATGAGCGCACAAATCCAGTGAACCTGCCTGCTCCCAGTTAGTATCTGCTATTTCAGCTGAGAGTTGGGTTACATAGTGCGGTTGACACTTTTGTTGAGGCACCATGAGTAACAGAAAATGTAGTCTGGGGCAGAAGAACACAGTTGTACAGTATAAGTGTGGTAGAGTCAAGTATAAGAGTCATGGGTTGGGAAGGAAGGTTATTTGGTTGATGTGTGCAGGCATTTCTTAGTTAGATCATGGACCCACTTATTCATATTCATTTTTAACTTCTTGGGGGGGTATTCTTTGTTTAGGATTTTAAGGCTAATCCAGAATATAAGGACTAGTTAGTATAATTCTGCCTTATTAAGAGAGAAAGCAAATGGCAGGTAACCGTATGGCTTGGACCTTATTTATTCTTCAGAAGGTTGGAATGGTCTGTGTGCACTGCTAAAACTGTTCTGAGCGGTGACCAGAAAGGAGCTGGGCAGGCGCACCGCTTGGAGGGAACATTGATCCGCAGGGAATGTGGAATGAGTCTTACATGCTCGAATTTCCCAAAGGGATATATTCTAAAGCATGCAGGTGAAAAAACATCCCTGTGCAATGATTGCAGAATGAGTTTCAGGGTCCTGTTGGTAGCCATCAACAAATATACACAGGAGAAAAACCTTACGATCACCGGGAATGTGGAAAATGTACAATCAACAAAAATTATGCAAGTGCCATGAACATGGGAACTTCTTTCGACACCTATTCAAAAGCAGCAGATGCAAACCCTAGATGCAAACAGGAGGGATGTATATGATATGATATGATGTGGCATTTATAACCTGCCTGTAGACAGGCGTTTCTAGGTGCGACAAGACAAGGAGGGGGAAACAAAGGGAGGATAAAATAACAATATCACTGGGCCTTGTATTATTCAGATCACGTAATTGCGGGGACGAGGAAAGGGCAGAAGTGCCAGGGGGGAGAGGAAGGGGGAAATGCAGTTAATTCACAAGTGCAGCCACCGGGTGGCTCATTAGTGCACAGAGCAGGGACTGTAGGGTTGCATATACAGACCCTTAAGTGCTGAGAAGCCGGGAGGCAGTGTGAGGGCAACTGGACATGCAGGAGCCTGGGCCTGAGTTCAGAGGGTGACCAGTGCACAGTGCAGTCAGGTGCATCAGCAGGGGAGAGGAAGAGAGAAAGTGGAAGCGAAAAGGAAGGTCTTGAGTTGCTGCCGGAACCGGAGGTGGTTCTGCTCAAGTTTGAGAGAGGCAGGGAGGCTGTTCCAGAGGGAGGCTCCAACCAAGGAGATAGTTCTGCCCCAACTCTCTGCTTTGAGAAGCATCTGACCCTCACAGTGTTGGCGGTGTATGAGCGGAGAGCTCGAGAAGGAAGATGTTTTGGAAGAGAATGTTGGAGGTAGAGCGGTCCCAGGCCCTAGAAAGCCTTGTGGACAATGCAGAGGGTCTTGAACTTCATCTTTGCAGCCACGGGGAGCCAGTGAAGAGATTTCCGAGCTGGAGAGATATGATCCCTGGGCTTGAGGCCAAGGACAAGTTGTGCAGACCTGTTCTGCATAAGTTGTACAGGTCGAAGAGTAGAAGCAGGAAGATTTAGAAAGAGGCTGTTGCAATAGTCCAGCCTAGAGAGGACCAGAGCTCTGGAGACAGTGAGCTTCTGGGGGAAAGTGAAAATACCTCTGAGGAGGTGCAGCTGATAGTTTGACTTCTTAGAGACGTCAGAGATGTCAGAAGAGAAGCAGTGTCAAAAGTCTCTCCCTGTCATGATGCCTACCCCCGGAGCACCAGGCCAGGCCCAGCACCCCCGGGAGCAGGCATCATGCCCCCGGGTAAAAGCCCAGCGGCCCCTTATAGGGGCTCTTTGGACTCTGTCCTGGCGCCGTTGGCGCCAGGTTCATGTTGGACATCAGTCCTGGTGCCATAGGCGCCAGGCTCATAAAGGAAGGTGTTTTGTGCACTTACCTGATGCAGACCATGCTGCAAGATTCAGGCCTCCCTGAGACCTGAAAGGGACTATTTTTTCATTGGGACTATTTTGCCACTCAGGCGTGGCCAGGGAAGGATACTTACCTGGAACTACTTTGGGGGCTATTTAGGCCACGCCCAGACAGTAGCTCACGCTTCGCGTTGTTCTGCATCCAAGCAGCTGAACGCTCACCGTGTCTGCTCCTGCATCTGGTCTCCAGCCACGCCCGCCTCGATCCTGGAACACCTGTAAGGAAAGAAGAGAAGAGAAAGGTGAAAACCAAGAATTTTATCAAACTTCTTACCTGCATCCGGAACCTTCATGCCAGCGTTCCTGAGAAAAGACTTTAATTTAAAAGCACTGCGTTGCTCGCTCAGCGCCGCGCTTCACTCACCTGTCCTCGGGAGTTCTTCTGGCTCCACCGCGACTGTCTGCTCTGGTCGCCACAACTCTGCGCCTAGGGGTGAGAAGAAGAGACAAAAGGTGAGCAGAAGGAACATATGAGGAAAGCCTAATTTTCTGCCATAACACTTACCGGTCTTCTGTTGGTGGACCATTCCTCATTTCGGGTCGGCGTCGCTTCGTTGGCAAGTACCGCACCCCCCGGCCTCTATGGGGAAAGGACAATAGACATTACTGGAGGAATATAAAGACCTTAAGAGGGGTCGCCCCCATCGCTAACTCACCTGAGTTTACCATTGGCAATTCAATTCCTCAACGCATCGCCTTCATTCTGCACCTGAAATAAAGGACAGATCACAGGTTAGGAAGGCAACAGAAAAGGAGGCTCAACACTTGAACTTTTGTAATCTTCATACTTATGGCGTTCCGCTCGGAAAAGTCAAGTGGATTTTGCTAGCGCCATTCTGAAAACCAGTGAAGTAACTGGACAAACACGCGCCCCTGCACCAGACGCAGGATGGAGAGTTCATCCTTTCAAACCATAAGGTGAGCTTCAACCGGGGATTTTGGAGGAAGTTAGAGAAGAACGAAAGGGGGAAGGGGGGAGCAAGCAAACTATTCTGCAGACTGTTAATCCCCTTTCTCATCTGCAGAAGGATATTCCTACGGGGCAGACAAGCAAGATTTGAGGGTCCTGTTCAGTCGGTGTTCCGAGTTCTGCGCATCACGCTCGAAGAGGCCACAGCAACCCAGACTAGACCAGCGCCTCCGTGGGAGTCAGGTGAGCGTTACAGAACGCAAAGCCTTCCTACAAATTCCCACCCAGGCGCTATGGAAACTTCTGAGACTGATCAGTTGGCCCAACTACTGGGGGAATTACGGGCCGAAGTACACGCCGCTCGTCAAGAGACTAATGCTCTCAGGAGGGAAGTGATTGTATCAAAGGAAAGAACTGATGACCTGGCTAGACAGTTTTTGCAAGGTCAAGCTGGACACACTCCTCTACCCAGTTCCGGGGGGAACCCCGCTCCTGTGGTTCCCAGTAACCATGTGCAGATGAATCTACCTGGAGACATGCTGCTGGCCCCACCCGAACGCTTTGCTGGGGACCCCAAACGATTCGCCGTATTCATGAATCAGTGTCGTTTGCACTTCCTATTCAGACCTGGGGCCTTCCCTAATGACCAGACCAAGGTAGCCTTTGTATTGTCATATCTCAGCGGCTGTGCTGCCGATTGGTCAGTTCCACTGGTTACTCAAGATGACCCGATTCTCTGTGATTTTCAAGGATTTCAAGCAAGCATGGAAAGGTTATTTGCTCGACACTCTCAGGGGCAGGCTCTGGATGACGAACTCCTATCCCTGCGACAGGGCAATCAGGACCTCCTATCCTACATTGCAACCTTTAATAGACTAATTGTGGAAACTGGGTGGCCAGAGGATACAAGAATCACGTTATTTTATCGAGGTCTACGTGGAGAACTTAAAGATGTCCTGGCCCAAGTTGTAAATCCGCCCCAAGAATGCACAGAATATATAGACTTAGTGGTCCAATTGGATCACAGACTTCAAAACAGAAAAGCAGATCGGTCCAAGTTTGAGACCCGGGTGTTGGTCAAGACCCACGCTAACCCCAAGGGTGCTGATGTCTCTGAGCCTATGCAAATTGGAGGGGTTAAAGGACCTTTAACTCAAAAAGAACGTGAAAGAAGACGGCAGATGCAATTATGTCTTTATTGTGGGTCCTCTGGACACTTTCTACGAGATTGCCCGGCAAAACCGCCCAAGAAGGTGGTAGGAGCCGCTGATAAAAACCATGAAGACTCTGTTTCGGGAAACGACCACGCCCGACAAGCGTAGGGGTCGGCTTGCCGAGCTTGAAAACTAAGAAAACTAACTCTCAGACCTCGCATTTCATTGTGCCAATGGTCCTCGTAGATCCGGAACAGCCTAAGCGGTTGCATGCAATAAAGGCATACATCGATAGTGGGGCTATAGGAAATTATGTGGATTGTGAATTGGTCTCTAGGATTAACCTCCCTCTGCGTCCTAAAACCAGCAAAGATGTCATCACCACAGTCGAAGGAACTGAAATTGCCTCTGGACCGGTAACACATTCCACTGCTGAGGTGACACTTATAGGTCCGGACGGCCATCGGGAGGCAGTTGTGTTTGATGTAATCAAGGCTCCACAGTTTCAGGTTATTCTCGGAATCCCTTGGTTAGAGACACATAATCCTCGAATTGATTGGCGAGCGAAGAGAATAACCTTCCCGGATTGTGCACAAACCTGCTACCCAGAAAATCTGAAGATTAGTTTAGCGTCTGTAACCTCTGTCTCCATGCAACTACCTCCGGAATACCAAGACTTTCAGGACGTCTTCCAAAAGGAACAGGCCAACACGTTACCTCCCCACAGATCGTACGATTGCCAAATCGATCTGGTGCCCGGTGCACAACCCCCTTGTAGCAGGATTTATGCCCTTACTGAACCTGAGTATCTGCATTTGAGACAATATTTAGATCAATACCTAGCCAATGGTTTCATTCGACCGTCAAAGTCTCCGGCATCCTCGGCTTTGTTCTTCGTGCCCAAAAAAGAAGGCAACCTTAGAACTTGTATCGACTACCGCGCATTGAACCAAATAACTGTTAAAAACCGTTACCCTCTGCCTCTGATCCCTGAACTCCTTGACCAGGTGAAGGACGCTTGCGTATACACCAAGTTAGATCTCCGGGGGGCTTATCATCTGGTGCGAGTAAAAGAAGGCGACGAATGGAAAACGGCCTTCTGTACAAAATATGGATTATTCGAATACCAGGTGATGCCTTTCGGGTTGTGCAACGCGCCTGCTGCCTTCCAATTCTTCATGAACGATGTCCTTCGGGAACTTATCGATGTTTGTGTCGTCGTATATATCGATGACATTCTTGTGTACTCCTCTTCGGAATCTGTTCACAGAAAGCATGTCAGGGCCGTCCTTGAGAAATTGCGCCAGCACAAACTGTTTGCAAAGCTGGAAAAGTGCGTTTTCCATACCACCGAGGTTGAGTTTCTTGGATTCATCCTGACACCTAAAGGGGTCCGAATGAACTCACGAAAAGTGGATGCCATCCTCAAATGGCCATCATCTAGTTCGGTGAAAGGTGTCCAAAGCATGCTTGGTTTTGCTAATTTTTATCGCAGATTTATCCCGGAATTTTCACGTGTGGTACAACCCATCACTGCACTCTTGCGAAAAAATAAACGCTTTGAATGGACCGAGGAAGCCGAACAGGCCTTTCAGGAATTGAAAGGTAAATTCACGACCGCACCTATTTTGAAGCACCCGCGTCCCGATCTCCCTTATATAGTCGAAACCGACGCGTCCAGCTTAGCCATGGGAGCTGTCCTGTCTCAGAGAGACCCTGAAACCAACCAACTGCACCCCGTAGCATTTTGGTCCAGAAAGTTCTCGCCGCCTGAGGTAAATTATGCAATCACCGACAAGGAATTATTAGCCATTAAGTCCACCTTTAAGGCTTGGCGGCATTATCTTCTTGGCGCCAGGCATACCATCACCGTGATCACTGATCACCGAAACTTACAATATTTAAAAACTGCCAAGGCTCAATCATCACGTCAGCTCCGATGGGCTTTGTTCTTTGCTGAGTTCGATTTTGTAATCACTTACCGCCCCGGCTGTAAGAATGGCAAAGCGGACGCGCTATCTCGAATAGGAATGGGAGAAATAGACACAAACTCAGAACCTGTGCCGATAATTCCCGAACAAAGAATTTTGGGGATAACCTCTTTACAAACCCTTGAAGACATTCAAGCACGGGTAAAACAACTCCTGGACTCTACAGCCTTGCAGGATTGGATCCAAAGGGGGTCTTACTTTTCGGTCAACGATGGCCTACCTTACTTCCAAGGACGCTTATTTCTGCCAGAAAAGGAATTGCAAGAACTGGTTATTTCCCGTCATCATGATACCCTGATGGAAGGACATCCTGGCATTGCCAAAACTGAGGAAAAAATTAAACGACAATTCTGGTGGCCTTCCTGGCGAAAGGATATTAAATCTTTCGTGATGTCCTGTGGAGTTTGCGCCCAAAACAAAGGCCAAAAGACAAAACCCGCCGGTCTTCTTCAGCCTTTTGACATTCCACCAGCACCTTGGTACACCTTGTCACTAGATTTCATCACGGACCTGCCCCCTTGTAATGGATAAAATACTATTCTGGTTGTGGTGGATTTATTTTCCAAGATGGCCCATTTTATTCCGTTGAAAGGATTACCTTCAGCTTCTGTCCTAGCCAAGGAATTCCTCGAAAATATCATCCGTTTGCATGGATTCCCGTCCATACTAGTCTCCGACCAAGGAAGCCAGTTTATTTCTCATTTTTGGAGAAAGTGTTGTCAACTGGCACAAATCGACGTAAGACTCTCAACCAGCCACCACCCACAGACCGATGGTCAGACGGAGAGAACGAACCAGACCCTTGAACAATACCTACGATGTATGTTGCACCAATCGGAGGGTAATTGGAAGGATATTTTATGGGTGGCCGAATATGCATACAATAACTCGGTACACTCTGGAACTGGACAAAGCCCCTTTTATACCCTATATGGACATCACCCTCGTACTTCAGACCTGGACTCACCTCTGAGCCTTGAAATGCCCGCAGTGGACCATTTGCATTCCACGATAACTCAAGCCTTCAAGGATGCAGCTGCACATTTGCAACAAGCGAAAGGGAAATACAAAAAGAATGCGGATCTGCATCGGAGTGAGGCGCCTCCATACCAAATAGGGGATCAAGTATGGTTGGCTACCAAACACTTATTGCTCAAGGGACCTCGAACTTTTAATGCAAGGTATTTGGGCCCTTACTCGATCAAAGCTATAATTAACCCAGTGGCAGTCAAGCTCGATCTACCAGCTAACATGCGGATTCACCCCGTTTTTCATGTGTCACTTTTGAAAACAGTGCAACCAGGAACCAGATTAATAAAGCCACCAGAACCAATCCAGATAGATGGGGAGCCTGAATTCGAGGTGAAGAACATTTTGGATTCTAAGATCTCAAAATCAAAACTTTTCTACCTAATTGATTGGAAAGGGTACGGGCCTCAGGAAAGGTCTTGGGAACCCAGCGACCACGTACATGCACCTCGGCTGGTAAAAAGGTTCCATCGGAATTTCCCAAACAAACCGAAACCTCCAGAGGGAACGACCTTGGGAGGGGCCTTGGGGGGGAGTGCTGTCATGATGCCTACCCCCGGAGCACCAGGCCAGGCCCAGCACCCCCGGGAGCAGGCATCATGCCCCTGGGTAAAAGTCCAGCGGCCCCTTATAGGGGCTCTTTGGACTCTGTCCTGGCGCCGTTGGCGCCAGGCTCATGTTGGACAACAGTCCTGGTGCCATAGGCGCCAGGCTCATAAAGGAAGGTGTTTTGTGCACTTACCTGATGCAGACCATGCTGCAAGATTCAGGCCTCCCTGAGACCTGAAAGGGACTATTTTTTCATTGGGACTATTTTGCCACTCGGGCGTGGCCAGGGAAGGATACTTACCTGGAACTACTTTGGGGGCTATTTAAGCCACGCCCAGACAGTAGCTCACGCTTCGCGTTGTTCTGCATCCAAGCAGCTGAACGCTCACCGTGTCTGCTCCTGCATCTGGTCTCCAGCCACGCCCGCCTCAATCCTGGAACACCTGTAAGGAAAGAAGAGAAGAGAAAGGTGAAAACCAAGAATTTTATCAAACTTCTTACCTGCATCCGGAACCTTCACGCCAGCGTTCCTGAGAAAAGACTTTCATTTAAAAGCACCGCGTTGCTCGCTGCAGCACCGCGCTTCACTCACCTGTCCTCGGGAGTTCTTCTGGCTCCACCGCGACTGTCTGCTCCGGTCGCCACATCTCTGCACCTAGGGGTGAGAAGAAGAGACAAAAGGTGAGCAGAAGGAACATATGAGGAAAGCCTAATTTTCTGCCATAACACTTACCGGTCTTCTGTTGGTGGACCATTCCTCATTTCGGGTCGGCGCCGCTTCGTTGGCAGGTACCGCACCCCGGCCCCTATGGGGAAAGGACAAAAGACATTACTGGAGGAATATAAAGACATTAAGAGGGGTCGCCCCCATCGCTAACTCACCTGAGTTTACCATTGGCAATTCAATCCTTCAACGCATCGCCTTCATTCTGCACCTGAAATAAAGGACAGATCACAGGTTAGGAAGGCAACAGAAAAGGAGGCTCAACACTTGAACTTTTGTAATCTTCATACTTACGGCGTTCCGCTCGGAAAAGTCAAGTGGATTTTGCCAGCGCCATTCTGAAAACCAGTGAAGTAACTGGACAAACACACGCCCCTGCACCAGAAGCAGGATGGAGAGTTCATCCTTTCAAACCATAAGGTGAGCTTCAACCGGGGATTTCGGAGGAAGGGGGGAGCAAGCACACTATTCTGCAGACTGTTAATCCCCTTTCTCATCTGCAGAAGGATATTCCTACGGGCCAGACAAGCAAGATTTGAGGGTCCTGTTCAGTCGGTGTTTCGAGTTCTGCGCATCACGCTCGAAGAGGCCACAGCAACCCAGACTAGACCAGCGCCTCCGTGGGAGTCAGGTGAGTGTTACACTCCCCTTCTCACCTGCTTTTGTTGTTTGCTTGCGACCTTCTTGGATGCCTTCTTTCTCACGGTCCGGGATTTGTACAAACCCGAACGCTGGTCCTCGGATTCCAGCATGAGGTTCGCTATCCAGCTTCCGGGAGCGTTCACAAGTCCAGGGTGGATACCAGGAAGGAATGAATTTGCACTCGGAGGCATGGAACGCCGTGACCCGAGCGCGGAAGAAATCCAGGAAGATAAGGTAGAGGAATGGGAGGAAGGACGGGGTTTCAAGGAACCGGGAACAAGGAATCAAAAGGGAGCCCCAAATGAACTCCGGCAACACATCCGACTACAGCAAGCGGTAGCGTTGAGACGTGCAGAGCCGCAGGGGCGTGTCTGTTTTGTAGAGCGTGCAGCGTGGAACGTAGAGACTGACCAGGAGCATTCCGTTTCGAGCAGCCATGTTGGAAGGATCACTGTATTCAATCCCCTATGGGTCCGGGACCAGGAAGTCCAGAAGGGGCGCAGACGAAGGTTCATGACAGTATGCCTCCTCTAAAACCCAGTTTCCCCAGAAGGATAAGATGGAATCTTCAAACCAGCCTGGGGGCATTCATGTTTGACATGGGTTCCCAGGTGCGTTCACTGGGAGGGTATCCCTTCCATTCGACCAAATATTGTAGTTGCCCACGTCGGTACCTAGAGTCACAGATTCTGGAAACCTTGTATTCGAGCTGGTTATTTACAATCACTGGGGTAGATTTTGGAACTGTTCGAGATGACTGAAGATATGGTTTTAACAGTGAGGTATGGAAGACTGGATGGATCCTTTCCCAGGATGCTGGTAGTCGGAGTCGAAAAGCCACTGGATTGATGATTTCTTGTATAGAAAAGGGGCCGTAATACCTGGGAGCCAATTTATTTGGGTGCAGATGTTGAGGAAGGAGCTTCGAGGATAACCAGACTTTATCGCCTACAGAGTAGGAAGGTCCGGGTCTTCTTTTAGAGTCAGCATAACGTTTAACATCTCTTCGGGCCCTTTCTAAGTGTTCCTTAGCTTCTTTGTGTACTGTAATAAGGGTTTCAATCCAGGAATCCGCTGCAGGATCTGGGGTAGGGTGTGGGAGAACGGAGGGTAGAACTGAAGGATGGAATCCTTGAATACAGAAGAAGGGACTGGTTTTGTTAGCTGAATGATCTGAATTGTTATAAGTGAATTCGGCCACAGGTATTAAGAGTGACCAATCATCTTGGACCTTTGGTGTACACGTTCAGTAGCTCCATTGGTTTGTGGGTGATAGCCAGAAGACAAGGCACGTTGAATTCCCTGAATACAACATAATTGCTTCCAAAACTGAGATATGTACTGGGGTCCTCAGTCAGAAATGATCTTGGAGGGTAGCCCATGAAGTCGGAATATGTGTTCCAGGAACATTCCGGCAAGGTCAGATGTGGATGGCAGTTTATATAAAGGTGTAAAATGAGCCATATGAGTAAACAAATCAATAGTAACTATGATAGTTGTGTAGCCCCTGGAGGATGGTAGTTCCACAATAAAATCTGTGGCGATAATTTCCCAGGGTCTTGTTGGTATTGTTGGTTGGAGTAGGGGACCTGCCAGTTTCTTATTATCATGTTTGTTCTGATTGCAGACTGCACATGTCTGGATATGGATCCTGATATCATCCTTCATCTTCGGCCACCAAAACTGTCCTTGTATTAGAGGGAGGGTGTTGGTAATGCCACAGTGTCTCGAATGAAAGGTATCATGGCATAGGCTTGTGATCCTTTGTCTCAGTCCAGGAGTGGGAATGACCAACCGATTGTCCTTGAATAGATATCCGTCCTTTGTTGTGAGATTCCATTGATTATTTCTCTTAAACTCCTTCCAGGTTTCAGAGGATTGAGTTTGACTTCGAATATTCTCCAGGAGGGTGAGTGCTTGGGCAACAAAGATTGTGTGGAGAAACATCTTTGGGAAGGTCCGATCCTCAAGGGTTTCGTTATCTGGACGTCTGGATAAGGCATTGGCTATAATGTTATGTGTTCCAGGGACATGATGGATTTGAAACTGGTATTGAGCAAAAAAGAAGGCCCAACGGGCTTGACGACTGTTTCTGCATTCTAGGGATTGTAGGACTTGAAGATTCCGATGGTCCGTGTGAACTTGGACTGGGTGTTTATCTCCCAGGAGGAGATGATGCCAGTCAGTGAAGGCTTGACGGATGGCTAGTAGTTCCTTTTCCAAAACGGAGTAATGGGTTTCACTGGGAATCAAGGTACGAGAAAGATAGGCGATGGGGTGTTCTAACTTGTCATCCAACTCTTGCTTTAGGACTGCCCCAATGGCGTAGTTGGAAGCATCAGTCTCAACAAGAAAGGGTTGATCAATGTCAGGTCGAGCTAGGATGGGGGCTTGTGTGAACTCCGACTTCAAGTGTTGAAATGCCGTATCTTTGGCTGAGGTCCACAGGAAGGGGGTGTCCTTCTTTAACAGTGTAACGATAGGATGCACAATCTCTGAAAAGGTTGCTATAAATTTCCGATAGAAGTTAGCATGCCCCAGGAAAGATTGAATCTGTTTCACAGTAGTTGGAACGGCCCAGGACAAAATGGAGTCTACTTTTGAGGAGTCCATTCCAATTTCCTTTGGACTGAGAATGAATCTGAGGTAGTGAACAGTTACATGGAAAAGGCACTTCTCGGGCTTGGCCAGGAGCTTATGTTCACGTAGACGTTGTAAGACTGTCTTCACATGCTCTTCATGTCTTAGATGGTCCTTGGAGTATATCAGTATATCGTCCAGATATACGATGACGAAGATGAACAGCATATCAGAGAACACTCAATCCATAAAACGTTGTAAAACCGCTGGGGCATTAGCAAGTCCAAAGGGCATAACCAGGTATTCAAAATGGCCAAAGGGGGTTCTAAAGGCTGTTTTCCATTTGTCACCTTCCTTTATACGAATATGATAGTAGGCACCCCTTAGGTCTAATCTTGTGAAGATCACTGCACCTCTGACTGCTTCCAAGACATCCGAGATGAGGGGCAAGGGGTAGTAGTCCTTGAGAGTGCACTGACTAAGGCCACGGTAGTCTAGACATGGTCTGAGCTCCTTGGTGTCTTTCTTGGAAACAAAGAACAATGAAGCACCCGCTGGGGATTTAGATGGTCGTATAGTGTCATTTTCTAGGTTACTATCCAGGTATTCCCGGAGGGCCCTTTTTTCAGGTTCTGATAATATAAACATCCTGCCGAAAGGAATCACTGCCAAAGGTTCAGTATCGATGGCGCAATCCTCTGGTCTGTGAGGAGGGAGAGCTTGAACTATAGCGGTCGAAAATACATCAGAAAAGGCTTGGTAGGCCCTGGGAATCTGGATGATGTTAGAGACGGTGACTGGATTTTGCTGGCTCTCTTGCGAGTCTTCAGAAGGCTTCGGTAAGGAATCTAGGGATAAGCAGTGAGACATACAGTGTTCAGATCCAAGGAACAGGGAGCCTGCTGCCCAATTGATGTAGGGGTTATGCCTTTGTAACCAGGGCATTCCAAGAACCATCGGCTAATGGGCTGATTTTATAATGTCAAATTTGATTCTCTCTCGATGGTGGTTTATAGAGAGTAGAATCTCTTTAGTCTGAAGAGTTATGGGTCCTGAAGATAGAGGTCTGCCATCAATAGCCTCTACAGGTTGCATTGTTTCTCGGCATTCATGTGGAATGTTGTGAGCAGTGACCCAATCATGATCTAGGAATACGCCCATGGCTCTGCAATCTACTAATTCCAGGATGGGGTAGGATTCTTTCTTGGAAGGCGATAGAAAGGCCTGTAGAACCACAAGATTATTTTGTCCAGGAGAGTTCAAGGATGGAATTGATGTGGAGCAAACATCTCTCTCCCGAAACTGTGCCCCTTCTAGGATCGGGAGCTGGCGTTTCCCGAATGCTGTGGAGGAGCAATAGGGAAGTCTCTCACGAGGTGTTTATCGGAGGCGCAATACATGCACAGACCAGTGTGGATCCGTCGCATCCTTTCTTGTGTGGAAATTGGTCCGCGGAAGGCCCCTAGTTGCATGGGTTCTGGGTCCGGGGTTGGAGAAACTGTGGGCTCTGGCCTAGGTGGATGTTCTGTGGTGGTCTTTTGGAAAGCCGATTGAGACTTCTTTTTCTCCGCTCTTCTTTCTTGGATTCGGAAGTCTATTTGCAAGGAAAGGTCCATAAGAGCCTGGAAGGAGCTTGTGAGAGCTACCCTAGCTAACTCATCTTTTATTTCTTCATTCAGACCTCTTCGGAAGAGAGTGAAGCTGGCTTCTTGCGACCAATCTGCTTCCTTCACGGGCTGTTTGAAACGGGTCACATAAGTAAGCATATCCTGGGATCCTTGTTGAAGCTCGAGCAGTCTTTCTTGGGCACTGTACACCAGTTCTGGGCGATCAAACATGGCCTTTAGGGCACTCACAAACCCATCATAATCATCCAGGAGAGCGTCGCCCGAATTGACCAGGGGGGTTGCCCAAGTCAAAGCATTTCCAGTGAGGTGTGAGATCATAAAGCCCACCTTTGCTCTAGGAGTGGAGAAATAGTAGGGCTAGAAGGGGAAGTGCACTAACCATGAATCAAGGAAGGCACGGAGAGTTTTGGAAGAACCATCATACTTGTCCACTATTCCTCCCAATAACACGCTTTCTTTAGTTGCAGAGTCACGTGACAAAACTAGCTGTTTAATGCAGCATTTTCAGCCTTAAGGTTCTCCTTCGTGGTTAGTTCCTGCATGCCTCGCATGAGGTCTTGAACAGCGGCTTCCATCTCTGTGTCTGTATCGTGTTTTAGGCGTCTCAATCTGTCACAAGTCTCTCCTCTTCTCACCTGCTTTTGTTGTTTGCTTGCAACCTTCTGGGATGTTTTCTTTCTCACGGTCCGGGATTTGTACAAACCCGAACGCTGGTCCTCGGATTCCAGCGTGAGGTTCGCTATCCAGCTTCCGGGAGCGTTCAGAAGTCCATGGTGGATACCAGGAAGGAATGAAGTTGCACTCGGAGGCATGGAAAGCCGTGACCCGAGCGCAGAAGAAATCCAGGAAGATAAGGTAGAGGAATGGGAGGAAGGACAGGGAGCACCGAACGAACTCCGGCAACACACGTACGACTACAACAAGCGGTAGCGTTGAGACGCGCAGAGCCACGGGGGCGTGTCTGTTTTGTAGAGCGTGGAACGTAGAGACTGACCAGGAGCATTCCGTTTCGAGCGGCCATGTTGGAAGGATCACTGTATTCAATCCCTTATGGGTCAGGGACCAGGAAGCCCAGAAGGGGCGCAGACTACGGTTCATGACAAGCAGAGGGTGGAGTTGAAGATAAAACCAATGTTCTTAGCCTTACAGGAAGGAGCAGGAAGAGGGCCCAGAGTGGGCGGCGAGCGAGCGAGGGCGAGAGAGCGAGAGCGAGAGAGAGAGAGAGAGCAGGAAGAGGGCCCAGAGTGGGAGGGGGAAGAGAGAGAGAGAGAGAGAGAGAGAGAGAGATCGCCATCGGCATCATCAAAGAAAGAAAAATATGCATTTCAATGAAGAGGGGAATCCTCCGCACTTTCCAGGCCCGGGTGCCCTTCGCCCTGTACAAACCTGAGGACCAAATAGAGAGGAGGATTCAGGTCATGTGACAAGGTCCGGGAGCAAGAATTGGGCACTCATAGAGACCTCACCACCTGTTTGCCTGTACACTGCTTCGCTCCTCATTGCACCACGCCAGAGTCCCTGGCAAGTTGGCACATGGCTGCAATCTCCATTAAAGGGATAGTCCAGTAAAAAAATGTATTTAAAAAATAGATAGGCAATATAAAAAAAATAATACTAGCACTATTTTCTTTTAAACTTCCTATGGAAAATTTTGAGCTATTCAAGCTCAAAATTCGCAAAAGCAAGCACATGGGTGCATCCATTTTGTGAAATGGATGCCCGCCTGTGCTGGCTTTTGCTTTTGCGGCACTTATGAAGGAAACGCCAGCCAGCTGTAGTAAACAAAAGCTACCGCTGGGTGGCTTTTCCTTCATTGGTGCCGGGACTCGGAGGACGCGGACCGGAGACCAGAGCAGGAAAACTGTTACTGAATCTCGGTAAGTGCTATTTATTTTTTTTTTAAAATAAGCACTAGCTGCGTTTTTTTTTCTATGTTTTCCGGGCTGGAGGAGCCCGGAAAACTTAGAAATAAAACCGCAGCTTTAAAAATGTTGTATTTATGTTTGCGGTCGCTTTTGAAGCGACCGCAAACATAAATACAACGTTGTGTTTGAAAACGCTGCGGTTTTTCTTTCCAAGTTTCTCAGGCTCCTCCGGCTCGGAGGAGCCTGAGAAACTCGGAAAGAAAAAACGCAGCGTTTTCAAACATAACCGTGTTGTGTTTCTGCCTGGTGTGGCTATCACTTTGGGTCTCCGGTGCTCCCCCACGGGAGCACCGAAGACTCAAAGTGAAAGCCAAGGCAGGCAGAAACACAACACGGTTGTATTTACATGCCGTGGTGTTTCTCCCTACAGCTGATTTCCCATTTGGGGCTCTCGGGCTCCCCACGGGGGGCCCGAGAGCCCCAAATGGGAAATGCTAAATGCTGCAGTGTTTCTGCCTAAATCTGATTTCCCATTTGGGGCTCTCGGGCTCCCCACGGGGGGCCCGAGAGCCCCAAATGGGAAATGCTAAATTCTGCAGTGTTTCTGCCTAAATCTGCCTTCCCATTTGGGGCTCTCGGGCCCTCCGTGGGGAGCCCGAGAGCCCCAAATGGGAAAGCAGATTTAGGCAGAAACACAACCGTGTTGTGTTTCTGCCTGCCTTGGCTTTCACTTTGGGTCTCCGGTGCTCCCCTGAGGGAGCACCGGAGACCCAAAGTGATAGCCACAGTAGGCATAAACACAACGCGGTTGTGTTTGAAAACACTGTGGTTTTTCTTTCCGAGTTTCTCAGGCCCCTCCGAGCCAGAGGAGCCTGAGAAACTTGGAAAGAAAAACCGCAGCGTTTTCAAACACAATGTTGTATTTATGTTTGCGGTCGCTTCAAAAGCGACCGCAAACATAAATACAACGTTTTTAAAGCTGCGGTTTTATTTCTAAGTTTTCCGGGCTCCTCCAGCCCAGAAAACTTAGAAAAAAAAACGCAGCTAGTGCTTATTTTTAAAAAAAAATAAATAGCACTTACCGAGATTCAGCTGCAGCTTTCCTGCTCTGGTCTCCGGTCCCCGTCCTCCGAGTCCCGGCACCAATGAAGGAAAAGCCACCCAGCGGTAGCTTTTGTTTACTACAGCTGGCTTGCTTTTCCTTCATTAGTGCCGCAAAAGCCAGCACAGGTGGGCAGCCATTTCACAAAATGGATGCGCCCATGTGCTTGCTTTTGCGAATTTTGAGCTTGAATAGCTAAACATTTTCCATAGGAAGTTTAAAAAAAAATAGTGCTAGTATTCTTTTTTTATATTGCCTATCTATTTTTTAAATAACATTTTTTACTGGACTATCCCTTTAAGACACTGGTAAGAATCTGTAGGTTGTTTCTGACTACAACGGCCATCCACCCTTGAGCTGGACCTGGGCTCACTCCCCATTCTTGCCAAAACTCTGGGCTAATTCAGCGTTTCCCAGTGCTCCTCGCCCCCACCTTCCCCTCACATCAATTGGATGAGTTATTGAGCCCTCTCCTCTTCAACCATGTAAATGGCGGTTCATCCGTAAATGCCAGTAAAATAGCTCAGCGGGTCGAATCCTGGCATGGCCAACTCAGCCGTTCATCCTTCCGAGGTCGATAAATGAGTACCAATTACGGTTGGGTGATATTGTATGTAAATATGTGCTCTGTAAAGCGCTTTGGATAAAGGCGCTATATAAATAACACATCATTATCCATACTCCGTGCTTCTCCCCCCACTGGTTTATCTGCCCCTGGCTCTTATTTCTCCTCAATTGTAAAACACCAGAAATGGGATTGCTACTGTCAAGCTTTATCCCATGTGCAGCACTTTGTTAACACACCTTCACCTGTCACCAATAAATTCAAATGATTTCCTGTGAACACTGCCCAAATTATATTATTGTGCTAATAAAACAAATAAGTCTCAGTCAACAACGGTTTTATCACATTCGTTAAATTTAAACATTATCCTTGTTGGTGGGTCGAAAGAGGGAGCAAGCCGGTTTGGCATCATTTAATGAACATTTCATTGCAACTTCTGGCTCTGATGGAGCACCAGCAACCCCACTTCCAATGGCTCTCAGTTCCATGAAACAAAACAGTCAAGCACAGATGTCCCTCTTTAGTTCGGTTTTGCTTTTAGTTTTTTCTGTTTTAGATTAGGACTGTATGAGAGCCAATCAGAAGACTTTTTGTTTTATGAATAAGCAAACTGCGAGCCATTTTGCTTGTGGGAGTTGGTTAGAATGTCTTGCGTCTTTGTTTTGTTGTTTTAATTGCATGCTCCTAAAACCCAACTTAATGACAGATATTAATTACCAGGTTGTAGATATACGTTCATAGTGGCTTTAAAATAGTTAACTCTCATTGCTGCTTTAGAGAGGTCCCAACCCTGCCCCACATTCTCTATAATGCACACAGTTGAACACAATCACTCTACATATTGTGAGGAGCCAGGAATGAGACGCAGGCACAGCAAGCTCCTAGTTTTGGCTAGAACCTTTTATTCAAAATAAAAGGGGGGGTTTGCAAAATGGCCCGCTGTCCCTATTCTAGGAGGTGCTTCCCTACCTCAACCTAAACTAAGGGTCTGTCTGAGGTCAACATGTCCAAAGCACAAATGTCCTGTGTCTGAAATACTATGCTGGCCCTCACATTCTAAACGTAGTTATTTTATTTTTTTTTAAACCTTTATTTAACTCTTTTACATTTGGGTTGCAGGCAAACATTGACAGTTTCAGTTACCTTCATATATCACATTAGTACCCGGCCAGGGCGCAATCAGAATAAAAGAGCCATTCTGATTGGCCCTCGCCAAGTCATTACCAGGCCGGGAATCCCTCTGTCGGGATTCCACAGCCTTTGTCCGCAACGGGGGGCGTGGCAGCCCTTCAGCCAATGAGGATGCTCGAAGTGAGGCCATCCCTGCTCCGAGCCTCCCCACGGCTGAGAGGCTGCCTTCGCCCCCCGCCAGGGACTCAGGTAAAGCTTTGGCTTTTTTTTTTCCCTCCCTCCTCCAACCTCCCTACCCTCCCCAGTCCACTTGCCTTCTATCCTTTGTCCCCAGTGGGGACGATCGCAGCCTCCTGCCGTGTGGAGACTCGAAGCGGGGCCATCCCCACTCAGAGCCTCCACACGGCTGGAGGCTTTTATCATCCCCCGCCGGGGACCGAGGTACGTTTATTTATTTTTTTCCCTTCCCCTCCCTCCCGCCCTCCCAACCGCACTTACCTTCTTTTTTTTTCGGGAGCGGACGTGCTGGAAACGCTTCTGTTTCCAGCGCGTCCGCTCCTGATGGCTGGGGAAATCCATGACGGCCATTTTCTTTGACGTCTTTTTTTTTTTTTCTCCCGAAACGCTGCAGCCTTTCGGGACAAAAAAAAAGCTTTTAGTGCACCGGTCACGCAGTTTTTGCAGGCCGGGGTACTAATAGCTATATGCCCCTCTCAGCGGGGGCATTACCAACTCTGGTAATGCCCCGCGGCCTTCGTTAAGGTAATGCCCCCGCCGCTCGGGGCATATTGCTTAATTAATACCATTTCAGGCTTTCCAGAGGCATTGCAAGCACTGTCCGTTTGTATCCGTTTATGTTGCATTTCACATTTCATCCTTTTCCTTTACATGAAATTATGTTAGCTTCACAATTTATTATTGCGTGTTTATGTAATTTCGGAATGGACCCCAAATATCCTTGGGCCTACACATAGCTAAGACATTGCATACATACCCTTCCTCTCTTTCATTCACAAAAGTCAATTTTTTAAGCCATTCTTGTGTTGTCGGCGATAGGTTTATTTTCCATGTTAGTAAAATACATTTTTTTAGCTATAATGCATCCCATATTGAATAATCTTCGGGTTTCGACATTAGTTTTCCAAATAGATATCTGAGAGGTAGCATTGTTGGGGGGATGTCCTCCGTAATTTGATGTAGCTCCACAGCCACTTTCCGCCAAAATTCCAATATATGCGGACACCTTCAGAACATATGTATGGTGTCTGCTCTATCAGTCCCACATTTCATGCATGTATTGTTGGTGTCAGGGGAGAAGTTTGCTATCTTCTCCGGCGTGTAGTGCAACCTATTCAACACCTTAAATTGTATGAGTCGAAGCCGCAAATTCATCGAGAATTCTTTCGTAAGAAGGCAGTATTTCTGCAATTTAGTTTTGTTCTATTGTGGTGTTAGTGCCTTTTTCCCATTTTGCTCTAATCGTGTTGCATTTTTCACTTCCATTTTGCACCGTGGCACATATTCTTGACAGTAGCCCCCTGCAGTTGTCCCCTCGCGCAATCAGCTCTAAGCATTCACTGGTTATTGATTCTTGGGGGAATGACGGCCACTTTGTCCTAAAGGCAGCAGGCATACGATAATACTGCAGTACCCTTAGCGGGCCACCCCCCCCAGTTTTGTTTTGAAGTCTTCAATATTGACAAACATGCCAGCTGGATATAGATCCCCTAGTTTCATTTCTTTACCAGGGTCCCATGCTGCCTGGATGTCTGTATCAAAGGAAGGAGGGAGCCCAGGGCAGTTCCACAAAGACACATTGGCATAATATGGGGCCGTCGTACCCAATCTTTTGTATATATTTATGGTTAGTCGCATTCACCATGGTGCGCACAGGGTCATATGAACATGAGTCTATGTGACGGTTGCTAAGTATAACTGACCTGAGATCAGCCGGGGAGGCTCTGTACTGTTCCAGTTTCTTGTGTTGTATCTTGGTGTCTGATATGTGTCCAGCGTAATGAGCTTGTGCTGCTAAATAAGAGTTCCAAATCCAGGCCTGCAAGACTACCCTTGTCGTACGGTTCTGTGATGGATTCCCACTTTATGCATGCCACCCTGCCTTCCCATGTGAATTGTATAACCAATGACCGCAATCTGTTAAAGAACTTCCGTCCCGGCCACAGAGGGATCATAGTAGAGAAATACAACAGCTTTGGCGCCACCACCATTTTCAGCAATGAAATTCTACTGTATAATGAGATCAGGTATTTAGTCCATAAGTTTAGTTTCTAATGTGTTTAGGGATTTTTCATGATTTTGTCTTAGTAGATGTTTGTTTACGCGATACCATTACCCCTAAATACTTTACAGTATTCGGAGCCCATCTTAACCCATGGAGATTTACTGGCTCCCTTCTGTTGTCTGTTAATGGGAACAGCTCGGACTTGGCTTTATTGGTTTTATAGCCTGAATGTAGTGTAAATACCCAAACTTCGTCCAACACTGGCTTTATTTCTGCAGTCGGATTCCGTAGATAGAGGAGGGTGTCATCAGCATAAAGTGAAATTACTTGTGGGGACCAGATATATGTATGCCTCTATGGCCATGGAGGGTCCTCATCCGACATGTAGCGGCTCGATGGTTAAAGCAAATAGAATGGGTGAGAATGGGCAGCCCTGTCGTGTAACCCTCGCCAGTTCAAAGGGGTTTGAATAGTCCCGGTTGGTATGTACAACGGCTGTCGGGTGTGTATATAGCAGTTTTACAAATTTTATAAATCTACTCCCCAATCCATATCTGCTTAGCACTGCAAATAGCAAATTCCAAGAGATCGAATCAAATGCTTTTTTGGTGTCAAGAATGACAGCAGCAGCAGAGGCCCCCGGGTCTGTCTGAGACATAGTCCCGAACAGCCTGCACAGATTTTATGCAGTTGATCGTCCCGGAATAAAGCCTGATTGATCAGGGTGTACAAGGGTGGACATGTGTGGGAGTAGTCTGTTTGCAAGGACGTTTGCAAATATTTTCATATCAGCATTTATCAGGGACAGTGGGCGATATGAGGCCATATCTGTAGGAGGCCTTATCCGGCTTCAGGAGCACTGTTATAACAGCTTCAGATAGGGAGACTGGGAGTTGGCCGATGCGGCACGATTCTTCCCATAGCTTTAGTAAGCAGGGGCCAGTATGTCCTTGTAGGTTTTATAAACCTCAATTCCCAGGCCGTCCGGGGCAGGGGCCTTTCCAGAGGCCAGCGCGGACACTGCCTCTGCAATCTTCTCCAGTGTAATCGCATGATTTAGCTGTTCGACCGAGTCCTTATCGAGACTGGGCAAAGGAGTCTCACTCAGGTAGGTCTCCACTTCAATTTTAGTTTTAACATCAGAGTTTGCATACAACCTTTGATAGAAGTTTCTAAATGTCTCGTTTATCTCACTTTTATTGATAATATAACTGCCATCTGGGCCATTGATGCCCATGATATGTAGTGTTTCTCGTTCTCCCCGGACAACCCCCGCCAGGAGACAACCTAGTCTGTCTTCCTCACCATGTATACGGGACTGGATCAATTTGGCTGTAAATCTGACCTGACGGTCTGCTAATTCCTAACACTTTAAGAGATTGCCCTTCAGTAGCCCCAGGAGTGCTTTATCCCCAGTGTCCCCATACTCATTTTCAAGATTTTTAAGTGATTCTTCTATTTCCCTCAGTTCTTTCCTTGTGCTTTTAAGGATGCCGGATGTTGAGTCTTTCATCATTCTGAGGAACCATATTTTAAATGTTTCCCATATACTGGCGTATGTCGCTACTGACCGGGGGGTCAGTAGCGACATACGCCAGTATATGGGAAACATTTAAAATAGATAACTTTTTCAGTACTAACAAGAGTTAGTACTGAAAAAGTTATCTATTTCTATCCATGGGGTTTTTGGAAGAGCGGTATCTGGGGCCATTCTCCACAGCGGACGGGGCTTAATTTTGGGTGTTAGCTCAACCTGTATAATTATCGGGGAATGGTCCTACAGAATGTGCAGCAATATAATGAATCCACACATTCTATCCAGCCATATAGCCGATACCAACCAAAAGCCGATTCTAGACAATGCATCATGCACTGTGGAATAGTAGGTGAATTCAGCTTTGTTGGGATGTTCCATTCTCCATGTATCAACTAGCGAGTATTATGCCATAATTTGTTGTACCATTTGGACAGCTCTAGTATTCCCCCGGTGTCTGGTGTTGGATCTTTCTTTGGAGCTATACAGAATGGTATTGAAGTCGCCCCCCCCCCCCCAGAGAACAGGGTTTTCTGGTGTCTTCCCAAACAGGGTTGCCAGGTGCGTGTAAAAGGCAGGGTCGTCTATGTTCGGGCTGTATGTATTGACTAACGTAACAGCTTCATTATTAATTGTACATGTAATGATCATGTATCTACCATCAGGGTCAATATGGGTGGATTCAGTATTGAAGTTTATAGATGTATGAATCAATGTGATCTCTCCTCTGGCTTGTGAGGAGTATGAGGTGTAATATCTTCCCTTACCCCACTTCGGTGCGATTTTTCTGTGTGTTGTGTCAAGGGCGTGAGTCTCCTGTAACATAACCATGTTAGGGGAATGACGCTCTAGATAGGCCCATATCTTCCTGTTTTTTATCAGGTTATTAAGCCCTCGCACATTCCACGAGATCAACTTCAAAGTATTAGCCATTTGTATCTAGTGTGTTCATCTTGCTTGTATTTATCTTGTGGCCTCATGCTTCGGATTTTCTGCCATGCTATCCCATTCATCCAAATGCAATTTTCCTGGTTTCCATCCACTCGTCGAACATATGGTCCCAATCGAGCTACAACATTCTCATCATGCCATCTAACATCAACTCGATAAACTCCCTACCCCCCAACCGCACCATCCGCCCAACTTGATGATGTATACCCAATTGAACGTTGGATCCTCCCAGAGGCACTATGTTGGTTGCCATACCCACCTAATTGGTCTCTGTCATACTCACCCCACATTTCTCCTCAACATTTTGCATGCCTATTACCATATCTTCTACTCAGGCATTTATATCTCACACAAAAAAGGTTCAACCATTAACATTTCCTCCATCTTTGCCATCGCTCAGCGGGTTATTTGGTTCTCTTTGCGGAAGTAGTGGTGGGGCAGGTATGGAGGCCTCGACATAATTGAGTGCCTCTGCAGGGCATTCAAAAAGGTGTGCCCTTCCCCCATGCTGCAGTCTTAGCTTTGCAGGGAAAATCAGATAGTATGGTACTTAACGTGCTCCCAGGAGTCGCTTTACTGGGTCATATGTCTTCCTCTGGGCCTGTACGCCTGCCGCAAAGTCCGGTAAATGTGGATGTTGTTTGACTCGTACAGCAGTGTACCAAGTTCTCTGGAAAGCTTCAGCATGGCATCTCGGTCCCTATAGTTCAGTAGTTGGGCTATAATCATGCATGGGGGAGCTCCCGGACGCGGCGGTGGGGCGAGGGTGCGGTGCACCCTTTCAAAAAGAAACTGCGCAGATAATGTAGTGGCGTCAAACAAAGTTTTCAGGAGAGTCTCAACAAAGAGTTCCATAGGAACTTTGGTTGCTGATTCAGGTACTCCAACAATCCTTATGTTATTGCACGTAGAGCACGATTCCAGGTCGTCGCACGTATTCCTCATCTTGGTTAATTCAGTTTTGATAGTAGATATGTCCGGATCATGCTGTTGAAGCGTATCTTCAGTTGTACTTACCCGCGTTTCCACCTCATTTATCCGTCCACTTTCTTTCTCCAATTTCACCTTGAGGGAGCCCATTGTGGTGACAATATCATCCAGTTTCACACTTATTGCCATAAACCCACTCTGGATTGTTTGGAGGAGATGGTCATCTCGTATATTACATTCTACTGACTCGTCACGACTGGCATCGGATTGATTGGGCGTGTCAGGACATTGAGGCCCAGGCCCAGCGAAGGAGTCCATTGGGCCTTTGTTTTTATTAGTGCCTTTCGTTATTGTGTCGGAGAACATTGTGGTATGCTTATTAATTTGTTGCTGTATGTTCCAGGTCTGGAATGCGGGGTTTAACGGGTTTGCTGATTCAGATATATCATGGGAGGCTTATTGGAGAGCACCCTGCAATGCCCGTAAGTAATCGGCTACTCACGGCGTGGTCGTCCCACCTAGCAAGTATATTTTATGTTATTATCACGGTGCCGAGGGCTATTGCGATCCGGTATGCCTTGAGGTGTAATTCTTCTGTGCAACATAGAAGTAGTGGATGTATCACACTCAGAAAGCGTATGCTAGTGTAGGATGGGATGGTATTTCCAGAGTGTTCTCTGTATGAAGCTCATATATCAATAAGGCTGTCTGAGTTCCTCCATTCACCTAGACAACTGCAGTTTTCCTTGACCCATGCTCTGTAGAGGATGATTGTGCCGTTCAGGGCCGTGTCACGATAGGTTTTGTGCTGCGAGGGGGTGGGAATAAGGACGACTGTGCCTTTGCTTATCACAGGGGTGGCAAAGGTGCCTAATCAAGAAGACCGAGACTGCAGCACAGTTATTGCTTCATTCTAGGTGTTTTCTTCCAACTAATGGTTTCAGCCTATCACCTCCTTTATTCAGGATTATCTGGGTCCAATCGGGCGCAAGTCAGTCCCTCCGCCAAAGCACCATCTTGCAGACTCCTCCACTAGCTGGCTTTGAGCGCAGCAACCAAACACTGCACTATTCGCCAAGCCGTGCGGGCCCGATGTTTCCAGCCGCCTGGTAAACCGATGGGATTCCATATATTGGGCGAGCTGCTAGCTTACTCTTGCAGTGTATACTTGGAGTGCACTAATTGTTAGTATGCTGGGCTGTTGTTGGCAACGCTGTGGTCGAGCACTGCGGCTGCCGGTCTGTGCTCCTTGGTTGCGCTGCGCTGCTGCAAGATGTTCTTGTTCTTGTATCTATCCGAGTGCCGTCCGATCGCAGTGCTCTCAGATACCAAATGAACGCACCACAGCTAAGACCAATATCCACAATACCCCCAGAGGCTTGTGCTTATCCCTTACGTCACAGGACTTGTGATATTGGACTGCTTGGGTGCCAGTCCGCCAGTCCCCGCTTCATCCGGGACAGGTATTGTGTTTTGGATGGTATCGGGAGTGGCAGCTGACTGTCCCGTCATCCACACTTCAGGGCTCCCACCTCCGCTGTCACTGCAGCAGTGCTCAATCCAGCAGCGCTCAACTCGTCACTGGGCGGCAGGTCGCCATGCGGAATTCACAGGCACATCTTGGAACTGGTCGGAGCACGCTCACCTCGTGCTTCTCTGCAGGCGTTGTCGGACAGTGATTATGGGGAGGCCCAGCGTACGTCCTCCTCTGTCCGCCACGGTTGAACCCGCTTCCCTCACTGAAGCTGAAGTCGTCAACGTTGGAGGGGGGCTCTCCACGTCACTCGGTCCTCTGATCACTCCATATGGCGCCTCGGGTAGTCGGGTTGAGTGAATTGTTAACCTCTGTAGTCGCCGGTTTCAAAGACAGCTCATCACGCAGTCGCACCCTTTCATGATCGTCGGCACCGGCCCAGCCTGCGCACTCCGGGGCCAGACCCTAGATAGCTGCAGCTTTGCTCAGGGATAGCCCCCAGGCCCTGCACTGAGACATTCAGTGTACGGGGTAGTTATCTTAGCATTGCGGTAGTTTTCGGCGCTAGATTAGGCATTCATAAGGATTAATTGTTTCAGGATTGCTGGTGAGTACGGAGCTACACAATCAGGTGGCCATTTCCTGCAGCTGCTCAACAGCACACCCCGTATTTCTAAGGTGAAAGGAAAATGTCTTTGGCCTTGAAAGTGCACAGATGCTGACGCTCAAAAGGAAAGGCATAACTCCAACACAAATGTTCCCAATGAATAAAGTTCACTATTCCCTTGCCCAGGTTTTCTCTTCAAGATATTTTAAGCTCCTAAGGGTTTAAGTCTTCCTTGGAATTCTCTGATCAACAAAAACAACTTGTACACAAAACAAATTGGCCCTTAGTCCCAGTTTCACATGATACCTAGTGTACTCCTCCCCCAGGGTTCTTCTATACTTTATTGTAACCGTTTCTCACAGTCTTGGATTTGCCTGGTGTCTTCTCCTACCAGGACTTCCTCATTTGATTCACTTTACACACTTGCCAACTTGACTTTGCCTGGTATGCTCTCCTGCCAGGGCTTTCTCATGTGCTTCATTTAACACACTAGCAAACTTGTGTGTGTATATATATATATGTATATATATATATCTTGCATTCATTCTGTTATTTCCTACTTCCCTCCTTAGGACTCACCGGCTTTCTGTAGCATCCTTCGGTTCTCCCACAGTTAACATGAAGTGGCTCTGCGGCGTCCCAGCCCCATTTCCCGGGCTCACCAACTTTGCTTGTCAGCTCCTGTGTCCTTTGCGGCTCCTGCCTGCCTGCTGTGTGCTTCTCCGTGTTGGGACGGTGTGGATACTGCTCTCCAGTTCCTACGAAAGCCAGGAAGTCTTCCCCTCTCTTCCTCTTGCGGCATCTACGTGGCAGACCAGTTCCTGCAGTCTTCTTTCTCTGGCCTTTCCCTTGAGCCGGTTGGCTCCAGGGTCTCCCTTGCAGCACAGTAGTCCCACTGTCAGCACTGAGAGAACGAGTCTTCACCAGGCAGCGTCTCTCACCTGTCAGTTGGCTAGAGGTTTTAAATGTCCCAGAACCTATTATGCGCTCGCAAACACTGGAGTGCATCTTGTGCTTCTCGCCTTAACTGATCCTCATTACTCCAATCAGCTTTCTCGTTGCATGTACTTTCACATGCATGGAAATGGTAGTTCTTGGTAAGTTATGCATAGAACATTGGAAGATATTCCCAGTAAATTCCATGGGTGGTTGAAGGGAGCCATGTCAATATACCAATAAGAAATGGGGAATGGAACGGGTATCCCTAAAAGGAAAAGGGGGATACCATGTCTCATCCAATGATGTATCACCCCTCTGAGGGTCACCTCCCCCAATGTGATATTCTCTTAAATAACCACCCCCAGGGTCAGGATCAGATAGCAGCTGCCGTCCTCTGGCCACATGAGGAGAGGTTACTGCTGGGAAAGGAGTGATGACATCATCAGATTGATATTTTATTTGTATTGCGCTCGTACACAAGTGTTTCAGATTCATCACAATATGTACTCTCACACTCTGCATTCAAAGCCCCAATGCCATAATTTGCTAATTAGTGGGCACCAATGCAATGGCTTCAGTGAATGATTATATCATGGACTTATCACCTCATTTCTCTTGCAGGGGCAGCATTCACTAGACATCGCTGACAAAACCAGAAGGTACTATTGTGTTTGGAATGCAGCCAACTCACCTTGACTTCTGCGGGCCTTGGGTGGGGTAGTATTGGTTCCGAAAACACATGCTGATGTCTGAGATGTTTATAGCAGCGACAAAAATCTCACATTGCTTATTATAATTGAATAAAAATGATTTTATTTGTTTTAAATGTTGTTTTTATTTGGTTTGCAATAATCTAACAAACAAAATGATAGACACATAAACACGTATGGTGAAATACCTTTACACTAATATGGCAATTCATTAATTACTCTGGGGTTATTCATTCATAGCATAGATGCCACATAGGTTTCGAAAATAAAACATGCGCAGATGTCCAGCAATGATGTAGGATTCAGCAGAGTACACTGTAAAAAGTGCCGAATCCTAATTTCTGGTTGGCTGGTTGTGCGCCAAGAAAACTGGCACACTTTGACCACATTGCGCTAAAGGCACTATGCATCTTTACATTCCTTTTTTTATATATAGGCCATAACCAAGTTTGGTTTAACCCTGCAGTTGAATACTTCGTTCCTCCTGACACCAACCTCGAACCAAAGAACATTCTGAGCGTCAGAAATCCTCAGACCATAACTCGATCGAGATCTTTTTGAGAGGTTTGCATAGACCTGTTGCTAAACCAAACGGGCGTAAGGTTACGAATGAAAGGTGTAGGGGCCATTTCAATATCATCAAGGCATCTCAATAGTGTAAATCAGTTGCAAGAGTTGCACATATTTCTGAGGTAGTCAGAAAGGATTGTCAATAAGAGAGAAATCAGATGACACATCTCCATTACCTCCTTCAATGGCTTCCTGGCATTATGGTTCTTCAGTTATCTAGTGTTGCGTTCTTGGCTTTGTGGCCAAGTGTGTTATTATAGATGTATAGGCCAAATGACAATGGAATTTAGCAAAGGCGTTTCATGGCAGCTGAGAGACTTAAGCCTGTATACTTTGCAGCTCTTGGCTGTAAGGCTATTAGTAATGGGCTGACCAAGAGCGACCAGTGTACTCATTTTTCTGCCTGGCAAAACATGACCCTTTTTCTTGGCCAGAAAACACCACTTAAAATGGTTGCCAACATGCTTGTATGGAAAAGGAAAAGTCCTCTTTCCATTTCCATATGAAAACATAAAGAAGCCGAGCAGAAGAGGACAAAGAAGAACTATATGAGGAAATGCTGTAGACAATGGCAAAAGGTACGCCCTCCCAAGAGCAGCCAACACCATGGAGCCCTGGACAGGTAACGAACAGTGAACCAATGGCAACTGTGCCCCAGAGTACTAGTGGTTGGGCCTAAAAGGTGAATCCTAGAAGACTATGGGAAGCACACCTGCACCCTGAAGTTACACGCAGCTGCAGCAGTACCAGAGGTTGTTGTCTGAGTTCCAAGCAACCTGATTGGCTGAGATGCACCTCCTGGGTGCGAATACCTCATAGAACCATAGAGTGAACACTCAAGGCCTGGTAATGGAATTTAGATTTATCTATGCAAAGATGTGTGTAGAAAGTCATCCTGGATAAGAGTAAATAATAATAATAATATTTTTTTTTTATATAGCGCTTTCATCTAAAGCGCTTTACATAGTACAATATAAACCTGCCTCTTGGCCCGGTATTTTAAGCAAAACATGTTACTATATCAGTTGGTTTGTCAAATTTTTAATGTCATACCTTTGTGACAAGCCATTGATTGTCATCATGTCACAATCGTCCTATTTAGCGTAGCACTCATTTTTCACACAAAAATATACTGTTATGTAATTACATTTTCTTGACAGAAACATATGTTTAGGGAGGATTAAGAAGAGTATGAGAACGTTTCACATTTGTCATAGTTACATATCCATTTTCTTTGGTATCACACAACTGCAATGTTCCTTCCACAGCTAACATTAAGCACGCTGGCAAATGACAATGAAACAAAACAAAGCACCCTCTTCCTGTGGCTTTTTGGTTGCTAACGCTGTGACTACATGGACATGCTTGGAGACAACACATGAGTTGGAAGCGGCTGCAGTGTCATAGGAGACAGCTGTCTCCCTGCTCGAACTTCTGTTGCACTTGGCTGATCAACGGAGGTCAGTGAAGCAAGCATGGAGCCCGTCTACGGTTACAAGGACATGTAAGCCCGAGTGAAGCCAGCATGGGCTCTTCATTACAATGGATACGAAGTACTATGGGCGTGCCTTGGTGTGACCATTTGAAGGAAGATTGCAATCATTACACATGGCAGTCAGACCAATGAGTTCATAATGACGATTACATCTGCTGCACGCAAACAGTATGACGCAAATCATGTCTATTGAGGAACGTAAGAAGCAACAGAGCTGTCTGTCCAATTAGCGAGAGGTACTGCGTACTGTGTACAGTGGTGCCATTCACAAGCCTCCGAACTATGAAAACCAAGCTAAGGGCGAAAAGAGAGGAGGCTAACATATACATCTTCGCAGATCCTAAGACCTGTAGCAGTTCCTTACTTCAGTCCGCTGCTCAGTGTGCAACATGGCTCGGAAGGCACGCATGGCATACACGCACAAGTGAGGCATAGCTGTGACGTGCCATCCTTATTGTATCAATGTGGTTCACGGTACAGGCATCCTCTCATACTCGCTGCTACACGCAAACACTCAGTGAGCGTGGTTCACAGTCCAAAGGAACATATGTAAACTGAAAAGGGCACTTGAAATAGTAAACAGCACCATTGTCGTCCCCTGGACGGCTACAAACATGTTTCTGTCAAAAGAAATTGAGGTGCAAATCACAACTATGTTTCGATTCCACAAGTGGACATTGGCGGCCAACGATCAATAAGGTCATTGCCCCATAGACATGTGGCCATGCAAAGGCTCCCATCACATGACATATCTTGCAGATGGATTGAATAGTCCTTGTCTTTGTTGTGCTCCCCTTCGTTCTATGACACATGGTCATACCAAGCCCCTCTCCAGCAACAGCCCATGCAATGCAATGATCAAATAAATGGCCAACAAATAAATGATGAATGACACAAGCTGCACACTATTTACAATGTCACGTTTCTTTAAACAATGGCCTTCATTTTTGGATTTTGCACATGGATTAGAAGCACATTTGATAGACCTGGTTTCAAAGACTTTCAGCTGAAAATCTGTAGTTTGGTCGTGCACTTTTGGATTTACCTGAATTCTACCCGTTTACTTTTATTATGGGGCTGTGCCCCACTCCCCCCTACCAAGTCCCAGTCCGCCACCTCGCCCCCACCACCCTGGCTCCCGTACCTCCACATACATGTATAGATATAAATGCATATGTATGTATATGTAATTTGGTCGAATCTACCAAAAGCGCACAGCCAGACTGAAGACTTTCAAAAGTCTGTTGCCCATAGAACACTATCGATATCGAAGTTCTTTGTTGCCTTTTCTTGAATCAGATAGCATGCACATTTATAAAATGTCATTTTCTTCTTGAAAATTAAAGTTAAATGAGGAACTGGAGCAACCCAATCACCAAATCAGGACCTGGTGTCAACAGGCCCATACTGCTAGAACGAATCCAGCAGAGCAACAATCAATGTGTCTACAGGACTGGCCGATCAACATTTCAAAGACTTGTTTACACATGTTTTTGTGAAGAGTAAGTTGAAGCCAAAACTTCAAGAAGAAAACGACAAAAAAAGATTTGCTTTGAATCTCTACCAATCAATTGCTCTGACTTTTTAAAGCTCGTTCTTCACCCACTCCCGGAAAGAACTTTGCTTCCGCGGACCACCCTCAGAACATCCTTTGGCCATTGTCTGCATTCCATCATTCAAGCTGTCTTCCTGTTGTCAGACATCCTTCTCTGTGATTGAAACTCATCTGTTGACTAAGTTTTCTGACAAGCTAAGCAGTTCCCTACACATTTGACGGAGGCTAAAATGCAGGCTGAGGAGAGCCTTCCAGAAAAAAAGATGTCTGGCTTAAAAACTAACGTGTATTGAGCAATAGGTCCTAAGAGGTGGCCACTAATAGGGCTAGGCCCTTTGACCAATCAAATATTGATGTCTAGACGAATTTTCGTTAGAAGCAAAACTATGCTAATAACCTACATTGAAATTCCTTGTATGTAAATAGTGCTCATATATTCAATTACTGGGTTTTTCCATGCATGTGCCGAGGCTCTGCAAAAATAGCACAAGTTGACCATTTGACAGTACATTACGTTCCGTTGGTTTTTCCCTGCATGTGCCGAGGCTCTGCAAAAATAGCACAAGTTGATCATTTGACAGTACATTACGTCCGTTGGTCAGTGAGTTCAGTTCCAGAGCGAGGTGTGGAAAAACTGCTCCATTCGCTGCTTTGATCCAGGTGACCGGTCTCTGGTTCTATTCAGTAAACAAATGTTGACTGAGACCAGATTTGGTGGTGGCCACTGGACATCGCTGAAGGGTCCCGTTGACAAAAACAAAGGTTTTCCTTAATCAACATATATGACGGACAAGCAAGGTAGGTAGATATTGAGGGCCCATTGTCAGTTAACCTTTTCAAGTTGAACATTATTACACAGCAAGGGTGCTCCGGGGGTCGACTCCGATTGGGAAGAGATTGGTTCTGCGAATGTGCTGTGATTGTACCAGTCTTTTATTGGCTCCTCCAGTCTTGTGTCAGAAATCACATTTTTCGTTGCCCTCTTGCTCAATCAATCCAAACAATGCATCACACATGAAGGCTTCATTGAAATACATAAAGACCACCTCCTAGGAAAGCATGTCAACCAATCACAAAGAACAATTGACTAAGTTTGGCAGTTGGCACTGAGCAGTCACATCATTTTCATATAAAGAAAGTCGTCAAAACAGAAGAATGTTTTAAATGAAAATCACTTGTAGAATGTTGGGGGGCGCTATCCCTGTTTCTCCTTTTTTTCTGAGAGAAATAATGTCACTGATGGACGACTTCAGCCCTGCAATTCCGGCTCCGGGAACCAACGTCCTTACCTGAGGGTTTCATGAGTAAAAGGGTTTTGGGGTAAAAAAGCAATTCCTAAAAATTCCTTTTGGACCAATTTAAGGGATTTCCCTGGGCTTCATCATGTAAAAAGGCAATCTGGAGCTGAACCGACTATTCATCTATGGTAAGTAAAAAAAACACATCAAATCGAATTCCTTATCTGGCAGGCTTGCAATATTGTAGGTTTTAGTATCAGTCCGCAAACATTAAAGAGCAAACGTGGATGAGAGTAAACAATTATGCATACAATATAGCTAGCCATTTCACATTCTTGCCGTGTGTGTGTGTGTTCCTGTTTTTTTTAAACTTGCTCTGCTATACTCCTGAATTATAACGTACGTAGTGTGTTACGAGATTCTTTTTCCAAGCTCTGTAGTAGCGCTATAACATCTGTGGTCAGACTATCAGTTAGAAGCAAAAGACTAGTAAATGAAACTAAAAAAAATGTGTACCCTTGCCGGGCTGGGTTATTTAGAGCATGAGAATTGTAGCGTCGCCGGTGATCACCTGATTGAGGAACACGGCAGCGCCTGCTGTTTGGTCACCTGACCATGGGAGATGTGAGCGCGCCGAGGGCACCAAAAAAGCAGTTATTGCTTGACCTGCAAGACGTGTGGTTGTGTCTTATTACAGCAGGCGTGCTGGGGACGCGCACACACGCGGCCTCCCTACCAGGCTGCGCTGCAACAATAATCATTAAGATTTGTTTTCTAGATGAGCCAGTCGTTGGAAGGATCGGTGAGCCAGTCGCATAGCTCTCAACCATGTGTCTCGCAAAGGTGGGCGAAATCACCCGATTTTGTTTCTGGCGGGTGAGACGCCCATTGGAATGAATGGGCGTGCATGAGGCTTGGCGGGTGAGTCAGCCCTTTGCAAGGCGGGTGACACCCACCAAAAGCGGGTGAGTTGAGTCGTTGGAAGGATCAGGAGGTTGCAGCGGATGTCATCGTAGCGTAATCACATGCGCCGGCAGTTCACAAATAATACTGTCTGATACACAGAACAATGATCGAAGCAATTAAAACATTGCAGAGTCCAGCGCCAACATCACTAGGAAGTGCCTGCGGTGCCGCTACTTCATTTATCCAAATCGTCGTTGTGCAAAACTGAATGCCATTCACGCACCCGAGAGCAATGGAGGCAGATTCCATTCTCTTGCTCTCTGCTAATGATTGCTTGACACTTTCTGTCATGAAACTTCTGGACCAATGGAAATCGATATTCCAGTGCGGTGAGCACAGAGTGGTTGGCAATTCAAAAGATTCCTTCCATACTTAACGGATTGCAGCCCTTGTGGGTTTTGGTTTTGCATTCGTTGTTTTAGCACCAGTCACATCAGTCTATGAACACATTTTAAGAACGTCCTTATTTGTAGGAGAATAGAAAGACACCTGATGTGGCCCTTGACACCATGGCCTGTCTGGGTTTGAAA
Organism: Ambystoma mexicanum; assembly: GCF_040938575.1. Lineage (NCBI taxonomy): Eukaryota > Metazoa > Chordata > Amphibia > Caudata > Ambystomatidae > Ambystoma > Ambystoma mexicanum. The sequence goes on along the minus strand of NC_090928.1, from coordinate 230,380,922 downwards.
TGTCTGAAGGGTTACACAATGGATTCGGACTCCTTATGTGCAGTTGCAACGGTAGGGCCGCTGCCCAGCATCTTCTCCTCGGTTTCCCCATTGGCCACTTGGGACTTGTTTCGCTTCTGAAGTTCTCTGTTGTGGACCCAGGGGATAAGGCACAGCACTGCACCTCCAATCATAGGGGGGACCCCTGCCAGGTAGAACGCAACATCGTAGGAGCCGAGGAGGTCGCGGAAGATCCCTGCATGGAGAGAACGAGAACGACAGGCATTAAACGAGAGAAAGCAAGGACGCTCAAGGCAATCTGCAAACAAAAGGCAAAGCAGGAGCAGCTTCTGGGCATTACTTAGATGCAGTCAGGCCCTGTGACCTGTGCCAGAGAAGACACTGGGAAATAGGATGTTACCTGGGATCATGTGTGGCCTTTCTAAAGTTATTCGAAGAAGGCTAAGCCTGAGGCACCCGTGGATGCTAGGAAACAGTTCTCTGTTTCTGGGAGGGAAGAGGACTGGCAGCAAACCACAGTGGCAGAGGCTGTGGTGCTGGCAGTGGTCAATCTTTTTTAGAATGACAATGCCAGGGAAGTAAAAGACCAGTGTGCCATTGTAATGCACAACATGCCTGGCAATCCAAGGAGCTTAGAAAATAGGGATGGATCTCCAGTAATTGAAGAATTCAAAGCTACAATCTTATTCAAACAATGTAAAGAAATATGATGTTTTTTTACCAAGCATTTAACTTTTTCTGTTGTAGCCAAGGGTTTTATTCATAGGTTAGGGTGCTGTAACCTTTGGATCATCAGTTGTTGTAGACTAGAACACCTATGGGCCCTAGCCAGCATAGTCAAAGGTCAGAGATTGTGGGAGTCATAGTCCAGAACATCAGGGGAGCCACAGTTTCAGGCCACTGTCATAGGTGATAATATTACCAAAGGCAAATATTTTCAAATATGTGAATTATTTGCTTGGTTGGCCAAAGCGGAAGGTAACAATGCATGATGGCGGTATCTGGTCTTTTCATCTAAAGCCATTGCATCTAATGCCATTCCATCGACATTTTTTCATCTAACAATTGTCCATCTAATGCATGTTTTTGGGGGGTAAAGGGTTAATTTTTGTTCAGGGGCATTTTAAAGGGTAAAAAACACGGGTTTGGGGGGAATACCCCAAAAAAAGAGAAAGAAATGCATTAGATGGAACTTTATTAGATGGAAACATTTCGATGGAATGGCATTAGATGAAATGGCTTTAGATGAAAAGACTACACACCATGATGGCACAGGCCTTGACCCAAGCCCCGAAGCTCACCAGCAAGCTGTGGAAGTCCATATGAGACATGCAGCAAGCGGAATAGAGAATCGGTGACACTGCTTCACTGTGGACTGGTACAAAGGCACGAGCAGCTGTGTTTTTCGTCCTAAAGTTTTAAATCCAGACAGAATTTACAGGGCCCTGCACATGTACCAACATCATCTCAGGTCTTTCGGAATAAGGGCAGGGGTATGCATACCAAATAAATATGCAAATGCCTAAATGTACAATACTGTCCCTTCTACTAGTGAGTTTGAGCCTAAAATACATTTCAGTGAAGCAGGAAATGTATGAGGCAGAAGAAAGCATACATAGGAGTAAATTAGCAAGGTATTCCGTTCTCGTGGTGGAGGATGCAGAAAGCGGATCGGAAAAGCCCATGCTGCAGAGCCTTCATGGGAGAATTCCAGAAATATGGGTCATCCACCATGACGGGCAACCTTTCACATTGAGGAAAACGGCGTGCTTAGTGCTTAGGTTATTCAATGAATGAGAAAAGGGGATAAGACCCGGTGCCTCAAAGGATCCCATAGGAATGGCATCTCTACATTGCTGACTAGGGCCCATCCAACTTCACCGATACCTGAAAAGGATGCTATGTCCTCAGCATGCCAAGATGCAATGTGAGTCTGCATCCATTACCTAGAAGGCCCTGCCTTGAAAATGTGGGATCCTTCACGACAGTCATTGCCCAGTTCAGTCAATGGTGGTGTTTTCAACTACAGGAGGAGAAACCCCCTGATAATCAATCTCGTTCATTGTTAAAAAGTAGTTATGTCTGACACCAGGATGCCAATAAATGTTTCTAGCATGTAGGCTTCGGCTTGGTGTGATAAGTCAAGCAATATATCTGCGGTTCTTACAGATACTGTCATGCGATGGGCAGGTTTCAGAGTATAAGGAGGAGTTTGTGTTGTTGATTGTAAGAGTTACAGAAGCAGCTTTGGAACTGTTGCAACAGTCTTGTCATTTTATAGATTCTATTTTAAAAGGCAGGTTTTTCTTAGTCTTTGAAGACATGCACAGCTCGCGGTCATTACACAGAGATGAGGCTCAGAAGAAAGCCAACAAACTTGTCTTATATGGTGCCATGGTTTTCAGCAGGACTACGGCTGAAATTTTCACCAAAGGTTAGATAGAGGTTATCTGTCAAAGCAGCTGCATTACCAGTTATTATTGGCTGTCCCAATACTTTCAGACATATAAAGCATGACAGACCTAAAATTCCCAAACTAAAAAGTGGAGACACCACTTCCAACTGGGAGTAGGTATCCAAGAGGTCTGATTGGCTTTTCTGTTTGGCTTCAGGTGCATCTCTATTGCGAGAGGGAGAACATGAATCTTATACCACCACTGGTGCCAAATCAGCCAAAGCCACATGGCCTACTCCACATGCGTTCTGTGCTTTCTGCGCGTCCCTTTTCAGAGGGTGCACATTTTTGATGGTTTGCTTTCTGAAAGCCTGACTTTGGCACATGCTCTAATCATCTGCAATTTTCTGTGTCCTGGTAATCTGTAGCAAGAGATTGCAAATTAGTTAAATCAAAATACAAGGAAAAGTTACTGAAGATTCTCCCTATAATGGGGTCGCTACATCATATAAACATAGCTAGTGCACAGGTGTTTGTGTGGGAGGGTGACAGGGCAGCATGAGTGCGACACGTACGCCTTAAACCTATATACCGTTGCTAGACCGCCTCTCTTGCCTAGCTCAACATTAGGAAATGGAAAGGAGCCAATGGGTTTACCATACTAATGTTGCTATAATTTGTAAACTCTCTCCAATATGAGTTGGGGGAGACAAAAATCTATTCATAATTCGGGACCATAGAGCTGTGTGTGAAAGTGTATGTTATTTGTATGAATGCATGTGCGGAGGAAAATGCAAATATATGCAAATGGCTGCCCACCGTAGATGGGCAGATTAGTTTAACTTAACATTAAATATAAGTGCAAAGAGCACGTTGATTCAAGAATTACTAGGCTTCTATGTGCATCATAAGAGCTAACGCTGCTGAGGAAAGGAGTCAACTTTGAACTGGGTGTTTGAAGGCAGAATAGGGAAATGAAATCTGGCAGCTAGCAACATATTTAATCAAACCTGTGTATCCTGCTAGCTTAGCAATTTGTTTTAGGACTATGCATTCCCGGGCTTGCTAAAAAGCATATCTAGCTGCACTGCCAAAGTTACTTCAAACACATGTTGTTAAAAGCTGTAAAGGCTTCTGAGTATTAGAAGGCCACATCTGTGCTGGTTTACTACTGAAGCCTGGACAATGACATTTTGCCAGATGCATATTTCATTTTTTAATTCAACATTAGAACAACCTCAACCTACTGGGTAAGTGGGCACCCATTTTCAGTTCATTTGGCCAATAGATATCAATGATTTTGCAGGCTCCCCATTACCAATCAACATGTTTTCAATTATATATTATTACAGCATTGGTTATAAGCAGTATGTAAAAATACATATTAAGCTGCGGGATAAATGATTTACTCAGTACCTGAGATCAAATTGTACAAGACGATATAGATTTGTTTCATCGCACAGTATTCATAATATATTAAGTACATTTCACGAGCAGTTACTAACATCAAATTTTCTCTCATTTTTTCATTTTGCTGTCCTTCATATGTGTTTTTCATGGTTCCTCCAATGTTCTTAAGACATCTATGTTTAACAATGTCATCTAGCTCAGCGGCAACGTGCTCGCCTTGGAAGCAAAACGACATGGAGCAACAAAGGTTCGATCCCTGCGCTTCGAAACCTTGCGCGTTATAAATAACATATCATATCATATCTGTTTTGGTTTATTTCTCACCTAATTAAAACTTTTCTTTCACATATGAAACTCATTGTTATTGGGTTTATTGGCTTTGACAAAGACCTATTGGTTGAAACACGAGTTGGCAAAGTCTTTAGTGACAAATAACCCACAATTTGTTTTAGTAGACTGAAAGATTAATTGGAGACAAAGACTTTAGCGACAATAAAATATAAGAACTCTAAAATGTTCTTGAATATTGAGTATAATTGTGATTATGTATATTTATTCTTTGAAGGAATGTTCAATACGCACTACCACCCTGGGCCTCACGGCGGTGCACCCCTTACCCTGTGCCGTCCTGGCTCCCTCCCACCTCCCCCATACTGCCTTTACCACCAGCAAGTAAACTACATGTGGGTGCTAAAGGCGATGTTAAAATGTATATATATATATATTTATTTTTTAAAGGAAAAAGGCACCTTTTATTCCACCCTGTTCGACGGGCGTCGGGAGCACGAGTTGATTCTGAATCATCAACACTGAAGATGAACTTCTTTTCCAGACGCTGCATCGTAGAATGGGGTAAAGGTGCGTAACATCTCTTTAGCACCTGCATGCAGTTACTCGTGGGTGCTAAAGGCCAAAAGCTCCTCGGACGCGGGCCGACCCTCCCGGTAATGGCACCACCGCCCGCTGTAAGGGACCCTGACTTCGCTCAGGGCTTATCGCCCTAATCGTTCACACCTCCATAACATGCATCTTTGCAATTTATAATGGCATTTTGCAGCTGGCCATTGTGATGCTTACACATGCTGCTTTTGGAACGTACGTTATCAATTTGAATTCATTTTGTAAGTAGGATTATTATAGGGTCTGCAGCACCTCTGTTAAGACAGTAGGAATTACCATTCAATAGCACTAACCTTAAGATACAGGCGCCAGGGTTAGGGTGGGAATCCCACAAGAAGACGAGAGGAAGAGGGGCGGCCCCAAACTTTAAGATACAGGCGCCAGGGTTAGGGTGGGAATCCTACAAGAAGACGAGAGGAAGAGGGGCGGCCCCAGGGACCACACAATCGTAAGAAAGACCCTTAAACCATCCTTGGGATTCAGAGTGACTTGTGTGCCATCTGTGACAGCCATGATGGATACTCCTAACGTCCACAAAGCAATACAAAACATTGCTTAATCTGTATTTTGGTTGCTGCTCGCCTACTAAGTCTGTTATGCTCGCTACCTGCCTTCTTAATCTAGGGGTCCCTCATTTGGGGGCGTGGTGTGTGGGATTGCGTGGCCTAAAAAGTACACAAACTGTAAGGTATCCACACAAATATATATAAATGTTATATATTTGTGTGCGTACCTTACTATGGTTTGTGTACTTTTCAAGCCATTTTGAAGTACACAAACCATAGTAAGGCACGCAAACAAATATATAAATGTAAGCATTTATATATTTATGTGCGTACCTTACTATGCAAGCCATCTTTTCTAAATATAGAAATATATAACATATTTCTATGTTTTTAAAAGATGGCTTGCACAGTACACAGACCATAGTAAGGTACACACACCATAGTAAGGTATAACATTTATATATATTTGTGTGGATACCTTGCAGTTTGCATGCTTTTCAAGCCATCTTTTTAAAACATTTCTATCTCTATAAAAGACGGCTTAAAAAGTACACAATTCAATCCATTTTTTATAAAGCTTTCTCGACGGACAAAGCCGAGGCATCTTTGTCCGTCGGCAAAGCTTTATAAAAGATGGCTTGAATTGTGTACGTTTAAAGCCATCTTTTATAAACCTTCAAATATGTCAAGGAATCCTCAGGTTCGCCGAGGGTTAAAGACGCCTTGGTGACCTGGGGAAACAAAGGGACACTAACTTCCTCTGGTGACTCCTCGCACGAGGGGTCACCAGAGGAAGTTACAGTGACTGACAGAAGTGCCACCCAACTACAGCGACGCTGTGGCTGGCTGGCACTCCTGTCAGCTTGCCTGACTTAATGGTGGGCGCGGCCGCGGCGGGATAATGTGTCCCACCAATGTTGTGGTGGGACCGGGAGCCCCCCGGCAGGGCCCCGGATCAGCCCCACTGTTTCTCTACCCCATACCACATTTCTGCTACTCCCATCTCAAAAAGATCCTGCTTATCCTACTCCTTCTCCTCACTATCTTCTCTCACACTCTCATGTTTTACCCCACTACTCCCTGTCCCTTTCTCTCCATCCCTCCCTATCCCCTTCCTCCACTTTCCCCCTTAACTGCACCCAGTCGCTCCTCCTCCTCCCCTACTGCCAACTCCAATCTCATCTATCCTGTCTGCAATCCCTAAGCCTCTCCCACAGTTAACCTGATGACACTGCCCACTGGCTGTCCTTCATACTGACTTTTCTGCCTTTTCTCACTCACCTGACTCACTAAAAAGGTGGTGGTGCCAGCCTAATGGTCAACAAAGACCCACCATCAGCGCCTCTTCCCCACTTCAATGCAACCCCTTCTGTCTTTGCGCAAATCCCTATTCAACTTCTTGCTCCAAACCCTCTTATCCTCCTCATTGGCTCCCTAAATCTCTTCTTCTCTGACCCGGAACTACTACTTGAGTCGTTCCCAGCCAACATCCTCATGGTGAAAATTGGCAACCTCAGCCTTCTCAAAATCACAAGGCCCACAGGTTACAGCTTAACTCCACTCTATCCGACCACTCACTGGTCAGCCTACAAGGCCTTCCAACCCACACCTTCGGAAACTACTACTTGATCTCATCTTCCTATCATACACCCGTCACTCCTCTATGCTCTCCATCAACACCTCTCGCTCTGACCACTCTCCTATTCACTTAATCATCTGCATTTCCCATCTACACACACTTCCTGTCTCCTCTATAACCAAAACGAAGTATAACCCGGACTCAATGGCCCCGTACTTGGGCCAAGCCCTCTCTCTTCTGCTTACCCTCTCCTTTGAACTCACCTTTACTAAGTTCAATAATGCACTTGCTACCTCTTTTGACTGTCACTATCCTGTTTGCTTCTTCAACCCCTTCCTTCCTCACCCCAAACCATGGATCTCCACAGCCATACAACAACTGAGCACGTCCATTCGTTTCCATGTGCGAGGCTAGCACACAAATCACCCCCCTAACCCTCCAGCAACCTTCCACTAATCTCTGCTGATAAAGACTCTCTGCTTGCTCTCATCACTGTACAGGGCTCTGCTAAATCTTCTTACTATATCTACCTTTTATCATCGCTCCACTCACACCCTGGAAAACTGTCCTCGACCCTCCAGGCAATGCTCCGCCTCCTCAAAGCAGCTTCCTGTCCTCCTCTCATCTGAAGACTTTGCTTCATGCCTCTCAACAATTACAAAAACATGCAACACTGTGTTAACCCTCTTATCTCTCTCACCTTGTCCACGCCTCTCTTTTGCTTCTCTCTCCCCTCCCAACTGAACTTTTTCCATCCTCCAATTATCTAACCCATCCTGTGCACCTATCGATCCTTATGGACTACAAACAATTAAGGAGCTTGCACAGGTTACCTTACCCTACCCTTTCTACCTGTTCTACAGCTCTCTCCAAACAGGCATCTTTCTGCCCGCTACAAAACTGGCACATCAACAGCTGACCCCAATGATCCCTCTTTCTACAGGCTAGTCTCTTTCTCTCTCTCTCCCCCCCCCTCTGCCTCTCTCTCTCTCTCTCTCTCTCTCTCACACACACACATTCTCTCCTCTCATGCTCCACCACTCAAAATCCTCAACCAAGTGGTCTTGAACTGTCTTGTCAACTACCTCGAGGATCACTCACTTTGTGATTCCCTCCAACATACACTCCACCATAGCTGCTCTCACCCCCGTCGCCAACTTTCTAACCACTGCTCACCACCTGTCCTCCTGCCTCACACTACTTGACCTCTCTGCAGCCTTTGATACTATGCACCATGTCTTCCTCCTCATTTTCCTTCAAAGGCACTCAATCAACTGGATTGCCTCCCATTTCTCCGACCAATCCTTCCTCGTCTCGTGGAACTCTAACACCTCCTCCTCCACACCCCTTCCAGTGGGAGTACCGCCACTGGCCAACGTGTACGAAAAGAAGTAGTGGAACTATGTTCTCTGCTGGAATGTTAGTTCCACTCAACCCAGCTCCTCACAAACCTCATCGATGTGCCAATCACACGCACACTCTAAACCCCCAAACAAACGTACTTGCGGTTTAAGGGAACGTTCAGTGCAGTGCACTGAAGTACAAGTTTCAACTTCTGCCTACACTCTTATTTTAAGACGAAGCCATTCTGTAATGTTTTCTTTTTAAAATAAAAGTATAGGAACAGTAAAGCTTAATTAAAAAAAAGCAGAGGAGCACCGCTCCCAACCGCTCCCGCCCACTTCAGCCATTGAGTACCGCCAGGATTTGTCCTCGGTCTGCCCCTTTTTTCGCTCTCCGTGCCACTTTCCTGAGCAAACGCATTTGATCCTTTGACTTCCACTACCACTCTTTGGTGATGACACCCAGATCTGAGCCATTTGTCAAAGAATGGCCCTATGCTGTATGATGCTCAAACCCCCCAAGATGGAAGTGATCTTTTTTTCTGCCTCCAATGCAAACCCCACTCTCTAATTTCCTGACCTCCTCACATCTCACATGATCAGTTTTGATCTGATCTGTTCTCGTTTTGGTGAGACAAGGGCATTGACACTGGGCATCGGGGTGTGTGTACACATGTGCCATTCATATAGTAATGCTTGTACTAGTCAACACCAAGAGCGCTTAGTGTGACACCTCACACATTGTTGCAAAAGTCACAGGTCAATGAGCCCCTTTCCTGCTGCACAATTGAGAAAACCTGCAAACACCTTTGGGAGTACATAACTTCTATTACAAAAATTGGAAGTCATTAGCAGGTTCAGGTGTCCAGTGGATTTCCCCATCTTCCAAATTTCAAGTCTAGGGGGAAACTGAAAGGCAGAACATTTGGTCAGATTTGCAAGAGTCCCAATCTGGACACAGCCAGTGATAGGAGGCACCCGAGGGACTAAGAGACATTGGCAACGTGTTGGCCATTTCCAAAACAACTTCTGCGGATACAGCACACGATGTCATATTTTAACCACATATTTGTGCAAATCTTTGAATTGATGGCTCCCAATTTTTCAGGTTGTTTTGCTTTCTGCACAGTTAATAAAGCTTATAAAAGGACTTAATATTAGGGCTGTATTAATATGTATGCCCCCGAATCTGTAACTCCTAGTCGGCTTGCCAATTTATTATACCTGTATGTCGTTTCTGATTGTTTTTGTAGCTATGTCACAAGCTCATGCGCCCAGTTACCCCAGGGTTAGGGGCGCTTTACAAATAAACTAAACTTAAGATTTACTTAAAAGCAGCCGCACAATTGACACAACAGAGCTAAGCGTGTTTCTGTGGCTGATCTGCTTCAATGACTTTGCGCCCATGATTTCAACTACAGCTCAGTCCTTGATCTTATAGCATGCCTGTCTGAAAAAGTGAGAGTTAGAGAGTTATTTTAAAAGGGTATTGTTTTATCATCACCCTCTGAAGCAGTTTGTTCATCTATCCACCTTTGTCTATGTGCCATCAAACCTGTATTTTGAGCAAGCATGCTTACAGGGGCCTTTTTTAAAGGGCCGCGTAAGCAGTCCCCAATGTGCCATAACCATCTCGTACGTCTCTTACCTGCAACAGGGGGCCCAACCATCATGGGAATAGACATAAACCCGAGCAGGAAGCCGATAGCCGGAGAGACGTCCTGAGATCCGACCAACTCAAAGGCGATGGGAGCCATGATGCAGATGAAGCAGCCATCGAAGAGACCCATGAAGAGGCAGACGGCAATGAGGCTTCCGAAGACGTTGCACAAAGGTATCATCATGGACATGAGGCCGATGAAGAAGAACGAGGTGACCTGCAGACGGACAGACAGACAAGAGGGCTTCAGCCAGACATCAAGGGACCATGCAGTGCCAACAAATCAAGAACCATAAGCAACAAGTATATCCTTTCCAGAATTTCACACGCCAGGAACCAGAATGAGGGACTTTTATTTACATCATCGGCTGGATGGCGAAGCAGGCGCAAATCGCAAGGCACAAATTGCCCTTTGCATTCTACTCCTGCATATTTTGCACACAAGCCTCCTGATTCAGAATGAGGGACTAGCAGGCGCAAGTAGCCCGCAACAAGACCCTCTCTATAGATCTACATCATTGTGGGTGTGACCTGCGCATTTCCAGCAACAGGCCATAGAAGTTCAGTTCCTGGCAACACCTTTTGCTTTGCAAGTTCTGCTGCAGCGGTGACACAGAAGAACCTACGGAAACGCTCATGTTGGCATGAGTGTTTCTATCCGTGGTTGAGAAATGCAGGTAGCGGTCTGTGCAGACCACTGTCTGCATTGCACTTTCCCATGCACATAGCCTGCGACGAGATTACACCGGTTTGGCGGGGATCACAATTTTCCTTCAGTTTCAAAATGCTGAAACGTTATCTATTTCACCAACTCCAGTGATGTCATTTGCACTGCAAGGAAACTGAAATTGAAGAGTGGCCGTTAAAAACCTTTAACGCAACCAGGACAGTCTAGGTGGCAAATGCCACTGCAATCAACAATGCATTCAAATGTTCTTGGTCGACTCAATTTAATGCCTCAGCTCATGAATTTCCAACACCTTCATCCACAGATTGTTCAAACCAAATGATCATTTGAAGGACAGGCGAGTAGATCCCATGCATGTCGGACCACAGGATCCTTCATCAGGGGAATGCCTGTCCTAAGAAAAATTCTAAACCCTCTATGGAAGGACTGCTCGAGTCTAATGAAAAAGTAGGCATCACTGGAGGACCAAGAGGGTGCTTACGAAGACATTATGGAAACCACCTTTGGCTTAAATGGAAGTCATGCGTGCTCCTGGAAAACGCAAATCCAGGATGCCAGAAGTCCTGTGTCCCATTACTAATTTGATGCCGTGGAATTTTACACCTGCACTGCCATGGTATCATAGAAGGTTTCCTGTGACAGCAGATAGCAGGCACGGGGGGTATCGGCCGGCGCAAGGACAGGGAACATCCCGGAGCGCATCCCCTCAGGTGTCAGAAACAGAGTCTAGGATACGCCGGGCATTCCCTCGACCTGCTTACCTTTTGGCAAACTGCAGGGGGCAATGATCCGCTTCCACGGAATGATGTGTTCGTGCAGATTGATTCATGTCAATCGTGCCGTCTGCAGAGTGCAGGATCTGTACTCGCTTGCATTTGCAATTGGCGCACACCAATGAGGAAACGCTTCAATGAGTCCGGCCCAATGCCTTTTCATTGCAGATGAATCGTAAAGGATCGTCAGCCATGTTTTTTTAATGTCTTCATATTCTTTTTCGTCCGGATGCGCCTTGCCCTCATGCATCAAGACAGCGTGTGCATCTTCTACTCGGAGTTAGAAGCTAATCTGCATAAAGCCTTCTATTAGGGAAGCACTGGAAACCCCCAAAATAACACCGGTCAAGAAATCTCCCCACCATCCATTTATCAGCCATAGCACATTCATGCTTATAATTTTACTCAATATGGCTTTTATTTGGGCTCACAGGTGGCTCCTCAATGGGAGGAATATATAAGGCACATCCGTGATTAATGTGTTGGATTAAAATATGATGCATTCATGCTATTAAAGAAAGGGAACATTTTTCTTAGACCCTTTCCAGAAATGCATTGTCTGCTCTTTTTCAGCATGTGCCCAACAAGGACAATTTAGATACATTGCTTTAAAAAAGCTTGATTTATAGTGATGGGGTATTCAGTTTTTATTAGAATAGCCAGCAGGCACAAATGAGAACTAGAAAAATAATGTTGTACTGTCTGTTGTTCCTGGTCCCCCTTCTCTCCAGTGCGCATGAGATACATTTTGTCGGAGCACCAGAAGCCAATGGATACCCCACAAAGCGCTCTACAGCCAGGCGGCCTCGCAAGCCACTTAGAAATCTGCTGGGCTTGCTAACTAAAGATGACAGTGGAAACATCACGCGCTCTGACAAGATTCAAGGCCTATCATTGAAATCTTCAGGATAACAGGATAGATTTGACAGCATCACGGTTGAGTGAGGCATCTCGTTATTACTTAGGCTATGTTATTGGGTCTTATAAGACAGTGTCAATGCAACTTGGAGCATATGAACCCATAAGAGATGGGCTGGGTTACCATTGTTTGAGGAGGGGAATAAGTAGGCGTACAGTTCAGAGTGCAAGATTGCTGTTGTTGCACTGTTGCTGCTTGCAGATAGGAAACAACTGGACTATGTTTGTCGGTAAACCTCTAGGTGTTTTTGGAGACCCAATGTCTAGTGAGCCCTGGCCTGGGAATATCGGAGGGGGCGGGGGGTAGGAATGGAGTTTGGTATCAAGAGTTAGCTTGTGTAGTGCCCCAATTGGGTACATGCGTGCATGTCGTGTGCTTCGGGGTTGTGGTGAAGGGTGTTTGGCATGAGTGTTTTAGTGTTACTGTGATGGGGGATATGTATTTTGTATTTTTATATTTTATTTTTAGTTATATAGCCCCTAAGTGCTGCACAAAGAACAGAATTGCTACAATAATTGTACTTTAAGAAGAAGAAAGACGATGGGCCTTAAGTTGGGTTTTAAAGAGAGGGAAAGAATAGAACGAAGTGAGAGAGGGAGAGTGTTACAGTGTTTGGGGGCTAGCAAAGAGAAGCAACAGAGATGGGAGGAGGCACATTGGGGCGTGGAACAGATAGAAGAAAAAGAAATTAAGAGCGGCGAGAATGAGGAGGAACGTAGGAAAGATATAAGGGAAGAAAGATAAGGAGGAACAAGACCATGTTAAGATTTAAAAACAATACAGAGAACATTAAAGAGAAGACGAGCCTGAAAGGAAAGCCAGCAGAGATGCTGCCAATCAGCAGAAATAGAATCACGGGGGAGAGAACAGACAATAGACGAAGGGAAGCGTGATACATGGAGTGAAAAGGGGCAGGAAGAACAGGAAGTAGGGAAGTGCAATAAAAGAGTTGAGAAAAGACAAGAGAAGAGACTAGGAGTTTAGTAGCCTCATAAGTAAGGAAACAATGGGCCTTATGAATATTGAAAAGCTGAAAGCAGCAAGAGTTTTCTATGTAAGTAATATGAGCTCTGAAAGAACGGGAAGTGTCAAAGGTAGCGCCCAGATTGTGTACCGAGGCAGGAATAGGAAGAGAAGGTGGAGGAAAGGAAAAAGATAAAGGGCAAGGAAGGAGGAGGATTAGAAGCAGGAAAAAACAGGACTTCCGTTTTAGATGGGTTAAGGTGAAGGTAGTGTGATGGCATCCAAGATTGGATGGAAAGAAAACAGAAAGTGAATGGGAGAATGAAGAAAAGGAGGGCAGAAGATGCGTGCCATCAGCATAAAGGTGATAGGAAAGCCTGAAGGAAGAGATAATAGAAGCAAGAGCTATAGTATATCATGAAAAGAGTAAGGGGCTCAGAACGGAGCCCTGGGGAACAACATGAGAGATAGGAATAGTAGGGAGGAAAGCCCACCCCAGGAAACGGAGTAGGAACGGTGAGAAAAATAAGAACGGAACCAATCAAGGACAGAGGAGGGGAAGCCGAAGAAACAGAGAGAAGAATAGACTGATCAGCAGTAATGAATGCAACTGATAGGTCAAGAAGAGAGAATGTTTTGAGTAACGAGCAGGGAGGAGGGTGTCAGACACAGCAAGAACAGCAGTCCCAGTGGAGTGGAAAACCCGGAACCCAGACTAATAGGACGGGAGAAGTGAGTGCGCAGAAATGAAACTAGTGACCTGAGAATAATCAATTGATTCCAGTCATTTAGAGAGAAAGGGAAGACGTGAGAACAGATGGATGTTTGCAGGAGTAGAAGGATCAAGAGGGAATAGAAGCATGTTTAAACATAGTGGGGGAAGATAGCAAAGCAGAGAGAATCAAGAGAGAGAACAAGAGAGGAATTTAACAAAGTCCCAGGAGGATAGCTCAGGGGCAAGTACTTGCCTTGGAAGCAAGACGACACAGAGCAATACAGGTTCGATCCCCGGGTGCACGCTTAGAAACCTCTGGGAATTAAGAGTGTTATAAATAACCCATCATATCATATAAGAGGAGGGAATAGGTTCACAGGGGCAGCAGCAGGGTGGGCGGCACAGAGAAAAAGTTGAGTGTCAGAGTCCGAGAGAAGGGAGAAAGAGTCCATAAGAACTGAGAGATGCAAAGTAGTAGGGAGGAGTTCCCAGACGAAGAAAAAATAGAAGAACGAAGAAAAGACATGTTTTAAGAGAAATAATTAGCAAAATCAGAGGCGGAAAGAGGCAAGCGAGAAGAGGGGTCAGTAGAAAGGGGTAAAAAGATACGATTGAGAGTCAGAAAAAGTCGACGATGATGAGATAAGAGAGAAGCAAAAAGATAATTAAAATAGGTTTATTTAGCAGAAGAGAGCACAGAATCATAGACAGAATGGAGAAAAGACAGAAGCTCGAGGTCAGTCGGAGCCCTGGATTTATACCAGCACTGCGCGGTCCTGCGCAGAATGCGACGGGCAGAGCGTAGAGCAGGAGCCATCCATGGTTGGGAAGGTGTGCGAGAAGGAGAGAAAGGAGAGGAAGGATAGAGAAGATCAAGGGCATCCCTGAGGCTCGAGGATAGAAGCAGAATCAGCAGATCAAGAAGAAAAGACATCAATGGAAGGAAGAAGAGAAGAAAGGGCCACAGAAAAAGCAAAGAGCAGAGATCACGGCGGAGAAAAGTTGAGCAGGAGGACTGGGAAACAGGTGCAGGTGGGAGAATACATGAGAAAGGAAGAAAAGGATCAGACAAGAGTTTTTTGCAAGTCATTTTTGGCTGCAAATAATCGACTTTATAGAAAATATGTAGGGGTTCCCCCCCAATCTCCACTTCCAGTTTTTTACTACCTATTCCCCACACTCCCTACCCCTTATATCCCTTTACCCACCCACACAATTTTCAACTCGTTTTTTCAGCCAAACATATGTGGCAGAAAACTCCATTAAAAAAAACCATGCCAATGTATGAACGTTGTACTGAACAGATACAGAAGAGGAAATGGGAACAGAAGAAAAAATAAGACTGCAAGGAGAGCCAGAGGAATAGGCGGGAGGAGTAGGAAGTTGAGAAAAGTGAAAAGAGTTAAGAATAGATAGGAGAGGAAGAGAGCAGTGGGATGTGGACACATGGAGATTAAAGTCCCGAGAGAGAAAGAAGGGTGAGTAAATGGAAGGAGAGAAGACAGGAGGGCATCAAGGTCGTCACAAAAAGAGGAAACCTGACCACGGGCCATGATAAATGGCCAGAACAATAAGGGGGAAGGCGAGGAAAAGAAAGAAAGAAGAAAAGCAAGGACGACTCTGAGAGGAAGGGTCAGTGGCAGAAGGAGAATAAGAGAGAATAGCGACCCCACCGCCCCGGGCAGGAAGCAGGAAGAAGGAAGAAGGAAGAAGAGGAGGAAATCCAGGTTTCAGTAATACACAGGAAATGGAAACAAAAGCGAGAACAACTACCAAGCACGAATGTGAGGGAACATGCGTTCCAGAGGGCAACATTCACAGTCTTCCATGAATCAGTGATAGGTGGAGAGATGAGATTGTCCAAGTAACGCGGCAAGAGGCAGAACGATAACAAGAGGAAGGAGTGCCCGTAGGAGGCATAGGACAAGGTTGAAAAGCAGCGATAGAACAGGAAATACGATACAAGAATGAGTATCAAGACACTGAGATGGTAATAAAGAGGAAAAACCAGTGGCTGAAGTCCAGACAAAGGAAAGAAATAGAAGGAAATAGGGAAAGAAAGAGAAACAGAAGAAGTAATAAAGCAGGAGAACACAACATAGTGAAGAAATCAGCAAGGAAGTTGCTGCCCGCTGCAGGCAGCTGCAGAGAGCAGTGGCCAACTTTGACCAGACTTCTCCCCGGGCATGATGAAATAGGGGCAGGAAGCCTATGGGCTGGCAAAGGGGCGTGGTCGAAGCCCGCGAAGCGCAGGAGGATGTTCTGTGGACCGTCAAGAAGGCGCAGGGACCCGAGAGACACTGCGGGTGAGTGGGCTGCACCTCAGAAGGGGCAGTAGTTCCATACTTCAGGTCCGCAGACTCAGATGGCAGGGAGAGCCAACTCACAGGCCCAGCTGCACAATGGAAGGCAGGATCCAAAAGCCAGGCCGCTGCAGGGAACGCGCCATGCATGGTCACAGCTGCACACAGCAGCAACCGACTTTGCCCACACTTCACCCCGGGCTTTGCACGGGAAAGGATGAAATGGGGTCAAGAGGCGCATGGATGGGCCAGGGGGCATGGTCGAAGCCCTTGAAGTCGAGGAAGATGTTCCTTGGACCCGTGCAAATCCATCAAGCAAGGGTAGGATCAGGAACCCGAGAGACAGTGCAGGTGAGTGGGCTGCACATCAGGAGGGGCAGTAGTTCGAAACTTCAGGTCCGCAGACTCGGATGTGGATATGAATAAGGTGGTTAATATTGGCTTTGGTTGTGACACAGGGAGCTTCCACCTTCTATCTATCTGTTCCACCACATTACCGTAGATTTCTTCGAATACCATTTCCCCTAATGAGATTTCACTGCATATATTTCACTAAAAAAGGTAGGGGAAATGGTATATGTGTAATGCATAATAGATGGGGTGTGGGGTAAGGGTATAGGTTAGGGTAGGAAGGGGTGAGGGGCGCTGCGGGTGTCCCCTCCGTCCCCAGAGAAAATAAAAGTAGAAAAAGTAAAAAGAAGATTTTGTTTTTCGGTGAAATGGATTCAGTGACCTCTCGATTAGGAGAAATATATTCGAAGAAATCACGTACGTCCGTTTCACCGGTGCAAACCAATTGCAATTGCAACATGGTGAAAATGTGGCATATTTTTTCTTTGGAAATTGGCCTTAGCATAATATTGCAAGCAGAACACAAGCAACCCCAGACATGTTCAAAACCTTCCACCCGTCATTTTTTAGGTTGTAGTTTGCCTCCCTATGTGAGAGAGGGTATGCAGAAGTGGTTCCCTTGCTTGCTGTGCCATAGAAAACCAAACTGCACCTCACTGAGGAGGCCCAACAAGGACGAAATATTTCTGGGGTTGCTTGTGATTCTGTGCAGAGGGGACCTGGCCTAGCAGTTTGGGCTGGGCTTCTATCATTGGTGGAAGTAACTGACTGATTTGCATATGGCTGGACCCCTTTTGCAATGGCCCAAATGGGCTACAAATGGCGGTGTGGAAGGTTGCCCAGAGCAGTGCCAGTGGTTCAGATTAATTAAAAACCTTCCACACATCACTTGGTTGGAAGGAAGAAGGAGGCCAGGATCCATGGTTGTTTGGCTCAGAAATCTGCCCCAATGTCCCTAACAGGCCTCACACTCCCTTCAGATGGGACACTCAAATAGACCAAAAATGAAGCCCGGCCTTGTGTTGAGGAGGCTCCATAACCTCGGTGTCAGAATTCTACTGAATCCACGCAAGGGTTCTTCATGAGAAGGTCAATGAGATACAGAGCTCACCCAACTAATCAGTACGCCTGTGGAATGTGGATGGAACTCCATGAGCAACACAGCAGCTGTTTGGAATGCAGGCGTGAAGTGGTCGCCCTGAAAGAATCCTGCATGTGCAACTTCTTGGATTAGGTCTTGGAATGAAGTACCTCACCAATCCCAGAATGAGGCTACTTTTCTGGTACAAAAGTAAATTACACTGAGCTTTTGGGATGGTTTGATTAGGAAGTTGCTTAGAAAAAGGGTGACCCTCCTTGGTTTCATACTTAATATGCATTACAAATAAAAGAGCATGTACATCAACTAATCACCCAAATGTGTATGTTCACTAGCAAAATAACAATTCTATTCTTCATATGTTTTTCTTAATAAGATCATTTCAAGTCCATAGATGTAGACTAAATGATCGTCCATTCATTCATATCACAATCATACTCTGATATACTTAAAATGAATAATAATCTCAGAAATTATGATAAACAAAAAGGCGCTGTTGCCAGTATGATGGTACATACTCTAATACCTTCTGCAACCTGGTTGGAAATGATTATAGTACATGCACCACATATAGCTTCAGGAATGGGTTTTATTGACTCCCAGATAAATCTGTTTGCACACCAAGAGGTTGAAATGTTTCAGCCACTAGCACTGTGTTGCCCATTCTTCAGGGTGCAATCGACATTCTTTAGGCCATCCGATGTAATGTCGGGCTTTCTTTTTACTAACAAAGTTTCATACACCCCCAGCCAACCACACATCACCCCTACACATTGCTCATGTTTGCCGAATGTAATGATGTAACATAGTCCTGTTGTAACGTTGCACTCTGTTGTACAGCTAGACCCATGCTCACTAAATACCGAAAATAAAATAATAATGAATAAATAACTTTTCCTTTATTTATTGTCCGATTCCCAGAAGTTGGGCAAACAGGTATTGTTTCACGAAAGCTTAGATTAACAAGTCAGAGTTTTGAGCAGCAGAAACCTGGGCCGGATCTTCGTCAGAGCACACTTTACATGTAGCATCCCTGGCTTAAGCTCAGCAATAGCTTCCTTGGTAGTTAGGTAGGTTTAGCTGTGAAGCGATAGAAGTCAAGGCAATCTAAACCTACTACTGGTGACAGGTGTGGAACATCCATGTGTGTGCCATTTGCGGCAGCCTATTTTTGTCCTTTATTCTTGGCAAAGCTGTGTTCCAGAGCTCTCTGCCGTAAGATGGCTCAGCGGGTTAGATGCTCGTTCCTGTGAGCTGTGTTTGATCTGCAGGTCGCAGGTTCGAATTGCGCAAGGCCAGCTCAGCCATTCATCCTTCCTAAATGCGTACTGATTTCAATTGGGTAATAATAGTAATGTATGTAAATATGTGCTTTGTAAAGCGCTTTAGCGCTATATAAAAAAGACAGTCTTAAAATTATAATATTCAGTGTATCCAGTTATTCTGCTGACACATCACTTTCACTTCTGATCTTGGCCGTTCCCATCCTCTGACACCTTCCCTTTCTCTGCAGTACTCTACAGCAGCAATCATAGCTTTCTTTCTCCCATATCAGGTAGTAGCGCCCCTCTAAGTGCAACGTTGGAGGACATTCCCATTGGCCGCACTCTTTTCCCTGCTCAGATTTTGTCGTTGCTACTTTTCTGTCTTGCAAATCTCTTAAGAACTTGCCACCCCCACCCCCCCTTCCAACCCTCGCCTTCTCTTTTGCACTTTTACGTGTCTTGTCCAGAGCCAACCGACCTCTCGTCGAGCTCAACTCTTTCGGCTTCAGTTTTGATTAATTTAAAACCAAAAACTCTATCCTGTGTTCCTTCTTCTCCCTTTACTCCCTGCCTTTCCCGTCTTCTTCTCTCTGTAAGCATTGCTCCATTCTGTGTCTTGTGCCATATTCGTTCACATTTCTGTTTTTAAATTCTTTATTTTGTTCCACCTGCCAACGCTAGACCTTCACCACTTTGTCACTTCTGGCAACATTGATTACCTGTTCTGTGTGAGGGATGTTTGCGCTGCTTGTGGTGGCCCACAGTGACCTGTTCAACGCGTCAGTGAGAGCTTGTTCACGTTTCATTAGAAGGCCTTTGTCCAAGTGAGGGAAAGGGGAAGGAGGTGGCCAATTGCCCTCTTCATGACACCAAACATATTGCCATTGGAGTAACTTTGCTGAAAATGTTGGGGGCCGGCAGGTATTTACGTGAAAGAGTTCTCTGCCAAATAAGTGGGACAAAATTGTGTGCCACAAAAGTTGTGGG
This sequence comes from Ambystoma mexicanum, assembly GCF_040938575.1. Taxonomy (NCBI): domain Eukaryota; kingdom Metazoa; phylum Chordata; class Amphibia; order Caudata; family Ambystomatidae; genus Ambystoma; species Ambystoma mexicanum. Next base: position 230,361,066 of record NC_090928.1, on the reverse strand, counting down.
GGCAAACACTCTTGTCCCCCCCAACCCCACTAAAATGATTCCCATATTTACTGCCTATAGCACCTGAAATTCCTACTGCAAAATATCAAGATCTCTCAGGTCAGCAACAGCCATGAAAACCAGGCCTAAATCTTGCAATAACTAAAGTCAAGAATAGGGGTTGCTGGCTCCCGATTGCTGCACGGGTTAAATTCAAATCCCTCTGCATCATCCACACGGCTGCCTGGGCCCGGGGACCACACTATCTTCAACTTTATCTCACTAAATACTCTCCCTCTAGACTACTTCGCTCCTCTGGCACCAACTCTTTGTGTGTAAACCGTTTTGCTAAACAGAGGGTTGATGGTTGATCACTTTCCTTAGCTGGCTCCTTCCTATAGAACAGCCTCCCCCTCCCTCTGCCCCTTGAGCAGGACTTTCTTAAATTCCAGAAGCTCCTCAAGACTCTCCTCTTGACCTCTTCCTTCCCTTCTGCTCTTCTCTGCCAATCCCACAGTTGGTGTGATTAGTGTCCGGGACCCTTATGCATCCTCTGGGCCCCTGACCTCCCACATCCAATCCCCTCAGCACTTGCCTTGGCACACCCTCTTCCTTGGAGGTTCACACTTACAACTAACATAGCCGTGTAGCACTGAACATTCCAGGTATTTCATCTGTGGCTCATCCATGAGCTCAGACTCCCCAGCACTTAACTCCTCTGCCCTCTTCCTTGCTGCACTTGCACGTTCTGAATACTCACAAGGCATAGTAGGTTCGTTCTTGTTTTCCCCCACTGCCTTATATGTTGTGTTTGTAATGTGTTTCACTCCCTTGTTCCCTTCCTTCGCCCTGTGGGTGCTTTGAAACAGTATTTTACTTGCTGTATAAGCGCCTAACAAGCAAGCAATAAATAAATAAATAAATGTAGTCAACACGAGGACCACACCAGTGGAACAGTCTACCTTTGGAATTTAAGCCCCAAGAATGTTTCCTCAGATTCAGGAAATCACAATTGCAGAACTTTCCAAACAAGTATCCCATGTTTGCGACACACTGGTCCAGAGTGCTAAAAATCCCACTGAACCACATCTACACCACCGTTAGCATGTTCACGCTAACGCTGACATACGAATGTAAGATTCTATGAGGCACTTGCTCACAGGGAGCTTGTTCAAGCCCTGACAGGGCCGATATAACCCTGAAATGCACCGCTCTGTTTACTTGCCCAGCGACCGTCCGTCAATTCCCTTTTTAAGAAGTGCGCCCAAAAGTGACATCCTTGCATCGTGACTTTACAAATCGCCATAATCCCTGACACCAGTAAGAAAGCTCAGCGAGTCTAGATTCATGCTGCAGCTCAGGTTTGAATCAAAACAGGGCCGATTTAGCTCTTCCTCCATCGGGTTGAAACGAATTCAGTGTTTCTTTCTTAATCGGGTAATCTAGAGGCTATTATTATTTTATGATGATCTTCAAATTTAATAACAACGCGAATTTAAAATAAAAAAGCCTAACCTAATGGGTCTGTTTCTCCGAAATGATTTTACTTTTGATTACCAGGGTTTAAACACTGAAATCCGTTTATACTTGAACCTGTGGAGCGTGTTCACTGTGTTTTGTGGCTGACTGAGCATCAAACAAGCCTCCAACCAGTTTATAGTTCCCATGCAATACGCATTGGAGCCGTTAGATGTCAGTCTACTACAATTTTTATAGATTCGCCCTTCATGGGCTAACAAAACATTCCTATGGATCATTCGAACCCCAAACGCCAGTCGTGGCTCTTGGGGCAATACTTTTAAACTCTAAATGAAGACACATAACAATTGGTGTAGTGCATAGTAATTTATCATTCGGCTGAATACCGAATAGTTCGTCAAATGCTCAACAGAAGGCAAATATATATATTCTTTAATAATATCCATACCAGATACAAAATAAAAATAAAAACACTCTTACATTTGCATTTGTGTTTCTTGTGTTACTCTTAATTTCCATGAGTGCATCAAATTTATTTTAAAAACCAGCAAGTCAATAAAGAATACATGATCAAGAAAAGAATCACATGGTGTGTTCTTTCTGACACAGAGAGACCCCCTCTCATTCGCCCCACTTCTCCCACCTTGGCCCTCCTCCCCCATGTGCATCTCTATCTGGCCCTGTCCCACCTCCCTCGCAGGCTCATCTCATCGCTCACTCTTTATAACCAGATGAATACCACCTCACATGGAACTAGTGCGCTCTCCCAACCAGAGTACAGCAGAGCAATGTTAACCTCCACCTATGGGGCAAATCTAGCATGCAAAAGCTAGGCATTTACCACCAGCGATATTCCCTTGGTATTTTGGTATCGGGCGTGTAGTTATGGCTAAATTGCTCAACCCATAGGAAGAGCACTTGTGGGCGGCTTAAATTGTTGCCCTCCATGGACAAATCCGCCTGAAACTTTGCAAAAAAAGCATATGGCCCCATCAGATTATTTCTGCGAGGTTTGGTGCGGTTTCGTGCTGGGGTGGGCAAAGTTGTGGGTTTTCCCATGGACGCAATCAAAAAGATTTTTTCTCATGCCTACAGCCCAAACCGCTGGATGGATTTTCACCAAATTTGCATCAGGAGTGGTGGCTTGGTCCCCAAAGCGTGCGTTTGTAAATTTGGTGTAAAGGGGTCCAGTAGATTTTTTAAGACGTCCAAAAAGTAGGTAAAAAGAATTAATGATATCTGGGTTCGGTCTGCGGACTCACTTCCCTGTTCGGTCCACGGATGGGCCTCCGATTGGTCCAGAGGGTGGCGTTAGGTCCGCAGACATCAGACGCACCCGCTGATTGGATGGGGTCCCAAAATATTTGAAAGACTTATGAATGTGGTGGCATTTGGTGAATCTGCACACACGTTTGCAGAAAGATTATAGACCGAACCTTGAATGTATGTGCAAAGTCTGAATGGATTTTGTTAAGTGGGGGTTAAGTTATATAACTATTTTATGTATGTACATTTTGACACTTTTCAAAAAATGAAACATTAATGGATTTGCAGTAAACTCGTGCAAGGAGCTTTGGCCAGGACCTGAATGCATGGTTTTGCAAATGTGTCCATGTTTTATATTTTGAAACGTGTCATAATCGGTCCTGGTTTTTTTTTTCTAAAGGGTCAAAATGTAAATACAAAACATTGTGACATAACTTTGGTGACTGGGCAATGGGCCTGGCCCTTAGCAAGGACACATGTGTACTCTGATTTCCTTATTGGGGCATCAGCATGGCGGAAGCCTTAGGTTTGAATGGGAAAACATTTCTGCTTGCGGCTGCAGCCCGAATAGCTGGATGGGATTGCAGCAAATGTGCGCAAGGAGCATCTGCAAGGATCTGAAAGCAAGCTTTTGCAAATCTGCCCTGTGTTTAACTCTGTGTCAAAAAGTAAGTACAAAAAGTAGTGATATAACTTTGCGGCCTGGGCAGAGGGCCAGGCCCTCAGCAAGGACGACTGTCTACTCTGATTTGCCTATTGGGGAATGTGGCACGGTAAAAGCCCATGCTCCATGGATTGTGGAGACTGTCCATGGCTGCAAGCTATGAGCACTGGCCATTGGTCACATTATGGGGGTATAGTGGACACTGAACTAGGATGCTGGGTAAGTGAAGTGGATAACAGGGGTAGTTTATTCCTACTGCCACCATTGTCCCTTTCATCTCCCTCATCATCCCTTCTCCCTCTAGCCTTACATATTGGATTGTTAGGAGGATGTACATGTGTTATATTTTAGATGTAACCTAGTCCTACAATCGTTAACATTCCTGAGAACCTCAGGAATGGAGGTTTCCAGGAATGGCAGCAAGGACGTCATTTCACCAAAATGCAAGGGGTAGCAGAAGTGACATCACACAACCTTTGACCTCTGATGACATCACAGGAAGTGATGTAATCGACCCCACCCCAAAGTGATATCACGGGAAGTGATGGAACACAACCTTTCACCCCTTGACAAAACTGGAAGTGATATCACATAGTATTATCCCAAGTACACTATGAAAAATATGGTAACAATATCACTAATGTCATACAAGAATGGATCAGTGTGTATAGGCCCATATTACCAAATTACTGTGAATGCAAACAGACGTCCAAGGCCAAATGATATTTAACACTTATGCTTTAGTTTATATAGAACACATATACATACATATCACCCAACGTTTGATGGTACTCATTACTCAACCTCAGAAGGAAGAAAGGCTGAGTTGGCCTCACCGGGATTCGAACCTGGAACCTGCAGATCACACACATTGCAGCAGCGAGTGCTCAACCAACTGAGCTATCTTACCGGCTATAGCTGTCTCCGTGGCTATAGTAAAATGAGCAATTACATGTCTGAATGTTCTCAAAGTCAGAAAGCAAATTACACTCTATAGTGGATACCATTAAACTGGTAATTGAGATTTAAAAGTAGGCCAGTTCAACAGAGGTCTGGTGCAAAGTTGGCCACATAAGCCTGCGTGAATCTACTTTACAGGCTTCAGAGGTTGGCAAAATACATACCATTGGGAGGGTTCATAACTGTGGATTAATGAATTTAGATTAGCACAGGGAAAGTTGCGCACTCACAAGCATCCCGCACTCTGGGAACGCGATACCTCATACATGCAAACAAACATCCTGAAATGCCTGCTATGGAGATAGGAGTCACATTACAACAAAGCATTAATTGGCATAATGAAATCAAGGGTCACTTTATGTGATATGGTGAAACATTTCTACACTGTACACAAGCTTTTAGGAACAAGGATTTTGTCGAGTGACCGAGGACAACAGCAGAAAAAAACATGCTATACCTGCAAGTACCGAAAAGCAAAATACATAGTCCGAAATGGATGCTTATTTTACTCTAAATGCTTTTTGGAAGTTTTTGTCTGCATTTTGAATTTAAGGACAGAGTAGATCAGTGACTCACCCCCTGAAGAGTGCCTAAAATAAACCTTTAACGAGTCTAGCAATTATTGTATAGAATTCCAGAAAGACAAATTATTTGTTATTCATATTCTTTCTTATTTAGGGTCACTGCTCAGTGCTATCCTTGTGGAACCCCTTGTTTTTTAAAGAGGCCTGAACAAGAAAGTCAGCCACTCCCGAAACAAAGAGCCACATGGCGCTAGCCAAAGCCCAGGAGGCTTCATCAGATCCAGGAAGCGAGGCTTCGGATTTTGTCTGTGAGTCCGGGAAGTGAGGCCTTGTTGTTCGTGTTCGGAGTGAGTAATTTTGTGGCAAATGGACCATGAGGTTTCACTGAGGCATGTTTATTGTTGGTGGGGCATTTTCTCGTTCTCACATTCCGGGTCTGTGGGTCCGGGAAGTGAGGCCTCGGTGTACTTGTTCACAGTACGATGTGTGATTGGACATCCCACATTTGCACTCCGAGTTTTCCTTGCTTGTCTTTTTCAGCTCCATCTGCGAGCATAGCATATGCAGACGACACCCAGGTCGTCCTTGAGCTCATTGGGGATTATGCTAAGGACTCTGATGCTATCAACGAAGTGTACACTGCTGTCCAGATGTGGATGGCCGATAACTCACTAGCCTTAAACAAAGACAAAACTGAGCTGATGATCGTGGCTTCAGGTCCCGGCCTGAAATAACTTGAACCAGCCTATGGCCTTTTCAGCATTGCTGGCAATCCCATTAGTGTCTCTAAGAGTGTGAAGACGCTCAGCATCTTTTTAGACCCTGAACTCACTATGAAAACTCATGTCTCACACACACATGCCTCATGCGGTTACACAACAAAGCTTCTCAGTCATATTCACCCATTCATTTCGGCCAGTAATTGCTCTCCTCTAGCCTCAAAGCTAGACTACTGCAATAGTGTGCTGGCAGGCACCACGCAAGCTAATCTACATTCGCTCCAGGTATCTCTAAACTGTGCTGTTCGCGTGATTCACGGCCTGGCTAGACGGAATCATGTTTCCAATGCCAGAAGAGAACTTCATCAGTTCCCCCATAGGACACCGTACTACCCAAAATATTTTGACTCTGTCCTATAAATGTTGGGCCAATACCAGCCCTAAATATCTCAAAGACCGCATCAAGGTGAACAAATTGGAACGCCACTTGCAGTCACAAGACAATCCTAAACTGTTTCAACCCAGATTCAGGCTCATCAGGTTTCGCGGCACTACTTTGGATGTCCAGGCCCCACTGGCATGGAATGCTCTACCAGGTCCCATAAGATCAGCAGGCACTCTCAGTGTTTTTAAAAAATTGGTCAAGCACCACCTTTTCAATCTGAAACCTTGTTGAACTGGTATTCTATTTTAGCTGCCTTCTCTCCCAGAATTGACCATTGTACGTCCTGTCTCTATTTTTGTGTTTCTTTTTGTGCGCCCAGAGGCCTGGGCAGCTTCAGGCAGGGTCCTGCAGGGGCTGGGAGAAAGGGATCTGTGGGGCCCAGGATGCAGGTGAGGGCTTGAAGTATCCCTGGGTATCGTTTCTTGAATGATGTGGCTGGTATGAGGCCACACCCTGGTGCTAGGAGTAGAGTGGATGACTGTAGGAGGTTGAATTGTGTCACGCAGACTGTCAGTTTCTCATGGATCTTCGGGACCATAGAGCTAGGCCATGGTTTGGGCACGTCAGTGGTGCGGCCTGGGGGTGCACCCCCCCTTCTGGGATGGCCAATGGGTTATGGCCCTAGTGAGGGCTCCCGGTTCCAAAGACGGCTAGGTCATTGTTTTTGCGGGTCTAGCATCTGATATGTAAACCTGTCTTGTTTTGTAACTCTAGATGACACCCAATGATGGGGGGAATGCTCCCACAGTGGATTGGCAATCAGTGCAAGCAAGGGTATTATGTTTATGGGGGCAAAAGGGGGGGCTTTGGGTGGTGGTAATGTCTGCGAGCCTCACACCGGTTGAAGAGGAGTACGGTGGTCGGCCCAATCCTCGGGAAGCATCCAAGGATTCCCGGTGGCTTCTGCCACGGGCACCCGGAGAATGGGTGCGAGTTGTTTGTATATATATATATATATATACATATATATATATATATATGTACAATTGAAGGGCCTACTTTTGTGAGTAGTGGGAATACCCTCAGTCTATACTATTGTGCTTTCTGGTATGCCCTCTGCTACTCCGCACCCATAAACATTTGAACTCGGTTTCTTTAACTGTTTGCTACATATGCTCATGCTTCCAACGCCGCCGCCACTATGCATTACTGCTGCCACCTCTTTAATAGTACAGGCATCCTTAGCCATTAGTGCTCCATGCCTCATGACTGCTATTTGGCCGTGCCCTATGGTCACTAACGTACCACCGCAACTGTGTTGTGCCCTATGGTCGCCTAGACCCCACTTGCATTGTGTTGTGCCCTATGGTCGCCCAGACCCCACTTGCATTGTGTTGTGCCCTATGGTCGCCCAGACCCCACTTGCATTGTGTTGTGCCCTATGGTCGCCCAGACCCCACTTGCATTGTGTTGTGCCCTATGGTCGCCCAGACCCCACTTGCATTGTGTTGTGCCCTATGGTCGCCCAGACCCCACTTGCCTTGTGTTGTGCCCTATGGTCGCTTAGACCATACTTGCATTGTGTTGTGCCCTATGGTCGCCCAGACCCCACTTGCATTGTGTTGTGCCCTATGGTCGCCTAGACCATACTTGCATTGTGTTGTGCCCTATGGTCGCCTAGACCCCACTTGCATTGTGTTGTGCCCCATGGTCGCCTAGACCCCACCTGCATTGTGTTGTGCCCCATGGTCGCCTAGACCCCACTTGCATTGTGTTGTGCCCTATGGTCGCCTAGACCCCACCTGCATTGTGTTGTGCCCTATGGTCGCCTAGACCTCATTCGCATTGTGTTGTGCCCTATGGTCGCCTAGACCCCACTTGCATTGTGTTGTGCCCTATGGTCGCCTAGACCCCACTTGCATTGTGTTGTGCCCTATGGTCGCCTAGACCCCACCTGCATTGTGTTGTGCCCTATGGTCGCCTAGACCTCATTCGCATTGTGTTGTGCCCTACCTATAACGCCTATGCCCCCTTCACGCCACTCCCCTGTACATTACCTTAGCCCCAGCATGCTACTCTGCCTGACTGCGATCATGTTCCCTTTCTGTGTCATGCAAAGTAACATACCCTGCACTGGCAACAGTTACCTAGCCTATAATAATGGTTTAGTCAGACCCGCCTGCCCAAGACACCACCCGATCACCTGCCCTACACCATTCCTGCCCACCACACCAGCCTTCCCCCCGGATACCAAGTCCGCCCTTCCCACCCATAGACATGCACACGTTCCGCATGTCGCAGCTAACACACACCTAGCTGTCTATAAGCAGAACCCCATCAACACGAGAGCATCTTGCCCTACCATTGACTACAACACCTCTACATTAGCTAACCCAACCAACTCCCGTAACACTACCCTCATCCCCTCCGATCGGAATTCTAGACTTGGCGCTAGAACCCACTACAGACCTAGCAAAGGCCCTACCAAATCACTCAATAAGATCAACCCTCACACTGTAACACCCATCAACACTATCCATCCCAGTCTTAAAGGAGCTCTCCTAAATGTCAGATCATTAGTCGCCCATGCCTCAGAAGTCGCTGACATCATTCTAACAAACAATCTGGACTTCCTTGCGGTAACCGAAACATGGCTGCCCGATGCTGCAGGTCCATCTCTTACCCTAGCCATACCTGATAACTACACCATCCTTAGAGCAGATAGACCGAACGCTCGAGGTGGCGGCGTAGCTATCATCTTTAAGTCCACGCTTGACATCAGACTATCCTCTGCTCCCCCACTCAAATCCTGTGAACACATTACAGTCAAATTTCAAACCTCCCCTAAAAGTACTATTACGCTGCACTTAATTTACCGACCCCCGGGCCCTCCTGGCTCATTTGAGGAAGACATCACTTCACTAGTTGCTGAAAGTTCCAAACCATCAGCACAATTGATTATACTCGGAGACTTTAACCTTGGGTTTAACGACCCCCTAGACACCCCAGCCACTGCCCTGGCCATGGCATTAGAGGAGCATGGCCTCCAACAACTTTGCTCCAAACCTACCCACTCGAAAGGCAGAATCCTTGACTGGATAACTACCCTTAACTGCAACATTACTACGAAAGATCCCACACAACTTATCTGGACTGACCACCACCTCCTCCCGTTTGACATTCTTACCAGCAACTCAGCACATAATAGGCCTATCATGGCACCTGCCTGCCCTACTAGGAAAAAGAGCAATATCACAGCGGAAGCCCTAATACCTCTGGTGATCCCTACTTTAAACGCACTACCCGCCACAATGGACTTGAACCAACTGGTCAACGCCTACAATGAGTCCATGGCCAAAGCCATTGACATCATTGCCCCACTGAAACTGCGCAAAGGAATACCCAAAGCGCACCTGAACACATGGTTCACCCCGGAGCTCAAAACCCTGCGTCAACAAAAAAACAAACTTGAAGCACTCTGGAAATCAGTGCCTTCTATAAATAACAGAACCAATCTCACCAACATCTCCACCCTCTACAAAAATGAGATTATACGGGCCAAGAAAGAATCTCTCAATACTAGGATCTCCCAGGCAAGCTCCAGTACTAAGGAGCTCTTTAACATACTAAAGGAATTAGAAAACCCCATTACCCCCACTGACTTTTGCACTAAGGATAAACCCTGGTGCACAGGGATCCAGAATGCCCTAGCTAACAAAATCTCAGGGCTCCAAACTAAAATCAACAACAAACGACAACAACTCACTCTCGATCCCACCTCCTTCCCCACGCCCCCTCCACCTACTGCCACTAATTCAGGCTTCACCTTCAAAAAGGTATCCATATTGGAGGTTCAGAAAATTATAGCATCCCTTAAACCATCGAATTGCAAGGGGGACAGCTGCCCCGCACAGATCATAAAAGATGCAGCTAGGGATCTCTCCCCATTTATCACCAAATTAATAAACCTGTCCTTCGCCAACAACATGGCCCCCAGCAATCTGAAACAGTCCTGGGTCCTACCGCTACTAAAAAAAACTACTCTCAACCCTGACATCCCCACGAATTACAGACCCATTACCACCGTCCCATTCCTACTAAAAATCTTGGATAGAGTGGCTTATTTACAAATCCAGGACTACCTTGAGGCCAATCACCTACTAGGAACTCGCCAATCTGGCTTTAGACCACAACACGGGACAGAAACGGCCCTTGTTGATCTCAAATGCCAGATAGACGAACTCAAAGACAAAAACAAGGCTGCCATCCTTCTACTCCTTGACCTCTCCGCTGCCTTTGACCTGGTCGACCATAAAATCCTGTGCAACCATTTATCTCTGGCAGCACACTTCTCCCACTCTGCAGTCACATGGATCCAATCTTTCCTGGACAACAGAACCATGCGGGTCTTCTCCCCCCTAGCAGCGGCTGACCCCATCCCCATCACCTGCGGTGTCCCACAAGGATCCTGTGTCTCACCTACCCTTTACAATATTTTCACCAAGCCCTTATTCGACAAGCTGGACAATCTGGGTGTCACCTATACTAACTACGCAGATGACACCCAGATACTCCTCACCTTATCAGGCAACTACAACAAGTACGCCAAATGGATCAATGAAGTCTTTTCCATCATTCAGGCATGGATGGCCACACATGGCCTATGCCTGAATGATGACAAGACTGAATTGCTTCTTGTCGGCTCACCGAACACTATCAGTAAACTCTGTCCCGGCTACACTAGCTTCACTATTGACGGTAACACCATACCCATTGCCAAGAGCGTAAAAACCCTCGGTTTCTACCTAGACACGAACATCAACCTAGCTAAACAAATCAACATGACCGCCTCAGCCACTGCCTACACCGGTAAACTTATCAGGGCCTGCAGACCACTGATCTCCCCTAGCAACTGTCTCATCCTAGCCAGAGCACTCATTCAATCTAAACTGGATTACTGTAATAGCCTCTATGTAGGTGCCAACAAAACAGTAATCAATAAATTGCAAGTTTTACAAAATAACGCACTCCGTGCCGCCCTCAATATTCCTAGAAGGGAACACATCTCCGCCACCAGAACTGCCTGCAAATGGTTGTCCATCCAACAGAAAATTGATTTGAAAACCATATGCCTTACTTACAAAGCCCTCAATCATCTTGCCCCACCCTACCTCTCGAACAAATTTACACTAAGACAGAACACTAGAACCACCAGATCGTCAAACTCATTACAACTAACAGTTCCCAAATACTCCCTCAAAAGAGCTGGAGGATCCAGCTTCCCAACCTTGGCATCACAACTCTGGAATTCCATCCCACTGGATATTAAATCCACACCTACTTTCCAACCTTTCAGAACCAAGGTCATTTCCTGGTTAACCAACAAATAACTGTCCTACCACATATATATGCACTCCGAATGTCCAATTTTATGTATATTGTTTGAATACTATTATCTATGCCCTATCAATACTGTACTATTGTCTTTTACCTGTAACCTGATGTTCAAAGCGCATATATACCCCCAGGTCAAGAGCGCTATATAAATAAATAAACAAACAAACAAACAAACAATGAGGGGGGGGGCACTGCAGGGGCGTCTCAGCGTGCAGAGTTTTATAGTCCCCGCGGGCCGTAGGTGGGGTGAATCAGGGAAGAGACAATGTGGTTCTGCCAGTGATCATGGTGCAAAGGGTCGGAGGTCATGGTGTCTGGCTGTAGTCGGTGCCGAGAGAGGTGCATAAGTACTGTTCTGGAAGGGGGAGTGTCTCTAGCCGGTAGGCTAGTGGCCCTGTGGCGATAGTTTGGGGCACATTGCATTAAATTGAGCTATGGGCTCAACCATTTGGGTCACTGGAAGGGAGATGTATTGCTGATTTAGGTTATGGTCCTAGGTTCGGCATGGAATGGTGAGATGCGGTGCCATGCCAGGGGTTCACAGAGTGGTCCTCACCAGTCCACGCAAGGGGGTGTGGGTCTGGGCGTCTGGTTGGTTGAGGGGGTCTGATATTTCCCTTAGGCCCGTCCCGGAGCATGGGGGGCAATGGACAGTGCCACTCCCCCATGCTCAAGTGCATAATGATGATGTAATTATGACATAATGATGACATAATTGATGACGTACCAGTTTGATGATGCCATTCATGTATGGCTTTGTCACATTTTTTGATGATGTAATACATGTAATAAATGCTGGCTAATGCCTTCCAAAGAATCTTTGTGTCTGATGTCTCTCACTGGCCCTGCTGCCTGCGCTGCCCACAATCGCAGCCCTTGCGTTTCGCCAGGGTGGCGGATTCGGAGGTGTGGTGGCAGGCTAAGAATAGGGGGGCACCAGAGACGGATATGCACCACCTCGGTGCTGAGCAGCATGGTGACGTTACTGGCAGGCGCTGCTGCTTGGCACCGGAAGTATACAACCAAGGGTGCCCAGGCGGGTATAAAGAGAGGGGGCCTTAAGGTGTTCTGCCTCTCTTTTGCCCCGCCAGGGACCATTGAGATGCAAAGGCAGAACCATTCAGTTTTCCCTCCCGCCCACCCTTTAGATCATGGGTTGAGAGGGTGTGCTGTGGTAGGTTGGGGGCACATTGCATTGAATTGAGGTATGGGCTCAATCGTTTGGGTCACTGGAAGGGAGATTTATTGCTAAATTAGGTTATGGTCCTAGGTTTGGCGCGATACAGTGAGGTAAAAGAAGTCAAGTAAAAGGTCCCACAACAGGGCCACTGAAGCTGAGAAGGATCGGACACCCACACAAGCAAACCTGATGTGGAGAACCGTTATCCTCAGGGAGGGCGCAGAGTGCAACGAACGACCCGGACATAAGGTCGGTACGTAGCCTGCAGAAATTCTGGTCCATGGCCGTAGAACGCTCAGTGGACCACACACAGAGAGCCTTCAATTTAATACGCTTGGCCACCGGAAGCCAGTGCAGCTTTAGCAGAACTGGGGTGGTTGGACAAAACCGAGGAGCCCCCACTGCTAATCGAGCTGCAGAATTTTGCAGCACTTGCATCCGCTGAAGAAGATGGGCCAGGTGAGCATTGCAGTAGTCTAGAGAACCGGACGTGAGAGAAGACACGACTAAAGAATGGAAATGAGCAGGGAGAAAAGGTAGAACTTTCTGGAGTACGCAGAGCTTAAAATGAACCGACTGGCAGACCTCACTAGTCGGGTTCTGCATGTAAAACGAGTTGGAATACTAAACACCCAGGCTCTTAACAACCGCAGAGAGCACAGGCAGAGAACCAAGTTCAGTAGGCCAAAAAGCAGAGGACCAGTCAGAAAGTGCAGGTGAGGAACCAACAAACAAAGCCTCTGTTTTGAAGCCAGTTCCTGCCCATCCAGGAATGGATCGCCAGAAGGCAGGAGCGGCAGCACTCAGCAGAGGCAGGAAGAGACCAATATAAATGTACCAAAATCTGAGTGTCGTCAGCATAAGACAAACACTGAAAACTCAACGAGTGAATCAAATGAGCCAGAGGCTGAATGCACAGATTAAAAAGAAGAGGAGAGAGAGCAGAACCTTGGGGAACACAGCATGTGAGAGGCTTAGCAGCAGAAGTGAAAGGAGGGAGGGAAAGAGTCTGAGACTGACCAGTGAGAAATGAGAGAGGTGCCAAGCCAGGGGCTCATAGAGCGGTCCTCACTGGTCTGTGCAAGGGGGGAGCGGGTCTGGGGGTCTGCTCGGCTCAGCCGGTCACATATTTTCATCAGACCCAACCCACTGCGGGGCGGGCGATGGCCACTGCCACTCCCCCACGCTCAAGTACGTAATGATGATGTAAGTATGACATAATGATAACGTAATTGGTGATGCAACTATTTGATGATGTTATTCATGTATGGCTTTGTCGCATTTTTTGCGGATGTAATAAATGCGGCCTAATGCCTTCCAAAGAATATTTGTGTCTGGTGTCCCTCGCTGGCCCTGCTGCCTGCGCCGCCCAATGTTGACTCTGGGCCTTCAGTCGTAGCTGCTGCAGGTAGTAAATGGGTAGAAAAAGGGTTTATTCGAGGTCAATGCCGCAGCTAAGTCCATTTAGGTTGTAAGAACGTTTTAACTCTGGGGCAGGTAATCATTTTAACCGTGTGAGTACGTGGCTGTTTTATGACGATGATATACTCAATTGAATTTGCAATGCAAACTAAATAAAATACATTACAAACATGCAGTGAGCAAACCGAATGGTAACAAACGCGTTTGTAGACTTTCCGCATTCATGTTTCATGGGACTTTATTTACTTAATTAAGCAGAAATGTTAAGAGCTGCCTTTTTTTGTATTGATGCAAGGAAAACATGAAGGCATTTGCTTCATAAGGATGGAGCGTGAACTATAACAGACACAGCAGCATTCCTTGGGGAGAGATAATGTCATTCTACGTGTTACCTTTTTAAGGAGACACTTGATGTATTGTTGTACAAAATACTTAATTGTTGGAAAAAATGTGTTTATACTTTTTATATATGAATATCTTAAACAACCTTTAAAACGTATACAATAAAACAACTAATTAAAGCGTGCATAAACTAAACTAAGATAATCAGCATTTTAATTTCTTTTTTATTGTGCTCTGATTTGTAAAACACATCTTTCCCAAAACAATATTTTCTAACAATATAGATACAAAATACTAATTTGAAACACAAATAAAATACATACTATTTCATTTCCAAAGGACCTTTTCCAACGATATGTGTTCATTCTATTTTCAGCTCTTTATTGTCCACTAGGTGGCAGTGCTTGCCCGCGGGATGAGTTGAGGTGTCTGCTTACAAGGGAAAATATTCTAGGGGGAATTTTAAGGGATGTGATGCATATGAACACCTGAGGCGTTAGACATCCTGATCATGACGCGGTGGAAGGCAGATAGTTTAATGCATGTTCAATGCGACTGAGAAGGCACAAGGCCAGGACAGTCGCCGCAACATAAATAGAAAATGGAGGCCCAGGCCTGTGTCACAGAGCCGCCCGCCTGGCCCACCTTGCAGGGTACACTGTCGGCACCTCTGCCGTTACGTGCCTGGGACGCAAGTCAAGGAACGGCGTGTGGTAGGGCCATAGAAGCATCCATCCTCTCATGGTGAAGTTGCTTTAGAAGGGAGCTTCCTGCCAGTAACCCCAGCGCCGTGGTACCCTGGTCTCTCGCCTGCCTTATGTACATCAGCAGTCTTTTGCATCTGTACATGTATGTTTTTATTCTCTTGCACCCCTGATTTTTCACTTTTATTATAATTGCACTTCGCCTTGCCCTTGCACTTCCCTGATCCAGAATGTTTTCAGGGTCTGCAAATGGGCAGATTCTGTGCGCCCGCTCCCCTGCCTTATGGCAAACAGGTAACATTACCGCATTATTAGACAGCGTTTGCGGTCGGGCTGCTGCTGCTTGTAAATTGCGTCATCTTTTCAGAAAAGTAGAAGGCAGGCCACTTATTGAACTCTGAAGGATCTGAAGGGCTGAGTCGGTCAGCCGGGACTCGAACTTGCGGCTGCAGATTGCGCAGAAACTCTGAGAGCTTACCTCATTGATAACCTGGGCATTTGGCCATTACCATGCCATCACATATTCTCGTTGCTAATTTTTCTTAGCCCTTTTCTTTTCCCACCAGTAAGTTGCAGAATGAGACAGGACTTCTTTTTGGCATAAAAAGTGCAGATTTATTTTCACACATAATAGTAAACAGCAAACATTTGTGAAAATAGTTCCGAAAGTGCGGCGACTGCTCCGTGTCCAATCCTGCTTCCCCCTTTTTCCAACACAGTCCATAGTAGGCACAACTCCCCCAACCCTTCGTGCCTGAGACCCGCCTGCCCTTGCAGGTGTTCCTGGGCTGAGAGAGCACAGTTTATTCGGGGGAAGCTGAGCTTTAACGGGGAGATCACACAAGTGACATGGGTGGTGGCCTGGCCTACCAACCAGGCAAGGACGTTTTACACGCACCCCTTCCCGCAGGCTCCCCAATAAAGGGAACTGGACTTCTAGGAGCAATCTGGGACTTCATTACCCAGCTGGGAGATCGGCGCGAGCCCCAGCAGGTTCTAGGAAGTGCTTCAACCACGGATTCCTCCAGCAGACCTCGGCTGGAAATCGCAGTGTTTTCACACTGTCTCTTTATTTTCAGGAATGCTTCTTTTTTGGGCAGCTGTTTTATGAATGGCTGCAGCAAAGACTGCAAGTAGTGTAGACATAACCCTTTCCTCTGAAAAGCCTCAGCTCCTGCTAAGTGTTAATGCTGATTGTTTCATGTGCAAATGCTGCTCACATTACCCGTAACAAGATGAATGTGTAAAATAGCGACTACAAGCAGTAGGCTTTAACGCAAAGGTTCTTCAAGGCTGCATATAAGCCTTGAATGTAGTAAAATCTGTTGGACAGTTTACAGATATGTTATGCTATATTGCATTTGTGTACTGCCTACTGCAATTGGTACGGCCCAGTGGAGTAACACAAAATTTGGCGTGCCCCACATGCGAGCCATGCTGAGGGGTCCTCCAACTCGGCAACACATCATGGGTCGCGCCACTCTCTGGGTAGCCTAGATTACCACGCTTGCACAATACGCACAAACATGCTGCTGCAGGGGTATCCCGCACACTGCACTAGGAGAAGGGGGGACCCGGGGGGAACGCAAAGCGTTTCCCCCCCGGGAGTTTTTGGCGCTGCACACGGCCAGCGAGTGGCCGTGGGGGGTATTTAAGGGCTCAGGGAAGGTTCGGGAGGCAGGCGACGGTTAGGACGTGGCGATTGTCAGTCCTGTTGCCTGCTCCCGAGCCTTCCCTGTAGTAGCTGGGCCTAGGAGTGTGCAAGGTAGATCAGGTGAGGTAGGGGAGTGTTAGTATAGTGTTAGTATATTGGGCGGTTAGGTAGTTTGTTAGTTGGTTAGTAAAAAAAAAAATATATATTTATATATAGATATATTTATATTGTGTGAATTGGTATTGAGGGGGACCGTAGATAAGACACCCCCTGCTATTTACCGTATCTCCTGGTCCGCGTTGTTTGGGAAGGGAAGGAAGTCGTTGGCGCGAGGGCGCGGGGGTGCCGTGGGCGAGTAACTGAGCCTTTTTTAGCAGGCGCATCCTTTCTCCGTGCGCTTGCCGGCGGGGTGCTGGGGCTGTGGGAGAAACGTTGTGCTGCCACGAAGCGAATCCGCACTGGAGCGGGCGGGGGACAGCACATTTTACTGTGCATACGGCATTGACGTCCCGTGTTGTTTCGGCGGGGAGAGGGGAATTCTGTGTGCGGTGTCCGTCGTGGGACAGAGGGGGCAGTGCGCTCCCATTTAAAGGAGCCTCGTCCATTTGTTGGTTGGAGGTGCGGTGGTGCTTCCTCGCCGCCAGGGGGCAGTGTGACAGGGAAGAATCTCTGCCTTTATATTAGTTAGGCTTATTGTTGTGGGGGATTTGCTTTTTCTGGTGGCACTTCTTTGCCAAGGCAGGGGGCTACAAGGGCTAGGGCAGTATCTAGGAGGTAATTAGAGGTGGCAAATAAAAAAAAATAAAAAAATAAAAATAAAATCCTAGTTTCAAAGTTATTAGTTGCCAACTGTGGGTTAGGTCCACGGGTAGTTTTCGGCTCGGGGGCTTAGGTTTGCTAGGTTCATTTTCAGGGGGCATATATATTGTGGTGCACAACCAATTTAGTAGTGCACTATGGTGGGACAGGGAGCCAACAGGAAGGGGATGGTTGATGCTAAGGCTCTTAGGGAGGCGTTGGAAATTATTAGTATGGCATCTAGGGCCCAGTTAGAGGGGGTACTGGGGGAGGTCACTGCTGGAGGAGGCACGAGGGAAGGGGAGATAAGTGATGGTAGGCCGCAGCGAAGAGCAGCGGCAGATGAGGCTCTCGCGGCAGTGTTGGCTTGCACCCCATCGGTGGGAAAAGGGGAGGTTTGGGAAAATAGGGGTAGGAAATTGAGGAGGGAGATAGACAGGAGGGCGTCAAGGGAGAAATGATCTCGGGTGGACAGCCATGGAGGGAGGGAGCGTGTCATAGTGCCAGGGAAGATAGGAATTTTCAGATGGAGGGGGCTCAAAGAAATCTGTCATGATCTCTGCTTCCAAAAGATCAGGACTTGCCCGACTCCCTTGGAAGCAGACCCATAACCCCGGTTCCGAGTGCCAGCCAGTCCCAATTGGGACCTTTTGGACCCTGTCCTGGCGCCAGTGGCACCAGGCTCATAAAGATGCCCAGTCCCAGCGCTGGAAGCGCCGGGCTCATAATGCTTGGGTGGACTTACCTGCAGCAGACCATGCTGCTTACTTACCTGCCAGTTGAACCCCTGATCCTCTTCTGTTTGGGACTACTTTTCCTGTTGGGTGGGGCAGGAGCCACTCCCTAGGTTCAGAACACTGGAACTCTTCTGGAAAGCAGGAACTCCTTTCTTACCTAGGCGTGGCTGTGGAAGGAGACATCTAAGCACTACAGGAGGCTATTTAAACCACACCCGATGGATGAATCTTGCTTTGTGTTATTCTGCATTCTCTGCAGCAGAACGCTCATCGTGTCTTCTGCTTCTGATCCTGGGCCTAAGGGAACAAAGGCTTACCATCCTGGAATCCAGTCTTCAGCAGCACCTGTAAAGACAAAGAAAGAACAGGTTAGCACTACGGTCTTCAGTGGCAGCGCATCTCTTACCTGGTCCATCGGCTGTCACCAACGCCTCGCGCTGCATTCCGGCATCTGAAAGACAAAGGCTTACCTACTCTTCGCATGCTCCGGAGGTCTTCGCACTGCATTCCGGCATCTGAAAGACAAAAGCTTACCAGCTCTTCGCACGCTCTGGAGGCCTTCTGCGCTGCATCCCGCATCTGAAAGACAAAAGAAGGTGCGTTTAAAGACATTGGGCAACTTTATTACTCACGTGCCATTACTCCTTCCCACGCCGAATCCAGTGGGTATTCCAGCACCCTTCAGCTTCTCTAAAGCTCCGAACTTGTACCTGCAAGATAAAAGGGACAGTTAGTGCGCATCGTGAAGCAGGCTACAAGCGCTTACTTACGTGCTTCCAGGCGCTTCTATTCCTCACGCGGGTTCGATCCTCAACTCTCATCAGCCCGCCATCCGCCATCGCCGGAACCCTGCAAAACAAGAGATATCATTACAAAAGACTTTTAAGACATTTGAAGTGCCCAGAACTTACCGTTCGTGCAGTTAACGACGGACAGCAGTCCTCTGAGGTCAAGAGGCCTGCACCCTTATCCAGTGAAGAAACTGGTTACGGCACCCTGCCCCGAGGCAGATGGAGAGCTCGGCGTTAACTTACCTAAGGTGAGGGCGTTAACCTTTGGGGTTCTACAGGAGAAGAGAAAGGGAAGAGGAGAGAGGCACCCAATAACCCCAGTTCATTAATCCCATATTTTCTATCTGCAGACGTCTTACTCTTCGAGTCAGACATACAGTGCACAGAGGTCCAGCCCAAAGAGCCAACCGTGTGTTACACATCACCTTTGAAGATACGGCATTCACCCAGTCAAGACCGGCGCCTCTGCGGGAATCAGGTGAGCGTTACAGAACACAAAGCCTACCGCAAAACTCCCACCCAGGCACTATGGAAACCTCGGATACCGACCAGCTAGCCCAGTTACTTGGGGAACTAAGAGCAGAAGTGCATGCAGCCCGTCAGGAAACGAATGCTCTAAGAAGGGAACTGATTATTTCCAAGGAGCGAACAGACGATCTCGCTAGACAATTGCTACAGTCACAAGCCGGACAAACTCCGTTACCCGCATCAGGGGCAAATCTTCCTTCAACATCCTCTACGAACCCAGTGCAGATCAACCTACCTGGGAATGTACCTCTGGCTCCGCCCGAACGATTTTCTGGTGACCCAAAGAGGTTTGCAGTATTTATTAATCAGTGCCGGTTGCACTTCTTATGCCGGCCAGCAGCCTTTCCAACTGATCAAGCTAAGGTAGCTTTCGTGCTTTCGTACCTTAGTGGCAATGCGGCAGACTGGTCGATCCCTCTAGTTAATCAAGATGATCCGGTTCTCCATGATTTTCAAGCTTTTCAGCTCAGTATGGAAAAACTGTTTGCAAGACATTCACAGGGGCAGGCCTTGGACAATGAGCTCCTTTCATTGCGACAGGGTAATCAAGACCTTTTGGCTTATATTGCGTCTTTCAACAGACTGATAGTGGAAACTCGATGGCCTGAGGACAAAAGGATTACGCTGTTTTATAGAGGTCTACGTGGAGAGCTCAAAGATGTGTTAGCCCAAGTAGTGAATCCCCCGCAAGACTGTTCGGACTATATTGACTTAGTCGTGCAAATTGACCACAGACTGCAGAACAGGAAGGCCGATCGTTCCAAGTTTGATGCTCGAGTATTTTCCAAACCACCAACTCCTACCAAAGGAGTAGACTCCGGGGAACCCATGCAAATAGGGGGCCTGAAAGGACCACTAACACAAAAGGAGCGGGAAAGGAGAAAACAGCTGCAATTATGCCTCTATTGCGGAAACTCGGGGCACTTTCTTCGAGACTGTCCGGTGAAACCAGCCAAGAAGGCAGTAGGAGCTGCAGTTACCAGGGTCACAAACTCTGAGCAGGGAAACGACCTCGCCCGACAAGAATAGAGGTCCTCTTGCCGAGCGTTAAAACCAGTTCAGTGACCTCGCATTTCGTGATACCTATGGTCCTCATTAGCCCTGAACATCCGGATCGATTACATGCGATTGAAGCTTACGTCGACAGCGGTGCCATCGGCAATTATGTGGATCATGAAATGGTTTTGAGGATGAATCTGACTCTTTGTCCAAAGGCTGTAAAGGACGTCATTACTACGGTGGATCGTACGGAGATAGCCTCCGGACCAGTAACGCATACCACCCAAGAAGTGACGCTAGTAAGTCAAGATGGACACCATGAGAAGATCGTGTTCGATGTGATCAAGGCCCCTCAGTTCCAGATTATTCTAGGAATTCCTTGGTTAGAGAAGCACAATCCTCAGATCGATTGGCGAGCAAGAACGGTTCAGTTTCCAGAATGTCTCTCTACTTGTCACCCTCGACCTGGTGTTGCACTGGCAGCAATTTCCTCGGAGGCTCCCCAGTTACCTCCTGAATACCTAGAATTCCAAGATGTTTTCCGGAAGGATCAGGCTAACTCTCTACCTCCTCATAGGTCTTATGACTGCCAGATAGACCTGATACCTGGATCTACTCCTCCTTGTAGTAGAATTTATGCCCTCACCGAGCCTGAGAATCTTCACCTCCGACAATACCTGGATCAATACCTAGCGAATGGGTTTATTCGTCCTTCCAAGTCCCCTGCTTCCTCAGCTTTGTTCTTTGTTCCAAAAAAAGAAGGGGACCTTAGAACTTGTATAGATTATCGCGCCCTGAACCAGATCACCGTTAAGAATAGATATCCATTACCTTTGATCCCTGAACTCCTGGACCAAGTCAGAAAAGCATGCATATATACAAAGCTGGATCTTAGAGGAGCCTACCACTTGGTACGAGTAAAAGAGGGCGATGAATGGAAGACGGCCTTCCGCACCAAGTATGGGCTATTTGAATATCAGGTCATGCCCTTCGGACTTTGCAATGCCCCGGCCGCCTTTCAATATTTTATGAACGATGTCCTCAGAGAGCTCATAGATGTGTGTGTTGTTGTTTACATTGACGACATCCTTGTTTATTCTTCATCGGAAACTGAACATCGGAAACACGCGAAAATGGTCCTCGAGAGATTGCGTCAACACAAACTTTTCGCTAAGTTGGAAAAATGTGTTTTCAACGTGACTGAAGTTGAATTCTTGGGATTCATATTATCACCTAGCGGAGTGCGTATGGATTCAAAGAAGGTCGATGCAATTCTCAAATGGCCATCGCCATCCTCCGTAAAAGGTGTTCAAAGCATGTTAGGCTTCGCTAACTTTTACCGCAGGTTTATCCCCGAATTCTCTCGAATAGTCCAGCCCATCACCGCCTTGTTAAAGAAAAACAAACGTTTTGAATGGTCTACCGAGGCGGAACAAGCTTTCCAGAATTTGAAGACTAGATTTATCTCTGCACCGATCTTAAAACATCCTCGCCCAGAACTCCCCTACATCGTTGAAACTGATGCTTCGAGCCTTGCCATGGGGGCAGTTCTATCACAAAAGGACCCAGTACCCAATCAGTTGCATCCCGTGGCATTTTGGTCCCGCAAATTCTCGCCTCCTGAAATCAATTACACTATTACTGATAAGGAACTTCTAGCTATCAAGTCCGCCTTTAAGGCTTGGCGGCATTATCTTCTGGGGGCCCGACACACCATTACTGTGATTACAGATCACCGTAACATGCAATATTTGAAAACCGCAAAAGCTCAATCCTCTAGGCAACTCCGTTGGGCACTATTCTTTGCCGAGTTTGACTTCATAATTACCTATCGACCTGGTACAAAAAACGGTAAAGCTGATGCCCTTTCTCGGATGGGAGTGGAAGAACATTTGATCAATCCTAAACTTGTACCTATCAGTCCCGAACAAAGAATTCTAGGTGTAATCGCCACACAATCCATAGAGGAAGTTAAGGATAAAGCCAGGCTAATGGTAACTCCAGCAGACATACAGAATTGGCATCTGCAGGGAAAGGACTTTACGGTGAAGCACAACCTATTATATTTCCAAGAACGGTTATACCTGCCCAGCACAGATTTACAGAAAAAGGTAATCTCTTGTTATCATGATTCTTTAATGGAAGGACATCCCGGTATGACCAAGACCTCGGAAAAGATCAAGCGCTACTTCTGGTGGCCGTCTTGGAAAAAATATATCAGAGACTTTATAATGTCCTGTGGAGTATGCGCCCAAAACAAGAGTCAAAAGGAAAAACCAGCCGGCCTCTTACGCCCTATTGACATCCCGCCTCGCCCTTGGCATACGCTTTCTATGGACTTCATCACCGATCTACCTCCATGCTCCGGATACAATACGATCCTAGTAATCGTGGACCTATTCTCCAAGATGGCGCATTTCATTCCACTCAAAGGCTTACCAACAGCAGCAACTCTGGCCCGAGAATTTCTCGAAAACATCGTCCGACTGCACGGTTTTCCTTCAGTTCTAATTTCGGATCGAGGTAGTGAATTTATTTCTCATTTTTGGCGAAGTTGCTGTCGGTCGGCTCAAATTGATGTGAGACTTTCGACCAGCCACCACCCTCAAACCGACGGACAAACCGACAGGACCAATCAAACTCTGGAACAGTATTTGCGCTACATGCTACAACAAACTGAAAAAACTTGGAAAGATATCCTTTGGATAGCCGAATATGCCTACAATAACTCTGTCCACTCGGGAACTGGGAAGACCCCGTTTTTTCTTTTATACGGTAGTCACCCTCGAACCTCGGAGTTGGATCCACTCCAAGATCTTGGAACACCAGCAGTAGACCACCTGCATTCTACAATCACCCAAGCCTTTAAGGAAGCCGTTTCTCACCTTCAAAGGGCTAAAGAACAATACAAGAAAGGAGCAGACCAACATCGGAAGGAAGCCCCCCAATATCAAGTAGGAGATCAAGTCTGGTTATCCACCAAATATCTACCTCTAAAAGGACCACGCACATTCAACCCAAGATACCTTGGTCCCTATTCCATCACTACCATTGTAAATCCAGTAGCGGTCAAGTTGGACTTGCCCCCTCACATGAAGATACATCCGGTCTTCCACGTCTCTCTATTAAAACCCGTGCAACCTCAAACCCGACTAACTACATCTCCAAAACCTATTCTAGTTGATGGAGAACTCGAGTTTGAAGTCAAAAGCATCCTGGATTCCAAGATCTCCAAATCTAAACTATTTTACCTGATTGACTGGAAAGGCTACGGTCCCCAAGAAAGATCCTGGGAACCTGCAGAATATGTCCACGCGCCTCGTCTAATCAAAAGATTTCATCGAACATTTCCTAACAAGCCCAAACCCCCGGAGAAGCCCGGTTTGGGAGGGGCCTTGAGGGGGGGTGCTGTCATGATCTCTGCTTCCAAAAGATCAGGACTTGCCCGACTCCCTTGGAAGCAGACCCATAACCCCGGTTCCGAGTGCCAGCCAGTCCCAATTGGGACCTTTTGGACCCTGTCCTGGCGCCAGTGGCATCAGGCTCATAAAGATGCCCAGTCCCAGCACTGGAAGCGCCGGGCTCATAATGCTTGGGTAGACTTACCTGCAGCAGACCATGCTGCTTACTTACCTGCCAGTTAAACCCCTGATCCTCTTCTGTTTGGGACTACTTTTCCTGTTGGGTGGGGCTGGAGCCACTCCCTAGGTTCAGAACACTGGAACTCTTCTGGAAAGCAGGAACTCTTTTCTTACCTAGGCGTGGCTGTGGAAGGAGACATCTAAGCACTACAGGAGGCTATTTAAACCACACCCGATGGATGAATCTTGCTTTGTGTTATTCTGCATTCTCTGCAGCAGAACACTCATTGTGTCTTCTGCTTCTGATCCTGGGCCTAAGGGAACAAAGGCTTACCATCCTGGAATCCAGTCTTCAGCAGCACCTGTAAAGACAAAGAAAGAACAGGTTAGCACTACGGTCTTCAGTGGCAGCGCATCTCTTACCTGGTCCATCGGCTGTCACCAACGCCTCGCGCTGCATTCCGGCATCTGAAAGAGAAAGGCTTACCTACTCTTCGCATGCTCCGGAGGTCTTCGCACTGCATTCCGGCATCTGAAAGACAAAAGCTTACCAGCTCTTCGCACGCTCCGGAGGCCTTCGGCGCTGCATCCCGCATCTGAAAGACAAAAGAAGGTGCGTTTAAAGACATTGGGCAACTTTATTACTCACGTGCCATTACTCCTTCCCACGCCGAATCCAGTGGGTATTCCAGCACCCTTCAGCTTCTCTAAAGCTCCGAACTTGTACCTGCAAGATAAAAGGGACAGTTAGTGCGCATCGTGAAGCAGGCTACAAGCGCTTACTTACGTGCTTCCAGGCGCTTCTATTCCTCACGCGGGTTCGATCCTCAACTCTCATCAGCCCGCCATCCGCCATCGCCGGAACCCTGCAAAACAAGAGATATCATTACAAAAGACTTTTAAGACATTTGAAGTGCCCAGAACTTACCGTTCGTGCAGTTAACGACGGACAGCAGTCCTCTGAGGTCAAGAGGCCTGCATCCTTATCCAGTGAAGAAACTGGTTACGGCACCCTGCCCCGAGGCAGATGGAGAGCTCGGCGTTCACTTACCTAAGGTGAGGGCGTTAACCTTTGGGGTTCTACAGGAGAAGAGAAAGGGAAGAGGAGAGAGGCACCCAATAACCCCAGTTCATTAATCCCATATTTTCTATCTACAGACATCTTACTCTTCGAGTCAGACATACAGTGCACAGAGGTCCAGCCCAAAGAGCCAACCGTGTGTTACACATCACCTTTGAAGATACGGCATTCACCCAGTCAAGACCGGCGCCTCTGCGGGAATCAGGTGAGCGTTACAAAATCAGAGTGGAGCCGGTGAAGGGGTGCAGAGGGGGGTGACAGGGCAAAGGGGAAGAGGGGGTAAATACCTGCGGAAGAGTGCAGGTGGGAAAAGGAGGGAGAGGTCACCGTCACTTGAGGAAGTAGGAGCGGGGCGCGGAACGGCCCCCCTGGGTAGGAGGAGTGAGGGCGGAGGGCGCTGCGCAGCCCCCGCTGGCCAGGTGGAGGTTGAGGGTTTCAGTACGGCCCCTCCTCGGTCAACGCAAGGAGAGCCTAGAGGGCCCAGCACAGCCCCTAGCAATGAGGATTCCAGGGTGGAGGTCGGAACGCCTCGCCCGAGACAAGAGGACCAGGCAGGGGTTTCCACAACCCCGCCGAGAAGACGTCAAAGGAGTGGCGGGGCGGACGCCCTGGGCTCGCAAGAAGATCATCAACTCAACTCGGGCATGAGCTTGCATCCGCAATGGTATTTAAGGGGTGATGAAGTTGGATGGGAGGAATATGTGGGGCAATGGGAATTGGAAGATTACAGGGCGGAAAGGGAAAGGGGGGAGGAGAGAAGAAGGTCAACGTGGGACATGGAAAGGGAAGGGCAGGGTGGACGGGGGGAAGGAGTCAAGGGAACTATTGACTTGGTGAGTCTGCTGACATGTTTTGTCCCCGCAGTAGGAGCCCTCTAAGAAAGGAGAGGAGGAGCATCGGTGTGGACGCCAGACCGCAAGTGGCAGGTGTGGAAAGAGGTGAGCGGGAAAGGGAATGGTCATCTGCATGGCAGAGAGGGGTCCCAGGAAGGGGGACAGAGGAGGAAGGGTCTGGACTGCGAGATGTAAGGAAAGAAGTTGGTGTGCAGGCCATTGGAGCCACAGGGGTTGAGAAGAGCATTTGCTCGGTGGAGGTCCAAACGGACAAGGTGGTGGAGCCATTGGTGCTCGGAGTGCAAGCTGGAAAAGATAAGGAGGTTGAAGTGAAGGGAAAGGAAAAAAAATTGCCATACATGGGGTTAACAAAACCATTGGGGGCGCACTTGATGGCAGCGACCAAGGAGAAGATTCAGGCGGGTGAATTTGTCGATGTCTTTAAACTGCTCCATAGAGAAGTGAGAGCAAAAGAGGGGTCTAAGGAGGAAGAGAGGGAACTGGCTTCACGCCCAAGGGTCCCGGTGACTATTGAGAATTGGACGTCGGCGTTTATCATTTATGCCAGTGTGTATTGTGAAAAATTCCCGGAGCGTTGCGTGGCCCTGCTTAAATATATGGATGTAATAAGGAAGGCTTTCACGAGTTTTGGGGGCTTTGCCTGGGTAAGGTACGATGAGGAATTCAGAGCGAGAATGGCAGAGGACAGTCAGGGGGTCTGGGGGGAGATAGACATGGATCTTTGGCTGCAATGGATGGCCCCAACGAGGCCTGCCCCGACATTGCACACAGCAAGTGGGCTGCTTGTGCCTTTCCGGCCCTTTCTTGGTCGCCCCGCCCATGAGGGGGTGGGGGGAGGAGGCAGGGGTCAGTCCTCAGCAGCGTGCTGGGGGTATAATAAGGACGGATGCACAAGGACCATGTGTAGGTTCAGGCACGAGTGTAGCAAGTGTGGTGGAAAACACCCTCTCACTCAGTGTTTCCAACAGGGAGACAGGGGGAGGGGGAGAGGTTCAGGAAAAGGGGTTGTGGGGAAAGGCTTTTACTCCAATTAAAGTGGGTGTGTTGGAAAAATGGTTGCAATTTTATCCGGATAGGGAAGGGGCTAAGATCTTGAGTGAAGGGTTTTGTCAGGGGTTCAGACTAGGTTACCAGGGCCCAAGGGTGCGGCGGTGGGCTGAAAATTTGAAGTCGGCGAGAGAGAATGTTGAGGTGGTAAGACAAAAATTGAACAAGGAAATAGCGGCAGGGAGGATAGTGGGCCCATTTGATGACATGCCAGGTGATTTAGTGATATCCCCATTGGGGGTGGTGCCCAAGAAAGCTTTGGGGGAGTTCAGACTGATTCATCACTTGTCCTGGCCGGAGGGTATGTCAGTTAATGATTTCATTGCCCCGGGAGAATGTGGGGTTGTGTATGCGAGTGTTGACAAGGCGGTTGAGCTGATAAGGAAGGAAGGGCGAGGGGCCTTCATGGCCAAGTGCGACATCAAGGCGGCTTTCAGGTTATTGCCAGTGCACCCGGAGGATTTTTGGTTGTTGGGTTTGCAGTTTGAGGACCGCATTTTTATAGACAAAGCCTTGCCAATGGGGTGCGCAATTTCCTGTGCTTTGTTTGAACGGTTCAGCTCCTTTTTACAGTGGGTTTTCTCATTTAGCTCGGGTTGGGAGAGTGTGCTGCACTATCTGGATGATTTTCTGTTCATTAGCGGGGCAGAAAGAGAGGAGGATTGCAAAGAAATGCTAAGGTTGTTCCAAGAACTGATGGAGGAGCTGAGCGTACCCTTAGCCGAAGACAAAACGGAAGGGCCGGCTGTGGTGTTAACATTTCTAGGAATTGAACTGGATTCAGTGGCCATGACCTCACGCTTGCCGCACGACAAGGTGAGCAAATTGGTGGCACTGTTGGAAAAAGCGGTGGGGGCCAAGAAAATGATGCTGGTGGAGATGCAGAGATTGGTGGGGCATCTGAATTTTGCATGTAAGGTGGTGGCCCCAGGGCGGACGTTTTGCAGGAACATGGCAAGGGCCATGGCGGGAGCAAAGTGCCCACATCATCGGATAAGAGTATCGGGGGCAGTGAGGGAGGATTGCAGAATTTGGCTGCGCTTCTTGGAGAGTTTCAATGGAGTGTCAATGTGGTTGCAGGGAGACCCGGTGACATGGGAAGTTCAGATACTCTCGGATGCAGCGGGGGCCGGTGGTTTTGGAGTGTTTTGTGGGGGAAAATGGTGTGCGGAAAAGTGGCCAGCAAGGTGGTTGAAGGAAGGGAGGAGTATAGCATTTCTTGAATTCTTTCCATTACTAGTGGCATTGGAGTTGTGGGGGAAGGAGTTGCAAAACAAGAAGGTGAACTTCAATGTCGACAATGAATGCGTGGTCCATGTGGTGAACAGACAGTCAGCTAGGGATCAGAGGGTGGCAAGACTGATGAGAGAGTTTGTTCTGCGCTGCATGGAATGGAAAGTGGTGTTCAAGGCAACACATGTGCCGG
Organism: Ambystoma mexicanum; assembly: GCF_040938575.1. Lineage (NCBI taxonomy): Eukaryota > Metazoa > Chordata > Amphibia > Caudata > Ambystomatidae > Ambystoma > Ambystoma mexicanum. The sequence goes on along the minus strand of NC_090928.1, from coordinate 230,332,549 downwards.
GGAAGGATAATGGCATCGCTGATGCATTATCTCGTTTTCAATGGCAGAGGTTCCGTGGATTGGCTCCAGATGCAGATCAGGAGGGGCAGCAGATTCCGGAGGAGCTGTGGAAGATAGGAAGCTGAGAGCGCTTGATCTGGTGGAGGGTTCATTGGCCGCGGCATCTAAGAAGTCATACAGGAGGGATTGGGAGGATTTTATTAGAGGAGGAGCTTGTAGTTGGAAGGGTAGATGGGATGCGGACGAGCAGAGGAGGGATGATGTCACGAATTTCCTTCTGAGGTGCATGGACAGGGGCTGGTCAAGGGCAACGATAGCAGGAAAGCTAGCAGGGATTGCCTTTTACGGGAAATGGTTTTGGGGTTTTCAACCAAGTGGGGGGAGATGGCGAGTAGGATGTTGGAAGGATGGGCAAGGGAGAGTAAGAGGGACAAGGATAAGAGGAGGCCGATATCGGCGGAATTGCTGCAGAGGTTGATTGAGGTGGTGGGGGGAGTTTGCTGGTCGGTATGGGAAGGGGAACTGTTTGCGACTTTTACATGGTTATTTTTCGGGGCTTTCAGGGTTTCTGAGTTGGTCGGTGGAAAAGTGGGGGCAGGGGGACTGCAATGGGAAGATGTTCAAATTACAGAAGAAGGTTTAGACATTAAGATTAAAAGGTCCAAGACGGATCAGAAGGGAAGGGGCTCTTGGGTTCTGCTGGGTCGAGGGAGCGAGGTTTTATGCCCAGTTCAGGCAGGCAAGGTGTGGAAGGAGCGCTGTGGGGGTAAGTCAGGCTTGGTTTTTCAGCATGCGGATGGATCGCCAGTTTCAGCGGCACAGGTGCTAGGGGTATTGCGGAAGGCGCTGGTGACGGTGGGAGAGAAGGCTGAGGAGTTTGGGACTCATTCTTTTAGGATGGGCGCAGCATCTGAGGGTACCAGACTGGGTTTTTCGGAAGATAAGTTGAAAAGATTGGGGCGTTGGAGGTCGGGAAAATACAAGGGGTACGTCAGGGATTTTGAAAAAGGGGAATGTTGAAGAAGGGTAGAGGAGGACTTTGTGGGCAAAATGTTGTAATAATTTTGACTTGTCAGTAATTTGTGTAATTTCTGTTTCAGATGCTGCGCAAAAGAAGGGGGAGTTGGCGCAAGTTTGGATTGTTGGCCATTCAATTGTGAAGTGGGCTGGGAAAGAGGCGGAGAAAAGGTTGTTTGGAAGGCAGTTGGGGTGCAGTTACAAGGAAGTGGTGGTGAGATGGCACGGTGTGGGGGGCCTGCGGTGGGATCAGCTGCTGCCCATATTGGCAGGGATGAGGGAACGCTATGGGGTTCCAGAGGTGGTGATGCTGCATGCTGGGGAGAATGACCTGGTGAGAGATACGGGGGTGGCTCTGCTAAAGAAAATGAAGAGGGACTTAGTGTGGGTGCGGGATATGTGGCCTCAAGCGGTGGTGGTGTGGACCAAGTTGTTGCCGCAAAGAGTTTGGAGGGGAGCGAGAAGTGAGGGAGCAATAGAGCGGGCCAGGAAGGGGATAAACAGGGAAATGGTAAAATTTTGTGCCTCGGTGGCGGTGCAGGTCATGGACCATAAGGAAATAACATATGAGGGTTTCCTTATATTTAGAGAGGATGGGGTACACTTGTCCGTGTATGGGAATAATCACTACCTGGCGGACTTGGGTTCTTGGCTGGGAGACTGGGTAAAAAGTTTGAGGTAGGAAAATTTGGGGGGTGGGGGGGGTTGAGCAGAAAGAACTCCTCGGGGGAGGGTTTTTCTGGTGCCGGGGGCATGGCCCCTTTTGATGTTGGGGGAGGGAAGCACAATGGGGGAATGACACGGGAAAGGAGGGGGTGGCGCTGTTTGCACAAGCAGGTCACCCCGGGGGAACAAGTATTGAGCCTGGAGGGGCATGGCCCCTGGGAGAAAGCGGGATGCCTGGAAAAGGGGCAAGGAGACGGTAGGATCCAAGGGATCATTAGGGAGGAAATTGGTTATTTAATTATTTAATTGTTGGGGGAAAATGAAAATGAAAATGTTTAAGTTATTTAATTGATTGTTCAAATATCTCTTTAGTTTGTTAGGCCATGGAGCCAGTTAAGCGTTTTGATTGTAAGCTTTGGCCTGTCACATTAAAGCGACCTTTTCCACTTTTAAATGAGTCTGGGTTTTTGTGCAGTAAGCCAAAAAGATATACACAAGTGTTTAATGCATTATACAGTACACTCTCTGAGAAAAAGGCCAGAGCGTTTGCAATTGTGTTGTAGCGTAACACCAATCCAAAAATCCAATACATGCAAGTCACCAACAGTGCACAGGAACATTAATGCTTTAATTAATATAATGCTTTGCTATTAAAAATGCCATGCCACAATGAAAATATGTCCAACTGGATGCACAATGTAGACCAGTCTAGACACGTAATAACATTTTACAGTAAAGCATGCCAGGCCACATTTAGACATACCTAGACTTGTTGCACCAAAATGCCAATCAAAGCAATAACCCTTATCATGGTTATTTTTATCACAGATGCCCAGAAAAATATACAATGCTGCAGTACGAAACAGCTAGACTAGCTGCACCCAAATGCCAGTGTAGCCAGGTAATTACACTTAGCAGGACTGCTTTATTAGAGATGCCCAGCTAAAAAAAAGCCAAGCTAAACGATGAAATGTCTAGACTGGCTGCACCAAAATGCCTCTCTAGCCACTAATACCACATATCATGCCTGTTTAGCCTGGACATGGAGGACCATTACGATTTATTGCACAATCGCCATCTCACTCACCTCCCACACATGCTTTCTCCACCCCACCCCCTGCCCCAACCCCCAAAATCAGCTTCTCAGACCCGAATTACATCCACATACCTTTTCCTTGTCCCAGTGCTTGCGTATGAGGCTCCTTGCCTCTTAGGTAAGTACTGGGATGAGGAAGAGTGGGACTAGGAGTAATGAAGATTACAAGTAACTAAGCCACGCTTTACCTCCATGTCCCTCTACCTCATCCCCGTACTTGTGTAAGAGTCAAAGTGCCTCATACACAAGTACTGGGACGAGGAAGAATATGGCTATGAGTAATGAAGATTACCAATAAGTAACCAAGGGATTAAACATAAGTAGTGGCGCAACACCACTGAGCTGACTGGGCTTCAGCTCTCTCCCCCTCAAACCACCCTTGAAGTTTTGGGCTATGTTGACTCGACCTGGCTGACCTACAGAGCCATTGCATTAACAAAGGCCCAGCAATTACTACCGTAAAGCATTTCACTGTCAGTACCTGCATTCAAATGCATAATTATTTAGGCAATTGAAATCTTGATGTGGGTTTAATACTTGCATGCCAGGGAAGTGATTGGAAGGGTGAGAGGGGACAGGAGACAGCTTATTCTCACACCAGACCATAAGTGGCCACTTTCAGACGTAAAGGAGAGAGTTAACTGCTTGTAACATTGAAGCTGCACTTGAATAGTCTCATTAGAATGCATTAAGTTAGATGCCCCACATGCAAATAAGTTTGCCCCTCTACACCGTCCATGAAGTTTGCACCTCTCCCAACATTTGAAGGGTTAGCACCCACCCGAAATGTAGTTTTTGTTGCGCCCCTGAACACAAGCACACACACCATTCACCATGCACACATATGTACACTCAGCCACCAATACAGTTAAGTGTGCACCCTTTCACCATACACTCACACAGGCAGCCCCCTATACATTTAAGTGTGCACTCTTTCAACATACACTCACCTAGACAGCCACCCATACATTTAAGTGTGCACCCTTTCACCATACACTCACACGGGCAGCCAACTATACATTTAAGTCTGCACCCTTTCACCATACAGGGACACCCAGCCAGCCACCCATACATTTAAGCGTGCACCCTTTCACCATAAACTCAAAACACACACCCAGCCAGCCATACATTTAATTGTGCACCCTTTCACCATACACTCACACAGACAGCCACCTATACATTTAAGTGTGCACCCTTTCACCATACAGTCACAAACACATGCGTCATGGGGTTGAGGGGAGCCCTATTACTTCAAAAAGAAATGGTCTGTTTTTGAAGTCACTCCGACTTCATAAAGAAATGATTTCCGTTAAGGACTGAACCATAATGGAAATAATTTCTTTATGAGGCAGAGTGACTTCAAAAAGAAACTATTTATTTTTGAAGTCATAGAGCTCCCCGACCCAGGACATGGACGTCTCCAGCCTAGAGGCTTCCATGTCATGGGGTGGGGGAGCCCTCAGACTTCAAAAAGAAATAGTTTCTTTTTGTAGTCATTCTGCCTTCATAAAGAAATTATTTTCATTATGGTTTGGTCCTTAATGGAAATAATTTCTTTATGAAGTCGGAGTGACTAAATAAAAGAATCTTTTTTTTGTTGTAGTCGAAAGGGGCCCCTCCCCAGTACATGCTCTTTTTTAGGGCAGCACAAAGGTAGGTAGGGAGTGGCTAGGTGCATCCCATAGATATCAGATGAGAAGATGGGTGCCGTGAGAGATTGCCAGGGGAGTAGGAGCGTCAAAGGAGACTGACGCCCCCGCATTCCTGTAAGGGGTGGGTAGTAGTTCACCCGGGAGATGGACTAAGTCTGTGAGTGTGCTGATGGGAAGAGCCAAACAGACCATCTCTTCATCTCTGCTTCATCTTCTCTTATCTCCCAAATAAATTCCTTACTCTGCTTCCGACCGTAGCCTAGGTGTCATCTTTGACCCACCACACAACTTCTCGCTTTTCATTTCTAAACCTGCTCCTGCAGCCAGACTGAACCTCCTCAACATCAAAAAAATCTGTCATCTTCTTCCTTTCAATACTGCTAAACATCTTATCTCCTCACTAGTCCTTTCTGGATCTGACTACTGTGCCAGTGTCCTCTATGGCCTTCCTACCTATGCATTTCTACCTCTAGAGAAAGTCCTCAACTTCGCTGAACGCACACTTTTCAACCTTCCTTGCTTTACCTCTACCTCCTCTGCCCGTCATCAGATTGGCTGGCTATGTATGAAACAAAGGGCTAAGTATAAACTTCTTCTCATCATCTTCAAAGCTACCATGGACTTGTCCCATCCTACCTACCTGCTCACCACCTCCCTGTTCTCTCTCTTGATTGCTTCGATCATCCTCAGCTCACCCATTACCACTACCAAGCTCCCTGCGCTCCCTCTCGTTTCCCCTCTCTCCGCTACTCCGCAATGCTCTTCCTCACCCTCTATGTACATCTCCTACTCTATCACTATTTAAATGCAACCTCCAAGCCCACCTCCTCTTTTAAGAACCTGATTCTTAGCAAACGATATGGTACTCTATCGCCTATACTTTTCTCTCTCCCTGCCCTCACTAATCTACCTCATATCTGTTCCCCCCCCATCCTCATATCAGCACTTCACCAGCATCCCATTCCTATGTTATTCCATCCTCTACTTGTCCCTGGTTTATGCTTCCACCTTTTCCACCCATCATCTGGTCTTCAAGTCATATTTTTTCTAAATGTATTGCTTTTCCTATGATTCATTCATAAATAAATACATATATATATATAGATATATATATATGTGTACTTTCTTTTTTTCAGTCATCATCATCTGCTTTGGTCACAAGCAGCCTGAAAGGGGTGCTGTACTGGCAAGTATTGTTGGCAGCCTTCATGATCTGATGTGGGTACAAACTGCATGAAAGTGCGGCAATGCTGGCATATTGTGTTGGGTTCTGGCCCCAAATGGATTAAATAAAAAAGTGAATCTCAAAATAGGAAAAGAAAAATACAGCTAAAAATAAACAATAATGATTATTTCCACCGGGGAATCCCCGTGGACCGTCCTTTCTCTCTTCTTCGCTATGACTGGACTGGGCTTCATTTGTGCTTTACGCTGCGTCGCCCTGTCTTGTCCCCCTCCACCCCCCCGCAGGAACTATTGGAGTATTTGTGATGTAATAGGAATTATACTCTGCCCCTTGAACCGGTAGTGTTCGCCCGGCGCTGAGTGTTGTCCGAGGGGATATTGCGTCTTATGCCCACACCTGGGTTTCCCGACCTTAGTCTGTAGTGGGAAGATAAGGGGGGGATTTAGAGGGACTTGGAGCAAGCGGGAGCAGGAAGTACACAGCAGAAGCTTGGGAAGAAAAGGCTTTGGGAAAGTGAAGTGGGGAGTGGCTGTGTGTGTTTAAGGTTGGGTGTGTAGGCTTGACTTTTAATTAGCTAATTAGCGGTGTAGGGCTGAGATGCCGATAACTTTTAGAGCTTTATTCTAGCTGCGAGCATGGTACTTCCTGTTAGTTGTGCTCACAGTAAGAGTGATTTAATGGCATAATGGACTTGAGAGGAGTTTGAGTAGTCTAATGTAGTTTGCGGCCGGGTTGGACTGGATGTATTGAAGCTTGGCTACATGTCTTTATATGGAAACATTTTATGTAGAATGCACTTATAATGAAACTTTTATAACAAAAAATATAACAGTTGTTTTTGTTTTTGGAGAGGGCCCAAACCCCCCCATTTCCCACCTTTAAAACCCCACCTCAACCATTTCCCCACAAGATTTAACCCTTTACCCCACCGCTAAGTGCATTCTTCATAAAATGTTTCGTTATAAAGGATTCGATATATGTTCATTCTTTATAACATTTTCGTTATAAAGACTGCATACCTTGAAGCTTCCCCATTCTGCCTACCAGGGATAGAGCCTATGACTGCCAAGGCATGCATGCTTTCAAGTCCTAATTGACTATGTAAGAACGAGGAATTTGGGGGCATGGTTAGGGCAAGATGTAACGTAATCAATCAAACCAGAGTGCCAGACTTGCACAGGCAATGTCCCATTTCTCTCAATCTACGTACGTTTCCATGTCTAAAGTGAGAGTGGGACTTGAAGTTCTCTGATTTACTAGTTCTGCCTCTTCCCCTGCGACTCCTTGCCTTCATGACTCACTCTGTGTACTGCATTCATTTTGTTGCACAAAGGGGGCTGCATGGTTAACCCTGAATACTTTACTAAGGAACAAAGCTACTGTGACGAATCAGCTTCCTGGGCACCAGTGGCCATGGGGTGAATATCGGTTTCTAAACCATCAATCAACCAAACACCTCTAGAACACCAGTAGGGATGGATCTGAACAAATTGAAATAACAAGCACATTATAAACCTCCTTGTCCAATTTTGGTAACGTGGACGGAACGGCAGGCTTATCTCCGAAAGGTTGTGGATCGTTGGTTAGTTTCAACACAGCGAAAATACAATTGTTATCCAATGTTAAAATGGACTGTGCAGTCAAGGTTGTATCAAAAAGTTCTGCTTTATTTATATCACAACAGACAGTCTAACAACACTAGGAAATACAACCCACCCTGTCAGGAATGCAGAGGACAGACAGTTTCAAAGAAGGAAAAAGGATGTACTCTGGATACTGACAGAAGGGTAGTCAGTATGGTAAATAACCACAACAGGTTTCTTGACTTCAGCACAAAGAGAGCAATGGGTCTAAACATGTCTCTACAGGCCTTCTGGCAAGGACCGGTGGGACAGAACCACAATGTACTTCGTGCTGTAGATGTTCTTGGTGCTTGACAGGCTCGAGTCGGCTTCAGGGCACTTTTCAGGCTTCTGCAACAGAGTTTGAGACAGGAGTCAGCTACGGCTATCAGGCAGCAAGACGATTTCACAAGCAAAGCTGGACAAACGGCTGCAGGCTAGCCTACAAGACGGATTGGGGTTACAAATCGTATCCATGCTGGTCAGCAGTTCTGAAGCACTGGTCGAGATGTCTCACATGTCTTTAAGCGACAGTGGCTTGACAACGGTCAGTGTTGCAGTTGGTTGCAGAGCGAGGAACTCGACTGGCTTGAAAATGTCCTTCAATTTGGATGTTGGTAGATGCTTGTCGAGGCACTTCTCCCAGCTTCTTCAGTGGGCTTGTGTCATCCTTTAAGATGGACCACCTTGGTTGTAGGGTTAGAGGTCTTCTTGCACTTCCTATCCAGGAAGCTTGCTGCAGAGCCTATCGGGGCATGCTGTGTGCTGGCTGTGTACAGGTTCTGGAGCGGCTGGAGGGTCCTCTGAGTTCTGTCTCTCCCTCTGTTCCCTGGGAGAAGTTTAGGGGAGGGATCTTACTTCCCTCTTTGGATATCCTGGCCTTTCTGAACTGACAGAAGATGTAAGGCAGACTGTACCTTCAGCCAGGGTCCAAGGTTGAGCTCTTCTTTCTTACTTCTTATGAAGTCCTCAGATGATCTGCCTAAAGAGGAGTTCAGCCCTTTTTGAAAGCCAAGTGGGCCACAGTGATTGGTGTAGGCTAGTCTACATTAAAGAACCAACCCTGGGGTCCCTACTAACAATCTCCTGCATGCGTGAGGTCATAACTAGAGTGCTATGCAACAGGAAAGGTAAAGGGGTGAAAACGTGTGGTACTAAGTCCCACCCATCTCCCTGTCTATTGTTGATCAAAGAGTCTCTCTGGTTAATGGACGTCAATGGACGTCTCTGTGGTTCCTGATTAAAGTGGCAGGTCTCCCTTGGAACCGCAGTGGGACTAGGCTCTCTGGCTCCTGCAAACCACATTATCATACCTTTTGAATGGGGTCCCCAAACCGGGGTCGCCTATTGTAAACACTAGCCCCAGACATTACAGCTCACTGTCATTGCTACTGAGGGAGGGGAGCTGGCTTCAGGTTGACACAGTTACATATAAAAGGTTGTTGGGTTTCCTGTCTCTTTTGTTAACCTCTGTAGCCATGCCCCATGTGGGCCTGTTTGAAGTACACTATATTAGTATGTTAATCACTGCCACCAGCTGCAGGGCCTAACAAAAGTGCAGTGCAGATCCATGGACCCTTTGTTACTTAATCAGGCAGCCCATGGCAGTGGGCAGGTTGTCCCTCCCCCTTCCTGGAGATGACATGGTGCACTCCTGGCTGTCGCATTCCCACTAAACATGACAGGGCGGACTGTGCAGGTAAACTTTGTCCACAGGTATATGCGTTTGTCATGGTGTGAGCATAGGAAATCTGTGTCGATTAGCCCCGCACATTTTCCTGTGGTTGGCCTACCATCATTCCATTTAATTAAATATTTCAAAAAGCCCAGGCGAGTGCACGCCCACCATGGGGATGGTTGAATTCCTCACAGCTTGAGTTATTCAGACCACTACTTATGCAACAAGCTGCACATGACTGTGTCCTAGAACAGTAACCTCTCAGCCCTTGCATGTCATAGGAATGTTGGTGCACAGGTCTGTGTGTCTGTGTTGTTGTGTTCGTCATATGAGAAAGCTACTCCATGCAGCTGTCTGTGTGGCAATTGCTTATACAGAGAATTGTGTGGATTTATTTAGTTCCGTCTTTTGGTATGTCATGCCAAGCAGTTTTTGCAAAGGGCAGCGTTCACCATTTTCCTGACTTCTTGGCACAAAGGAAGCAAGGTGTTGTTTTGCCTGGCGTTGGTGGGCCTCAGGGCAGATTTCTATGAGGGAGCACCTGTGCTACATCTCTGACACCCTAGAGAATGATATGGCTATATCTTTGGATCTGGCATGGTCAGGCTTTGGTCCCTTTGGCGACACTTTGGTGCTAGCGTCAGTCTGTTGGAACAGTGCACAAGAGACAGGAGAGCAAATGTCCTTCTAATTTCTCCCTAACCCACAAATGGTCAGAAAAGGCCTAGGATTATAGGCAGGAAGGATTGGTGGAACCGTGGGCGCTCTTAAGTGAGGGTGGGCTTTGAACTGTGGCTTCTATGAGAGAAAAACCCTTGTCGGGGCTTCATGGAAGTGCTTGAGGCCCACTAGGAGATGTAGAGATGGTTATTGTGGCGTGTGTGGCTGGATTCCTCTTTGGCTGAGGCTGGGCCCACCTGGGAGTTTATCTGCATATTTCAGTCTTTTCCACATTCTAGAACAGCTGCAGTCAGCTGTTGAAAGAGGCCAGCAGGGGGCTCTTTGGTCCAGCAGTCTGTTTACCAGCTACATTTGCAGGTCTTCACTGATCATTAGGGCCCTTTTGATCACTCGCATGCACTATTTATTTATTTGGGTATATTGTGGATTCTTACACGTCAACTTTCAGATGCTACAAAGGGCTTGTTAGCCTGTGGATGGCGCCAAGGTAAATGTGTGTGCCTCATATTGATAAGTTGCCCTGATTATCTATCAATGGCTTATTTCAGCGGGGATAGAAAAGGGTTCTCCGATTGGCAGGCCCAGTCCCTCGGCAGAGGGGGCGAGGGGGCAGTCCCTGACAGGTCTGCTTTGGGGGACATGCCTTTCTTTCCCTTGCCTGAAAAAAGTAGAAGGGTGTAGAAAAAGCAACGTGACATATTGTGAAACAACATAAACTATGACCTGGAAATATCCTGGATACCTCGCTATTGGTTAATTTTACACAGTGGATTTTCCACAAAGTTTCTTGTTTTGTGATAATTACAAGAGATTTTATTCATCAATCTGTTCAATGCGTGGGCTCATGGACGCAATAGTGGTCAACCGACATGTATTTTGACCCGTGGTCCCGGGGTCTTTATCAAGGCTGATACAAGTTAAAATTGCATACATGTGACCTAAGTTGGAGGCGGCTGTGACATTTGTGACATAATGAAATTGTGTCCGTGCCCAGTGAGCTTGTGGTAAGGTACGAATAACAGAGCTAAGCAAGGAATGTACCATAACACAGAATCCAACATACTAAACTAGTAGAACAAAGCAGCATTACATTGTAAAACTAAAGGGCGAAACATGAAAAGGAGCAAAACACTTAAACAAAACAATGAAATTAGGTCACAAAATCGAACTTGCGAAGGGAAAACTAAAAGGATACTAAAGACACCAAGCTGGAACAGGGTTAGTAATAGATGTGTCTCCCATGCCCCACGCACACACACACACACACACACACACAAATGTTCTATTCCAGACCCACCCGTTACTTCATGCTTTCCTATGCAAATTCAATTGCTTTCTATCCAATGTTTCTGATAACTGTGTTGCAAAATTCACCATTTTAACCTGTCAGTTAAAAAATCTCCTGGTGTGCAAATCTCCCCAAGACTGGCCAGGGTTGATGTGGACTTGCCCAATACGCTCGCAGGTTACGGCCCTCTCATGGAAAACATTTAGGCTCCCACCATCTTCAAAATGTCACCAGCCACCACTTCTGTAGACTGTGGCAATATTGTAGGAAAGGGGCGTGGAAGACCAGGAAGATGGCCGGTTAGGTCTTGCTCCCTTATTTGATCACATATTGGGAGAACCAGATTCACTGCAGTGAAAAACAGGACTTTTCCTCATAGCCCCTCCCCATTCCTGGCATGCTGGATACTACTGGCGTCATGATGGAGAGTCTCCCGAACTCAAACATCTGGAATATGCTTCTTGCATGCCAGAGATTCAGATAAAAATTAGCACCCAATTCTAGAAATCCTAAGTGCGTGCACCTGGTCAGAACAGATGACGGCGCTTCTGCCAAAGTCACTGCCTGTCACAACAGTAATGCCGTTGACCACTTACCCCCTTCGTCCCTAGAGACTGTGGTGAACTGAAGCTGAGCCAGCAGCATCAGGATGGCATCTTGAAAAGTCAGGCGGTCCCCACATTGAAGGTCTCCGCTGCAATCCACAGAGTGTTGGTCCCAAATGGCTGCAGGCAGTAGCTCACCAACTGCAGCCATCGGCACATGGTGGAGAGCGACTTCTTGAAGGACGCGCAGCTCCGCATCATACCTCAGGGTCCAAGCACAGGGGCCACACGTGTCCGTGGCAATACTGGAGTATAAGATAATGCCCTGGTTTGGGCTGTGGATGACAGAGGTGGACTTGACATCCCCTGCCCCTATGTCTTGATAATGTGGCATGGATGCTTCCCCAAACCCGACACATGCAGCTGCCCTTCATAACCTGAAAGGACTATGACCCAAACCACACATCTATCCCCACACACAGGGCCATGTGCAGCCTCGTCTCATGCAGCTACCTCCTATAATTCAGCATCAGGTATGGGGGTATCCCAAGGAAACAGCTGAGGGAAAAACAAAGGAAGGCACTACCCCTAAAATGGTCATGGAAGAGCCTAGTGCCTAGATTACCTACTGTAATCTTCAGCACTCCTAGTCCTTCTCTGCCTCTTCATAGGGCCTACATTTGAGATGGGACTGACTACCAGCACAGGCGCTCGTTTAATTAGCAAACAAATTGTCACAAAGAGCCATTGGGACTTTCTGAATGAAGCCGTCATTGTAGCTTGTTTGAAGGATGACACAGCAGCCTAAGATAAAGTTGTACGTTGAGGTATTTATTCCTCTTCCTACAGCTTAGGTTACAGGCTACACAGAGGAGAACAAGCACCGGGCACACAATGACTCTCAGCTCCCAGGGACCAAGTGACTCTCACAGAGCAATCACCGAGGCAACACTCTCCACATTCCACTCAGCCCCATGCAGGACTGTCTTGCACTCCAGATGCACCCATTAGCCGTCCTCTTTAGATATTAGACGGACACTTGCTACACGTAATGAGTGTAAACGCTTCTCTTCACGGGTGGAAAAAGGATCAAAGAAAGAAGCACGAGAACCGTAAATACAAATGTAGGGCAAAATCATGAAACCTTTCAATGTCGGCGAAAAGGCAGAAACAAAGCATTTCAGAGGAGAGAACCCAATTCTCCTAGTCTCCTATTGGAGGCAATAAAAAAAAGAAACACTGTTTTCAATGTTATTCCTTTAATATTTACAGTGCCACGGGGCTCATAGGTCCGGGCCTGAGGGTCAGCACGCAAATCAGATTAAGTCCCACTGGGCAAACAACCTCCTTGCTGGGGACAAGACGAAAGCTTTTAGGAGTCTTCTGGCCAAATGTTCCACTTCTAAAGCCCCAGCCCCATGGTTCCTGGAAAGCTCTGGCAGCCGACCACTGGGCTCCAAGAGAGGAAGGAGCCAGACCCAGAGTGAACCTGTCTTTGAGGAACTGCAATATTAAAGGTTTCCCACATGATGGGGCACGGCCATCTTCTGGCGTTTATGGGCCAGGGCAAAGGCATATTTGCCACCCTCACCTCCAATCCAAAGACATTAAGGGATCCAGAATCTCTGGTCAACATTCCCCCCCCCCCCCGCTCCCTAACCTCTGCCACCACACTCACCACAATCACAACCCATAGCTCCATATGCAGCCTTAGCAGTGATTAAGATAAGCATGGAAATTCCCATTGACTCTCACTATCCTGAAGGCAGAGGTCCAAGTGTGGGCCTTGTGACCCCCACTCGACTTGCGGCCTGAAGACAGAGAAATTAGACATGCATATCACTCCTGCGCCCTTCATCACCATCGCCGATGTATTGCAGATGGGAGAACTGTTACTCGCTCAAACATCATGCAAATCATACGCGACTGACAACATGGAGACGATTGAATTGTCATTGATCGAACAAGTCGACTGACTAGAACTTCGAAACATGATGACGTCAATATTGACATCACAACGTAGATGCATTTAGACATGAAACATATCGGTATACATGTACGAAGCTACACTTTTAGTTTATAGCGGATAGACACAAAACAAATGCTTATGACTCATGGTAGGACTGATACACTTACACCAGTACATTTTAAGCTACGCGGAAACAGCAAGACGCCAAGAATGTGCACAATTAGCTTGCACATGCTTAACTGCGACTAAAATGGACAGCCATAAGAACAAAGATGGAAGCCATAGGTGCACTGACGTGAATGGGGAAGGCAAGATGGACTTCGAATACATGGGGAAGCTGACAGCCTGGTTCCGCAGAAGGCAGACAGACGGAGATTCCAGCAGAGGCACAATGCACATCCTAGCCAAGGACGAGCAGAGATGGAAAGTTTCCAGTTTACTAAAGTGATAAGACACATGCAAGGAATACAGCTTAAAATCTGCATAATTACAAGCAGGAGAGCTCAATTTCGTGGTCCACACACACGTGACCTGAAAGAGTAGGACAGTGGATATTCATTCGAGGCAGATGGAGGAAAGGTCTCCCCATCGAACCAGAGCTGGAAAGATACAATTGCTACACAGGTTCAAAGCTGGACGTACCCTCTCAGGGCTTAGGCGATCAGAGATAGCAACATAATGGGAACATACAGCACTTTTGTGATTGTTCCCATTGCCTTGAGTAATTCTACTCAGCCTGGTAGCTGTCCAAGGTCCCAAGGCTGGGAAAACATGTTCTGTCCAATCCTTAGCTACTTTTCACGTTAAGGCACACTATGTTGCAGTGGCCAATAATTGCCCTGTTAACCTGCAACTTTGTATCTGTTACATTTACGGGTGGTCCTCGGAGGAATAACCAGATATGGTGATCCATTAACCAAAGTAACCACTATCTGTTATATATATAGTTTTTATACACTGATCAATCCCCATCCCTGATAGGTTTTGGGGGATGCACCTTGTTTTTGTGACGTCACTTGTGGTTAAAACTGTGTGACACACGTTTGGAGGACAAGAACCTGTGGATTGCTCTGCCGTTCTTGTGTGATCCCTGTCACTTTGTTTGATAATAAAGACAGTAGTTTAGTTTAGTTTATTTGCTTATATAGCGCGCCGAACACAGAGGTATCTGGGCGCTTTTACATGTTATGAACTTTGCCCTATGGTTGAGTCTTCCATTCTCGCGGCGGGGATTTGTTGGGGCACAAGTACCCTCTTGCTGGTAATCGAGGTAGCTGCTAAGAGTGCCCCTGCCACTCCTGGAGTCAGGGTAGTGAAAAAGTGGCATTTCAAGGGCAGCATCAGTAGTCCACAACCAGGGAGCTTGTGTGCTAGCATAGGAGCAAGACACATTTCAGCAAAAGTAGCCCTCGGCAAGGTATACCGGTTGTAGCATAGATGCATCACACATCACTAACCATACGAAAAAGGCATACCCCAGCATAGACACAGAACTCAGATTAGCAGCTTTGCAGAATGTAAAAGTGCTCACGCATGGATACAGGAGGCAGATTAGAAGCAATGGGAAAGGTACATATACCATAGCATAGAAAATGGATAAAGCTGAAAATTTACTAGGAAGGTGCGGGTATCCAGGCATAGAGGGCCATGGTTTTCAAGTGATGATGTCATTAGTGAGCGAAGAAACAAAGGACTTGATGTGCAAAATGATATGGACTATCATTAATATATAAAAAGGAACACAATAACCAGTTAAACCATGAGTAAGGCTTTTCTTCGAGGGGGCTCCCCGAGAACTAAATCCCTCATAAGGGCTGGATACTTTCAAGTATTAAGGGACTTGCAATGTTGACAGGCTAGGCACTATGAGATTGAATGAGTTGCCCAGGATCACACACTGCGGTTTAGAGGTGATGCTGGTATTTCAGCCCTGTCTGGAATTTTTGCACTTAACCACAGATTCCCAGTTCATGTCGCACAGCTACAATACGGTGCAACTTTCTGTGAATGCTTGAATTTCATAAACTAAAAGTATGCCCTTTTTGTAGTACTGACTTGGAAAGTGCATAAACTTCATAATAACACGTCATGGCAATATTTTTTTTAAAACACCCTATAGAAGCATATTATACAAAAGGAGTATGATTCTAGGTTTAATGTCTTCATTACCAAGTGACGGAAAAAAGTACCAGAATCCTAACTGATGTGAGACTAAAAGAAAATCCCATTTAGGATTTACTACAGCAATTTAAAATACCCAACACACAGACGTGCAGATTGTTATTCATTATGTAGCATAGAACAACTGGTGTTGTACAAGAAAGAAACCCCTTTTCCATGTCAAATAAGAAGACCTAAAATGTTTTTGTAGATCAACAACAGTATGCAGGAGTTTTTGTCATAACGGAGGGAACAGTTGAAAGTAACAAGTTTTATTTTCCATAAGGGTTCTTGTTGAGTTCTGAAATTCTTTATTTCTGTGCATTTTTGTATTATTAATGCTTATTTTTATTTTGTTAAGCTAGTGACCAATATCAATGTGGGAAATGTCAATCTATGCGCGATGAAAATGAGGCGTTTGCTCAGTGTCATTTCACCACAGGGTCGGACTGGAACAAGAAATAGGTCCAGTCACCGAAAAAAAAGTGGCCCACCCCTTGCCTCAAAAAAGTGGCCCACCCTACGCCTCACGCCCCTTGACCTCTGGTGACATCACCAGAAGTGATGTCATTTGACCCCACCCCAAAGTGACATCCCGGGAAGCGATGAAACACAACCTTTCACCCCTTGACAAAACAGGAAGTGGCATCAAATAACATTGTTCCTAAGTACACGAAATTACTGGGGATCCAAGCAGAGATCCAAGGCCAAATGATAATATGTTATTGTATAGCACTTACGCTTAAGATCTTTTTTATAGAACAAATATGCATACAATATCACCCAACCTGTGTTGGTACTCATTTATCGACTTAAGAAGGATGAAAGGCTTTTTGAAAAAAGAAATGTGAAAAAAAAATATTCTTTTCCCATTCTTTTTCTTCCAGACTGGCCCCCAAACCCCAGGGACGATTTTGGCCCGGCCACGGGCCGAAAGGCCGAGGGGCCAATCCGACCCTGTTTCACCGAGTAGGTGTAGCAGTGTTTGGCCGATGATACATTTCCAGACGTCAGGCACCACCAACCATTACTGCAGGTTTAAGAGAGGAAGAGAGTCAACTGGAAATAAATACTCCTATCTAGTAGCTGAATGGTGCATGATCATGATGCTAAAATGGTCGCTTCAGCCATGCAACTAGTAGACGTACGCGTTTAACTGCTCCATCGTCTTCTCGCGGGATCATGAAATGGCTGTTTCTGCTTTAGCCCACGTCACGTTATGCACAGGGGAAACTTAGAATTATATTATCTTAATGTTGCCATTTGACATGTAAAGGATATTAAGTTTGACATGTAAAGGATATTAAGGTACACAGTCAACAAATGAATTCTGATGTTACGTTTATTATAGATAATCATCTCCTGATGATGGATATGTCTTCCGAAACATGTTGAGACACTGTGCTGTTTGCTTGTTCTGGATTATCATAATTTGTGGAACAATGTAATGGAAAGCCAACCAAACTGGACAATGTCTATACTGGCACAATACAGCTGTTTCTTTTCAGTCATTGGATGCCAAGATGATTCCAGTTTGAGTACCCATAAAACTACAACAAAAATATATGTATAGTATTTTCTTATCCATTTTTTAACATTACCTGTGGCCACTATCTACATACACTTTGCAATGATCGTCAGATTTTTTTTAAGTAAACATGTCGCAGTACATTTTGTACTGAGAGAGCACATAAAATCATACCTCTCAACTCACATGCTTTTGGCGGTGTCAATGGCCAGTTAGGCAGCTCTCTCACCCGCCAAGCTTCCCACACGCCCATAGGAATCCATGGGCTTTCACCCGCCAAATACAAAATCAGGTATTTTCACCCGCCCAGGGCCATTGAAAGATTGAGAGCTATAATTTTACAGTTAATATATTATCAAATTGATGAGAGTGCTTCTTAGGCTTTTTGTATTCCCGTCCTTGGATGACACAAGAGCACCAATGAACCTTAACAAAAAAAGTGACATTTGGCAACAGACCGTCTCAGTGGCAACCGCTCTACACTCGTGACATTGCCCTCTTCCTGCCCGCATTTGCCGGCCTAGTGAGTTCGTCTTCCCCTTTTCTTTCAGTCGCAGCTACACGTGCTTACGTAAGCCTTGGTGCCTCGTGCGTTTGGCACTGCGCCATCTAATGGCACAGTCGCGCGCATGTATGCGTCGTGAGGAAGTTGCCCAGATGCAGACGGATGACGACTGACGCCTCAAAGCTGGCCCCAGTGGGACAACGAATGTTCCCAGCAGAGAGTAACTGTGCATCGCGAGATCAGGAGGAAACAACTTCCATTGAGCGCTTTCCTCAGCCCTGCAGTGACAAGGAGCAAATGACACCATTTGGGAAGCAAGCAGTGACCGCGCGTTAAATCACCACCTGCCAACTTACCTGCAGGTACACTTTCTTTACACCTGGGATGTAGTCTGCAATTCTTCCGAACGCCAGCCTTCCAACGCCTGAAGTGACACCCAGGCACAGCAGAAGCACCTCTTCCTCCACATCCGGTCCAATCCTTTCTTTTACATGGCTCATCTGTAGAAAAAAAGAGCAAGGGAGACCTTCAGAAAGCTCGAGAAATACTGTGCGGTGATAAAAACCATGCATTACCATAAAAAGACAAGCGATTTTAAAAAAAGAAGTGTATGTCGTGGGAGAGAGGGGTGGTGTCATAACCAAATGGGGCTGTCTGCGAAGTCAATCCAGATGATGTTGTGATCATATTATATCGGGTGCATATAAAGCAAATTAATGTACTGGTCATTCAGGAGGTACTAGGGTTACGTTTTAGAAGCCTCAAAGAATATGTCATAATAAGTTTCTGGAAAGTGTGCTGGAACTAAAAAGTAGCACAGTTTACTTTATTTTTTATTTATTTTAATTGTTTCTTTATAACACGCCTAATACCATACCTGAGCTCGGTTTCTAATCGCAGATCCGGGATTCGAACCTCTGGTGCTCTGCGTGGTCTTGCTTCCAAGACAAGTGCATTTCTCCTGTGCTTTCCTCCATTGGCATGTGCGTGACTGTGTGAAAGTTACAATGATTGACACCTTACATGTGTGGGGGTGAGAGTCTTGGCTCGGAGAGAAGAAGTTTGAGTATTGAGAGGGTCAACACACACACACCTCGCAACTCGAATGCTTTGGGGTGTCACCTGCCCTTTAATCAGTTTACTTACTGCCACGCCCGTTATCACCCATACACTCCAATGGGCTCCCCTTCTCGCCAAAAATACAATTGGGTGTTTTCACCTGGCTTCGTGAAACGAGCTATCACTCTGCTGCATTTGCTGTGCGTGAGTGAGTATTAAAATGGCAGTTGGATGTTGGCCAGAGGTCACTGACAGGGCCCCATCCGTTCCCTATAAAGATGGGGAATAATCAAAGAATCCCCCACATTAGCGCAATTATGGTGTAAACTGTCTGAGGCCCTTCGGCTCTTCTCCTGGGAGGGCCCCCAAAATGCTCTCTTGCAAGGCACAAGTTGAGGATATACTCAATGGACAGTATCCGCCCACTTTTTTCGCCTGCTCGCTGGCACCTAACTCTAGATACTACAACACTGCTGTGGAGTTGGGAAGTAATGTGAGCAAGTACCAAGAGAAGGCAGGAATGTCGATTACCAGCGTTTATTCATGATGTGTATCTGATGCGAAAAGGAAAGATTAAGGTAAATTGTAGGCTGGTAATATCAGAAGCATGCTCAAGGAGCATCCTCTCAGCTCCCGTTTCCGCACCTCAATGCTTCTTCGCATTTGAACCTCTACTGCACATGCACGGTCTCCTGAGCCCTTGTCCATAGACTGCTGCCTCACATGCATGTAAAGTGGGGGCACGGGACTCCATCTCCATCACTACATCTATCCTTTTATTATCAGAAGAGCCACGCCCACTCTGTGTAGTGCATTTTATTTTGTAATCACAAAATCTGCTGGGGATATTCTGCTTGTGCACTGGTCTGGACCTTTTTTTTATTGCTTAACAGTGAAGGGGTGAGGATGTCTGTGGTCTGAGGGTTCTCTCCATCACAGCATATGCATCATTCTGTTGTGTGGGAGATGATCAGAGCGCATCAGTATAAACATCAGAGGAACAGGTGTGTCTCAATGTTCATCAGAAGCATGCAGGTCAATGGAGACATTTTCAGGTGTGCAGTCACCTTTGGCATCTTTATGCCTTTTGCAGTACAGGGCACTCTTTCCGTATTTCAGACTGTAATATAGTAGCACATAATAATCGCCTCTTTTAAGTACAAATTTAGAAAAGCTGTTTTTAGACGTTTGGCATTGTTCTTGTTAGTTGGACAGAGTTTACTCAATTGCCTTCCTTTACATCAGTGGTATGTACTACGGTGCATTGATCATATAGCTCTCTGTGTCTGTTTTGTTGTCTCCTGACTCTCCAGTGTATGGCCTGATGGGAAAAGAGGCATTCATTCTTATGGATGAGAGCCACAATGCTATCTGTGTTGGACCTACTCTCCTGCTTCTCCTGATACGAAAGGGAGAAAGCCCTGTTATCTAGTTGGGTTTCATTCTGTGATCAGCAACTGCTTCCCTGGTAGTGGTGATTGGGTCATGGCTAGAAGCCATGGCCAATTGGAGCCCATCTTTGATGAAGTGATTCGACCTTTCAATGTGCCTATTTGTCTGGGGATGATACAATGTTGCTTTGCATTCAACTGTTTTGGCACTACAGAAATCTTTTAATTTCATCTGAGACTAATTGTATGCCATTGTTCTCTGTTGAAAATGTCTTTCAAAGTCGCTATGACGGTGTGTTTAGTGATTTTGGGAATCAAATGAAGTTCTATCCATTTAGTTAATTGATCTACAAGGAGAACTCTGCATCTGTACTCTTGATTCATGTTCTCCAACAGCACTAAGAAGTTTAGGCATACTTTCTCCAATGGTTTATCTGGCGTGTCCATGTTCTGTACGGGCTGCTTGCATGCTTTGAGTCTCTTGTCACTATTTTGACATTTGTGGCAATGTTCAATGGCATATTCTACATTGTCATCGATTTCAGTGACCAGTATTCTTCACTGATGCTTCTATTCACTAGCCTGGCTCTGACTTGCCATTGTTGTTTTTTCTCTATGGTTGTGGGTCTCTACGCTTGTGGGTCTAATAAGTGAAGGCGGTTTTCCTTGGCCTCATAAGAATAGGACTGATCCTGCTGTAGACAATTGAGCTGTTTGTCTGAAAGGCTGCAATGAGGGGGATAGTGATCCCTCACCTAGCTAGTTACCGTTAATAAAGTGTTGAACCTTTATTAGTGATGCTTTCATTTTCGTTGCTGTCTTTCTCATCTCTTCACTGGGCACTATGTAGCTCTTACCACACACGTCCATCAACATGATTACTAGAACCTCGTTGTGCAGGAATGTGCCTGAGGTTAACTGTCTCTTCAAGAGCAAGGACATGAAATTAACGTGCGCATTCTTCCCGTGCATGATTTGTATATGGAACTTGCACTTTTGTAACTTCGTTGCCAACCTGGCCAACATTGGAGCACGTGACTTTGCCCCCACTGGATTCAGGATGTGCAATAATGGTTTGCGGTCCGTGAGTAATTGGAATGTGTTGCTCCATATGTAGGTTTGAAAGTGGCACAGACACATGCTAGCATCCCTTTTTCAATTATCGAGCAATATCGTACTGCCTGGGAGGGTGTCTTCGAGGTGACCGCCACAATGTGTTCAGAGTTCTGCTTCCTTTTGGTAAGAGTGGGCTCTAAACCATGGGCCCTGACATCCTCTGTTATATGTGTGTCTAGCTTTGAATTGAAGTTTCTTGGGCAAAGGGCATTCAGGGTAAATGCTTAAACTTCTTCAAAGCTCTTCTACAGTGAACCTAACCATTTAAAAGAATGTGGATAGAAACTTTGCATATTACTGGCTAATCCCACAAAGGACTTGAGCTCTTCATGGAAGGACATGGCTGGTGTTCCCACTTTGGGATTCAACAGGTTGCCCCGGGGTTTGATGCTGTCAGCTGGTAGCGTGCATCCCAAATACTCTACTAATGAAGGCACACTTTACCTTCCTCAGGTGAATGTCTCATGCTTGTAGTTTTAAAAGTAGTGTTTTAGTTTGATTCTGATGGATCATAGAGTAAAATGGCCTCTTGGAAATATGTTACATTTCTGATGTTTTTGAATAAGGAGTCCATCATCTGCTTGAAGATGGATGCCACTGATAGCAGCTCAAACGGTATCAGCGTATAATGTGTGTGCCAAACCGACTCATGATTATATGAGGGAAATGGACTGATCGTGGAGTTTTATTTGATGACGGGCATCTCCCATATCTAGCTTCAAGAATATATTTGCATCTCGGAGCATCAGCCCTAACTCAAAAATGCTTGGCAACAGGCTGTAGTTGGTAGCGATTTCTTGATTTAAGCATCTGCATTCTGCACTCAAGCTGAGCTTGGATGAGGGTGGTTTTTTTATCACTGCCACTGGACTCGCGGCAGAAAGGGGCTGTATTTGGCGGGTAGGGCGTGACACCCGCCCACTCCCTATAGTAAAGGATGAGGATGTCTGGAGGTTTGGGCATGTTTTGTATTAACAGTTTTTCTTTCAGTATAGGGTTTTTGTATTAGGTTTTTAATTGTTTTTCTTTATCTGTCGCAGGGCATAGTTACGGGGTGGTCCTAGCTGAGGAGGAGTCATGCCGCAGATGCTAGCCGAAAGCATTACCTGCTGGCTACTGGAACCAGGGTGGGGTCGACTTGCACTGACACCCTTACGGACAGTTAGACTCCTCAACAACTGCAGAGGCCTGGAGTTTTCGCTCCATACAGGTGTATGGGAGTTCTGAGTCAAGGTAGAAAGGTTACCTGAGGCGGGTTTGACCCAGAAGAAGAACTTAAACAGGAAGTGAAAGAGTTCACACGGGAAACAGGAAGGTGACAGAGTTCATCCGGAAGGACAATAAACCGAAGTGAGGGTTCCCCGGTTTGGTTGAAGCCTGGGAATGGAAAAGAGCCAGGTCTACTTGGGGCCTGGGCAAGACTAGGACAGCCCGTAAACTGACTCTGAATACAGTGATCTGTTTTCTTCCAAAATGATGAAATTGTACAAATTATTTTTATGAAATTGAAAGAAAATGTCATCAGGTGGGGACCACAGTCGGGGCTTGCTCCTCTAAGAGAAGCCGAAACCCACAAGTCAGCACACTGGCCCGTGGAACACTTACCAAGTGAACGTAAGGCACAAAATATCCAAAGAGAGCAGCTGGAATGCCGAAGACCCAGATCCGATAGCCTGTAACTTTGAATATTGAGAAGTTGAAAATCTTGCCTATGGACGGCACCCTGAACTTGCCATTCTTCCGGAAGCCCAAGTCCTGCCGCGCGGGAGTCAGTGGCTTATAGGTGAAGCCGGCTAGGAAGAGCACAAACATAAGCACACACAAGACCCTCAATGTGTTGAAGAGGCCCACTTTGTCCAGCAATAACCTCAGTATAAAGGGCAGTGCTACGGTGAACAAGCTGCTGCCAGCAGTGACGATGCCGTTGACCAGTCCCAGTCGCTTCTTGAAGTAGTGTCCCAATATGACCAACGATGGCTGGTATGCAAACGAGCAACCGCAGGCGAAGACGATGCCATAGGTGAAGTATAGGGGCTCGATGGAGCTGTAGGAGCAACAACAACAAAAATCAGAAATTAAATATAGGTACTTTCCTAATATCCCAAGAAGTGCTGTACCAACTTCTATAAAAATATTTGTTCTAAAAATATATGTTCAATAAAGTGAACTCTCATTCATAGTGGCAGAATGATAATCGACAGCAAATTAAAGATTTATAAATGAGTCTTTTAATAAGCCTGACCAATGGGCATAACAGGATATTTGAAATGGTTGAAGCAATTGTCAAGATTCAAGACCAGCAAAAACGTGTACACGGTTTTCCAAACATCTTCATACAAGGTGGCATAATCATCATCACCAATACCACCACCATCACCACCATCATCATCATCACCAATACCACCACCATCACCACCATCATCATCACCAATACCACCACCATCATCATCATCACCATTGTCAATGATCGAGCACATGCTATGCCGACCTTTCTTATTCATGGATCTGTTTGTGGATTTATTTTGTCATTTTTATAGTGGGAACAGTGGGAGAAGTGCACCGAAAAAAAGTAATGGAACTGTGGTCTCAGCAAGGAAGAGAGTAGGCGGAAGCATAGTGCAACATGTGACAAGGAGTTGTGGCCGGGACATTGCAATAGTCTAAGTGACTAGTAACTAAGGCTCCTATCACAACTTTACACAGGGACATGAATGGACACATCCTCTATATAGAATGGTGAGAATGGTCGTAAAAAGTAGGCTTAGGTCGAATTGACCGCAAAAAATGGTCGAAACGAGCAAAAGTTCTAAAAATTCTACCACCAAAGGATGGAACACCAAAAGTTCGATCCTTTGGTGGTAGCATTGAAAAAAACAGGAGCTGCGGGGGTGTCCCCCGCATTGCCCCGCTCACTATACTTGCGGGGGAAAACTCTGCAGCAGTCCGTTTAAAAAAAAAAAAAAGAAAAGAAAAGGATCCTGCAGCGCCGGTTCCCGATCACGGAAGTGAAAGGGAACTGGCGCTGCAGGAACCAGCGTGAAGATGAAGGTAAGTGGGGTTTGTTTATGTTGGTGGTGTGGGTGGGGGTGTGCTGAGGGTGTGGGTGGGAGGGTGTTATGGGTGTGTTGTGTGTGAGAATGTGTGTTTTCGCAAATTATCGGGGCTGAAATGTCCGAAAACAAAGTATTTGAACTTTTGGTCATTCAAGCACTTTGTTTTCGGGTATTTCATCCGCGATAAATTTGCCTTCGGTAAAATCACTTGGATTCAAAAAGTAGGGGAATGGTAAACAGAAAAAAAAGAAAGTAGTGGAACACCGTTCCCGCTCACTTTGATCCCTGAGTGGGAAGCATGTGGTCTTGGGAAGTAGCAGGAGGACTTGGGGGAGAAGGATTTCATCATTTTGCTGGGATGCAGGTGCAGTGTGTGTAGATATCCGCTGGCAGTAATATTAGCAGCGGTTAGTGGTGAGAGGCATCGTGTGCACCAGGGGTGCATGCAGTCCGATTCTGGCGAAGATACGGTCAGCCACCCATTTGCTCTTCCTCGGTGAGCCCACCACGTGGTGCCTGACCCATGTCTAATGCTTGTCTTAACACCATGGTGTCCGAAAGCTGTCTTTCTGTGCATCAGTTTGACAAGTAATTGGTAGCTCTCAATTTTCTCACTTCCGCGTGAGAGAGCCAGTCACTGTCAGTTCCATTTTTTCCCTTGAAAGTTGGGATTTGTAGTCTTAAATTTAAAATGGAAAAAACAAAACTTCAGGTCCCCAAATTCAAAGGGGGGAAAAAAACAAGACTTGGGTGTTTTCTCAGGGACGCCACTGCAAAACTTGAGAGCTCTGCCCAAGTGTCCATTACTCCTTGATATATTTTTTTCTGTCCATTTTTTTACTGGGAAATGAGCTGAAAACGACACATCAAGTTGTAATTAAAGTTTCGCACACAGGGATTTTAGATGACTTTCCCGCCATGCAATAGTTTATATTAATCATCGTACGTTGCCTAGGGGCTGGGATCGCGGAGGGCAAGCGGCGGTGGGCACTCGGCTGATATACGCCGTGATACCGTGATACCACGGCCCGGAATTACGGCGGTCCTGCGCCTGGAGCAGCGGCTGCAGAGGGCCCCGCGGGCGGTTTACGGAATTGCAGGAAAGCGGAGAAAAGCGGAGGGCGGCCCGGAGCAGTGAAATCTGCCTACCGGCAGAAGCGCCCATGTGAGGACTTGAGACTTGGTAAGATCCATCTTAAACCGGGCTACTTTTTCCTTTTCGTTTCTGGGCCGTTTGATTTGGCCTTTGCTAGGTCCTAGGTCCTATATTGGAAGGACCTAATCTGCATTTTGCACTAGGTCGAGAGGCCTAGTCATACGTTGACCTCATTAGGAGACTGTAGGTCACCCTTGGAATCGGGCTCCATACTTTGCACATAATCTGCTCCCTGTGACTACTTGAATTCCATTTGGATAAGTCTATAGCCTATAGACTGTGATCGGGTGCTTGCAATTGAGCTTGTAAGCATACTTAGCCCAGGGAACTGCTAATACACTGCTCTAAACAGTGTCTATACACACGAGACATTGAGTTACCAGAGTTTATTAAAGAAGCATCTCAAGACCCATTATGCTATCAGTTAGGAAATGCTCTGCGACGAGATATAATCTACGTAATCAGAAGAGCAGAACCCCGACAATAAAAACAAACAAAAGTAAAGGATCCAAAGAAGCACCTGTGGAGAAAGGTGCAATCACTGATTTCTTCTCACTCCCCGATACCGCTAATATTACAATACCAACACCCCTGATGGATAAATCTACGGGGGGCTCTGGTATGAATACCTCTATGGAGGCACTTGGTGAAAGTGTAATAGATAACAATTCATTATTGGACTTGTGTTTATCTATGCAGAGATCTATGACTCCTTACCCAGGAAGCAATTCCGCTATCCAGAATGATAGATATCAACACCTGCCTACTCACACACAGCGTGAAACATACAACAGTCTATCTGCTTCTCCAAATTTGGATGTACAT
The DNA here is from genome assembly GCF_040938575.1 of Ambystoma mexicanum. Classification (NCBI taxonomy): domain Eukaryota; kingdom Metazoa; phylum Chordata; class Amphibia; order Caudata; family Ambystomatidae; genus Ambystoma; species Ambystoma mexicanum. The sequence continues at coordinate 230,306,356 of NC_090928.1, read as the reverse complement.
TTGGAATCTTCAGAACCTGATGGCGGTAGGGATCAAGGAGAAAGTCAAATAACCCTGGGTGACTTGCAATCTTCAGTTGCATCTCTGCAATTTGCTCTAAACATCCTACTAAAGATGTGCGGGAGGATATTGGAAGTCACCCTTACCCTACCATCAGCAAATAACAGTAACAGTGATCTGCCTCATACGGCAGAGAAGACCATCCTGCCAGACTGCCCGGAGATCGAAGACATTGATTCTAACACCACAATGAATGTGGACGTCTTCTACTCACGTAAATAGCGACGATTGGTGAAAAGAGCCCTTGCGAGGAAAAAGCGCCAAATGGCAACCTTAAGACCACCAGACACAGTGGAGCAGGAAGAAGAAATATCTACTCCTACCAAAGGCAGCACCCCTAAACAAGACAAGAAAAAACCCAAACGCAAGGCACCTCGAGAGAATAAAGGCACTGCTAGCAGGGGGAACAAACTGACTAGTTGGCTTATTCTTGAGAAGAGCACTATCAACAATACTGTTGAGGAGATTGTCTCTAATAAGAGTATTATTGTACCTCAAGCAGACGAGAGAGATCCAGACCATTCAACATGTCTTGATGAGTTGAAGGACAATCCCGCAGTTGACACTACAAATGCCGTACCAATCAATCCAGCTCGAACAGATATAGTATCTGTACCATTAGGGGAACTTCAAAATGACGACAAAGGCAATAATATACCATATCAAGGTGGAAGGATATGTATTATCAAAAACCTGTACCAAAATAGCGATCATGATTGGCTCTCTAGATCGGCGCTGTTGACTAGACTGTATTCTATACCACAGCTTAGGGTGCTGAGATCAGAAGACTTTGAATATGCGGAGCCCTTGAAAGCAAAGAATTCCAATACCTCGGCACTACACTGTACATTTTTAGCGACTGCCCATCTGATTCGCAGCTACAAAGCAAGCTTGTGGGAAGTGGATATTGACGTAGATGCTGATCCAAATATAATCGATCCACAATGGCCAATACATATACCAAACACCAAAGCGGTTGAAACTATAGTACCGAAATTACCTAAAGGAAACACAGTACAACTAGCAGATGTGCAAAATGTTCTTAAATGGCTTGCCGAATCCCTACCGTCGCTCTCCTTAACCCAATGAGATCAAAGCTTAATCACATGGAATTGCCGGGGATTTAGCTACTTATTATCGGCAGTGGGCTCATCTTCTCTGCTAGTAGGGAAAACATGTATTTGTCTACAGGAGACATGAATCACTACTCAGACACTTCTCGATGGCTATTCAATTCATCAGGAATTAGCCAAAAAGGGTCCCAAGGGAAGACCGTATGAGGGCCTTATAACTGGAATTATACACCCACTAAAATCTTTGAGGATCCACTCGAACTTTGACGAATTTGTATTAGCTGTTGAGGTTGAACTCACTAGTAAAGATAAAATGGAGAAGATGTTAGTGATTAATCTCTACAATCCACCTGACTCTCCACACAGAGATCTCATTCAGGATGCTTGTCATTCATTACTGATTGATTGGATGATAGATTCTGACCACAATCTAGTAACAATTGTAGGTGACTTCAACTGTCATATTATGGGTCCTATGAGTAAGACCAATAACCCATTGCTGAAGAATACAAGCACGATGTGGCATAAGGAGGCGAATGCGGAGGGACTGCTGTGGCTCAATTTTTTCAATGCTTGGGATTTTGAAATCTTGAATGGTAGAACTCCCAGTGACTATCCAGGTCAATCTACTTGGAGAAATACCAGAGCCCGCAGTACTCTAGATTACATCTTTGTAAGTCCATCAATGGCTAATCTGACGGCGGATATGAAGGTCAGTGACAACGACTGGAGTGACCATTCCTCTTTATTGTTAACATTTAATTTTGTTCTTCAACATATTAGCCCTCGATCGATTGGCGATTTGAGAACGAACCACACTTCTTCAAATATTCGCTGGTCAGATAAAAACATCATAAAAGCTGTAGAAGCTATGAATAAAATGCCAGGTATTGGCCATGCTGCTCTCTTCAGCATGTCCGGTAACGATATTGAAAAGTGGATAACTTCCTTCTCTCACAAGCATGCTGCTGTGAAGATTAACATAATCGTTCCTGATGCTAAAACAACTAATACATTTGATGTCGAAATCAGAGACGCTAAAAGAATCTTAAGAGCAGAACTTAAGATGATACAGAAAAACTCTACCACCTGGGAGAGTTACCTGATCTCCAGTAAGAAATGCAAGAATGCCTTTAGATCTTGGCTTAGACAAAAACGCTATGCTTCCAAATTAGCTAAATGGCAAAAGACAGTTCAAATATCATGCACAAGAAACTCCCGCTCCATATGGAGTTTATTGAGTCAGGCCAGAGGCGAAACAAATAGTAGTCTTAACAATCCCATTGACAAGGGCCAGTGGGAGGAATTTTTGAGAAGCCGCAATAACCAGTTATCTGGTCTGTCTATGGTGCCGACGGTCTGGAGCAGCCCTGCCCCTCCTTTCAAGGTGTCGATTGCTTCATTGATAATCATGATCAAAAAACTCAAATCATTGAGAGCGCCTGGGCCTAATGGCCTAGCGAATGTTATACTAAAAAGCAACCCTGAATATTGGGCAGAGGTCCTGAAAATACTGTTTGAAAAAACATTGAAAGACAGCCTTATGCCGGACTCTTGGCGAACTGCAACCTTGGTCCCCATATATAAGAGGGGAAGTCGCACAGACCCCTTAAACTATCGACTATTATCTATGTTGGATTCCACTGGCAAATTATTTTCGACATATTTACTACAAGAGCTCCATATATGGATGGACAGAGAAAAGATCTTGGACCAATTCCAATGTGGTTTTAGGAGTGGATACTCTACGGTGCACAACCTTATCACAATGGATATACTCCGTAACAAGGCCAGATCTCCCGACAGTCCTCCATTATACATATTATTCATTGATTTTAAGGCTGCCTTTGATCTAGTGCCGAGAGATTTGTCGTGGACCAAACTAGAAAATCTAGGATACCCGAAGGGAATATTATACTACCTCAAACAGCTACATTGGGATACCACAGTCACTCTAAAATGAGATGCAAAGGGTAACAGGACCAATAAGATCGACCAATCGCGAGGTGTCAAACAAGGCTGTGTGACAGCACCAACACTATATAATCTCTTTGTTCATGACATCCCAAAAGCCTTATCTGAAGTCCATAACTGCCCACCTAAGATTGGCCCTGCTCACTGTGCAGTTCTAGCCTATGCGGATGACATAGTTATTATGAATTATACTATCAAAGGTCTTCGAAATTCTGCAGAGGCATTATGGAGCTATGCTAATAGGAATGGCCTTACTATCAACCTAGACAAAACCCAGATGATGGTCATCAACAATAAGAAAATCGCCAGAGTGAGTCTACAAATACATGGGTCCAGAATTCAATATACTCCCTTTTATAGATACCTGGGAATTGAAATAGAACCAAAGGGACAATATGCGATGTGCAAGCAAGTTCGAATTACGAGAGCGCCACAAATTAGTGCTTTAATATATCGTTTTTCCACTTCTCACTGTGGATACACAGTCTGGGCTGCACGACAACTGTATCTACAGGTACTAACCCCTATGATTATTTATGGATTAGAAGCCCTGCAGCGCATGGATTTGGGGTGGCTCCAGATATTAGAAGGAACATTCTGGAAGAAATTACTTGGCCTCCCAAATTGTATACCAATGGCTATCTTAAGACTTGAATTGGGCCTGATCTCTTTAAAAGCACAAGTTCTCAGAAAAAGAGCTGAACTATATTTAAAGATGTCACCAGTTACAGAAAATCCTCTCCTGAACACATTGCATAATGAAATAAATAAATCGTCTTCATTCCCTCTCATGAAAAAACAAATGGAGGAATATCTGGAAAAGATTGGTTGGTCAAATAGGCACAACGCCATTCGAACTTCTACCTTGTGTGCCTTATCTAAAAAATCAGAATTATATGATTGGATTGAAAATTATGCACACTTGGAAGAGTTGAAACGATATAAATTTGCCCAACATATGAGATACATTTTTAAGAAACCGGTTCCCTATCTCTCTCTGTGCCCCTCTCCGCGATTAAGACGATTTATCTTATTACTGCGGATGGACCAACTGCCGGTTTTGGCTATCAGCGGGATTATGAGTAATCTCACCAAGATAGAACGATCCTGCCGGTTATGCAAGAATAATATGGCGATTGAATCAGGAAAACATGTATTAACTAGATGTTCGGCCATGCAAAAAACCTATGCAATTTGTTATGGGGACTTTGTCCATCATTTGGACCATATTTGCAGCGAAGATTTTTGGCTTAGGGCGCTCAATGGCTCAGGAATGAAGCTCTATATTGCTGTATATAATGTATGGCTAACAATTGAAAAATTACTAGAAATAGCTATATAGAGATATTTTACCTACTTTTATTATTGTGAATATAACTAGTCATATGGCTGTTTGTATTAGTTAGGGTTTATAAGAGATATTGACACGCAAGTCTTATAATATAGCTTGAATGTCTATTTTATATAAGTTACATTATTACTAGATATGGATTAATGATATTATCTTTGTTTTATTTAAATAGAACTTTATTCTATAAAATGTTTTATTGATTTATATGTGAAAAGCTTATGTTAAGCTGTTAACACATTAATAAATAAATAAAAATAAATAGTTTATATTAATCATTAAATAAATCCCAGACTGTTATTGCCACGAAAAAATCAAGGAGAACTGTGCATTTTGATACATACCAGCTCTGAACAATGCAGCGTGGTTAGTGGGAGCTGGGTGGAGTGTACACGGGCAATCTATCTGTGGTGTCGTGGTGGTGGTTGGGTGGGCAGTTAGGGCTGGCCTCATGGAGAGTTACAGTCCAACACACACATGGAAATGGAGGGCAGATACATCTAGTCTGCCCGGTTATTTACCCGCTGCTATAGCGCGCACTCCATGTATCTGCCAGCTCCACTGTTGTTCTTGCATTGTGAGTCTTCCCACTGGCTTAGCAGGGCCCCCGGCCCCAGACCCTGCACCCTCTGCATAGCGGGGGTCCCACCGCACCATGTCAAGCTTCAGAAAGAAATCCTTTCTTTCTGAAGTCAAGGGTGCAGTTATTTTTTAATAATGGGTTTAAATGGTGCATTACACAGCACACTTTCTGTGCTAAATTGTGGAAAAAGCTGGACAGTTTGCAATTGGTTTCGTAGAGTAACACCAAACCAAAAATGCAATAGATGCAAGTCACCAGTGGACAGGAGCAGTTCCCAATGCATGTTCATGATACTTTGCCCACAATATGCCAGTCCTGTGTCTCTGTGAAAGTGTCTTCATGATAGAGAGCATGCTATGTCGTGGCGGCATACGTAACCCAAAAATGTATTATTAGTATTATTATTATTGGTGTTTTATATCACACCTAAAACCAGACTGCTAAAGTTCATAAGTGCCGGACCGGGGATTGAACCCATGTTGCATGGCACTATGTGAGATTTTCTGGGATCTGTGTGATCCGACCGCGGCTTCATTGTTCGTGATAGAAAAGTTTGCATGAGAAATGCACGAACACAAAATGTTCGTACATTTCCCATGTGAACATAATATTACCCTACAAAACCCACACCCCCACCCACAACACACACCCACCACCCCCCCTAACACCGCACCATGCACACCCTACTTACCTTGCGCTAGTTCCCTTTCACTTTTGTGAAGGGAAACCGGCACCGTCTTTTTTTTTTTTTTTTTTTGGGCAACTGCAGGGGTTTGTTAAACGTCTCTACATAGTCTAGGGAAAGGAGTTTGATCCCAAATGGATTTTTTTTATATCCCTTGTTATAAAAAGAGGAATCTTGCAAAACTCGCAGCGGCGCTGGTGGCTTTGCTGGCGGGTAATGGGCCCACTGCCACCGCTGGAGAGATTAGCTCGGTAATAATAGGCTTGGAGGCAATAAACAGCTCGGCAGGTGGCCTGAGAGCTAATAGCACACAATCCCTTATTGACCCAGTGGCTGGAGAGCTCACCTGCATTATCGCTGGGACCTTTGCACGGTCAGAGCGGCCGGTTTGCCTTCCAAGGAAGAACTTACCTGTCGAGTGGGTGCTCTTCAGGTAGCCCCAGCCTGCCCCACGAATCCCCTACTCTTGGGTCTGCCAAAAGAGGGCTTGCTCTTTAGTGCTCCTAAGGGGGGCAACTATCATAGGCCTGAAACCTTTTTTAATCGCCCAACGATATCCTGGCTCCGCTTGGGTAGGGTTGCAAGATGTTTCAAACCAAAAACTGGGGCAATTTTGCAAAGTTCATAATATAGGCAGGGAAGGAGATTCAAGGCACTGCCCAAAATCATGCACGAGAGACCAGAATGGCCAAACCCAGAAGTCTGCTGGGCACACTACCGGGGCACTGGATGTGCCTTTCTCGCCTGTGCGCCTTCCTTGCCTTGAACCCATCCTTTTCATTCACCTTCTCTTCCTTCCATTATCACAGCCTTTTGTTCTGTTCTAGTTCCTTCCTTCATATCACCACTATCCCTCTTCTCTCATGTATTTAATAATTATTATTTGGGTATTTACTGAGCGCCAATCTATCTTTGGAAAGCAACAGAGCGCTTTACAGAGTAATAGGGGAAACTGCAGGAAAGGGGGGTTATATGTGATTTTACTGACCACAATTACAGAGTGGTACATTTCATCGCGGTCAAAACACTGGAAACCCCCTATTTTTCTTCTTTTTTCAATTTAGGGTGGTCCCCCCAAACCCTTTGATTTGCCAACCTTAGAACGCCACCCCAACCCAACCCCATTCCGACACATTTTAACGCCTTACCCCACTACCCTTTATATATGTATTTAATCTTTTCAGTGTTTTTCTGTGCTATTGTCGGCTCTGTTTTGTACCACTCTGTAATGTTCGTGATAAAGTGAATGGGTTCTGAAGGGGGGAATTGGTATCAAGGGGTACAGGATAGGAGCAAGCATTGAGTGAGGAAGGGGGAGGGCTGGCCATGCAGATCCACAGGTAATGGTGGGCTAGAGCCAGGTAAAGTAGCAGCAGCCTGCAGCGAGGGAGTTAACATAGAAGAGGCCAGAGGAAGGCATAGGGGAACACAGCAGGAAGAGCAGTGCCGGATTAAACCCTGTGGAGGCCCTTATGCAGTCGAAATGCCCCCCCCCCCTCACAAATGATCTCCTCATACGTTTTTAATTTTCTGCACCGCTTTATTTTGATCCGCTGTCCCGGGGCCCCTAAAAAGAGTGGGGCCCATAGGCCGGTGCCTACTTGGCTTAAAGGGTAATCTAGGCACTGAAGGGGAGGTTCTAATAGGGGGAGTGAAGACTTTCGCCGACCACAGGCAGCGGGCAAGGGAGGTGGACTCTAACGTGGGGAGGGAGACATAGAACGGCCCCACGGGTCGGATCTGCAAGGAGAGCGGGGGTGAAGTCATGGATGATGAAGAGGAGCAAATCCTTGAAGAGGAAGGCCTTGCTTTTTTCTCCTGGGAATCCTCTGGCGTTCCGGGAGTAATAAGGGGGGTGCTCACGTGCACAGTTTCTTCCTCGTACACTGCTTGCTTTCCCTGCAGCTATAGACCGAGCTGTGCACATCTTCACCAATAAATAAATAGATAAAAGTCCAGCTGCAAAGACTTGCCTTAAAACCTGAACATTTCAGTGTTTTGCAGAACCTTTGTGATATGGGGGACATGTGAAAAATCAGGACTGCTCCCCTAAAACCGGGACGCCTGGTCACCCTATGTTTGGGGTGGCAAATATGAGGGCCTTATGCACAATGTGGACCCCCTGAGTAGGGCAGAGCCCATATTACTTTAACATCGATGATGTCATTCACTCTACGTGGCATATTGTGTTTTGCTCTATACAAATATAATAATATTACTTTTTACAAAGCACTTCATGCTGGACTCCGCCCACTTCTAAGCACTGTGACAACCGTTGTTATTACTATCCATTTAAGTGTACTCAAATTATTGACCTCAGAAGTATGAAGGGCCGAGCCGCCCCTGTCGCAATTTGATCTGTTGTACTGCAGCTGGGCACAAATGTCAAGGTGTGCGCTTAACTCGCTAAGCTATCATGCAGGCAAGAGGCTACGCAGAGCATGATTTGGTTTGCGGAAAATTGGTTTATGCTTAAAGAAACCTAGAGGAGTAGACCTTCTGCGTAACCTCTGAGACATATCATACGCATTTATCAATACTTCTGCAGGGTCCTTGTAAGTGATCTGCTATGGCCTTGCCTGGCAATGGTCGTTGCTTCTTTCTTACGATTCATGACGTATTTCTACTTTTTATGTTGTAATGCTACACGCTGCCGCAGATCTGAGCGCCCCCCAATGACGTGATATATGGGTTCCAAAGGCTGCACACAAAAAAGACCTGTTTTTTCAGGTGATTTAGTGCAGCCTTTAAAATCCGCCAAATATCTCTTTTCACCTCCCGTCCTCACCCCTGAAAGAGAGGTGTTTAATCCCCCGATTTAACCTTCAATCCTGTGCACTCACCCCACCCTAACAATCTGTACCGAACCCCCCCCACATATGTAAATATATCCAATCACACACACGAAAACACACATACACCTTCTCCCCAGGCCCCTCCCCTCCACACTACAACATACACACAGAAACACAAACAGACAAAGGGCCTCATTACAAGGTTGCTGGTCTCCTGGCAGTAAATCTGAATTACTGTACCGCCACTTGGTCTGGTACAATTACAGCTGGCGGTAAGGGTGGTAAATCCCCATTCCATGGAGTCAGTCCCATTGCACTCCATCAGGGGATTTGCCTGTATTTCTGGCACCGGTAATACCGGTGCCGGTAATACAAGTTATTTTTGCCTGTAAGATGCCTGACTTACCTCCAGCTATTAGCTGGAGGTAAGTCAGGCAGAGGTAAATCAGGTGCCCCACTGGCAAACTTGTAGTTGGCTGGTGAGGCAACGTGCAAGTATACGTTAGTACCAGCACGTAATTACTGCACAGGCCAACTTATAATGAGCCCCAAACACTTACAACACTGCCAACTTCTGTCTTCCCCTGCCCGTCCCTGCCACGCCTGTCAGCCCTGCGAGCACTAGTGTGCGACAGGGGCGTGACAGTTAAGACTTCGAAAGAGCTCTCTGAGTGGTCTCAGCGCAGTCTTCCTAAATCGTTTTCCTTTGGTATAAATAAAGAGTGGTTTTCACTCTATACTGATAGGGGGCATGTGCCTCTTTAAGGTATCAATTAAGAATTCACTGGGGCTCATTATAACCCTGGCGGTAGCTGTGCCTGTAAAACAGGCACGGCTGTTGCCGGAGTTGCATTTTTTCTGGCACCCATCAATGAGGAATTATCGGGTAAGGACGGTGCCGATGCATCCAACGTGCTGCGCTCGCGGGTGCCGCTGCTGACAGGCGCCCGCGAGCACAGCTCGTAGTATGGCGGTCCGGGAACTACGGTACCGGCATGCTTATAATGAGGCCCAATAGCATTCTTTCCTCCCGTGTCAAGCCGCTGGGGCCCTTTACATAAAGACACGGAAATAAACGTGGCAGTGCACATGCTCACAAACACCCACGCCCTACCACATGACACCACTACGGCACATGAGCAGGGTTGTGGTTTTCAATGGTAGGTACTATTCATGGGGCGTGTTCCCGGGGAACCACCTCAGTTTTAATAAAAATCTCCTATGATCTTGCTACTCCTCACACTTCCGAGTCCAGGTGGATCCCTGGCCTGAAGCGAGAGCCCTAATGTGTGAGCTGCTCTACTGGTGTCAAGCGTGCAGAATGTGTGGAGAGAACCTCCGAGCCCTATGGAAATCTTTTGCAGATCAAATGCTGCCTCCACAGTCAAGTTTCCAGTGGAAGCCATGCCAGCCAGCTTGCAGGGGTATGTATTTTCAGACTACTCTTCAAATCTGAACAAGAAGCACACGTACGGCCTACGCCAAAACTGGGGTTCTGGTCTGAGCCTCCTTTTGGGTCAGTGCCTGGCCAAAGTAGGGGCCTACCACGAGCCCCACCTGCTCCCTGCCTGTCCTGGAAGAAAGAAAACAGGTTTGGGAAAAGCGCACACTTTCCTTACGTGTTGACCACACATCCGCGAGCACCGCCATTTTACTTCCTATTCCTCCCCTCCACCGCTCATTGATTGGCTGAGGTAGAGAAGGGCATGTCACTTTCTGTTATGATGACGGAGGAGTGAACTGGCCGTGACTTCGAAGCCGCTTCTTAAGGTAAGCGCCACCACTTCTTTCCACTACTCCGGCTTTAGCCCCTCAACTCTCCCCAAGCACCACCCCCCCCCCCGTTATCTCTCTCATGTCAGAGCCCCCTACCCAGGGCTGTCAGAAGATGTGGTGAGGCCCGGGGCAAAACATTTGGTGAGGCCCCCTCACAATTTTTTGCACTCAGCCAGCGGCGGCATATCCGCACACAGGAGACTTGAGAAATCTACCCTTGAGTTTGTGTGCAGGATCCCAAATATGGTTTATTACTACTTTCTCTACTGAAGAAAGGTTCATGCCAGACTAACTTTTTTATCATATGAATAAATATATATAAGATGGCATGAGCTCTCCACTGCGCCACCTCCAATTCTCTGAGGGTCAATCACTTTTCCAAGCAAAGAGTTGAGGGCAGATCTCTTTCTTCGGCTGCGGCCTCCCTCTGGAAACAGCCTCCCTGCCTCGCTGAAACTTGAGGAGAACCATCTCCGGTTCCGGAAGCACCTCAAGACCTGTTTATTTGCTTCTGCTTTCTCTCTTCATCTCCCTTGCTGATCACCTGCCTGATCCATGCACTGGTCACCTGGTCAAGCTCTGAATTCGGGCCCAGGTCCCTGCCTGTCCTGTTGCAATCCCGCACTGCCTCTTGGCTCCCCTGCACTTGTGGTCTGTATATCTGTAACCCTACAGTCCCCGCTCTTGCTCGTATTGTCCACCCGTTGGCTGCAGTTATGAGTACTCACACTTGCCACCAGTTGGCTGCACTCTTGTTTCTCCTTTGTTCCTGCACTTCTGCATCCTACCCCACCCTCGGCACTTCTTCCCTCCCCCATTCCCTGCTCTTGCACGATCTGAATGACACAAGGCCTAGTAAGATCTGTGTTTTGTCCTACTCTTTTGTTTCTCCCTCCTTGCCTTGACGCGCCTAGAAACACTTGCATACAGGCACGTTATAAATGCCATATCATATCATTAAGGAGCACATCATACACAGTGACAAATGATGTACAGTGGAGGCTGGTACATTTCTGAACTTAAGAGGCTTAAATGTTTGTTCCAATTAGTCGAGATCAACAGAGCACAGTGAGGGAGCCCAAACCAAACAAGGGTGGCTTGGGGAGGGGTTTGGGGGGGGGGTTCTCACTCCCAAGAAAATGTTTGAAACATTGGGTTAAAGGTATGCATTTTACAGCACTTTCTTTGCAAAATTGGGTAGAAATCCACACAGTTTGCAATTGGTTTTGTATGGAAGCACTTGGAAATTCCCAATAGTTGCAAATCACAAATTGTGCATAGGAACATTTTCCAATACATTTCATGCCGCCTTTCCACGCGAGATAGGCTAGTATAAACATATATTCATTCTGGCTGTTCTAATTATGTTGATGCAGGCTGCATCAATATTTGCCATTATTACCATATACGGATTCCCAAACAGTAAAAATGCCATGCCACAGAAAGTATATCCATGCTGGCTGTGTACCATAAGTGTTATTACCGGCTAGATTGGCCTACATTCAAAGTGGGCCAATTTAGCCAGGTAGTATGTTTGCTTTAACCTTGATGCATAGTCCTGTGCATCAAGGGTAAAGCAAAAAGAGCACTGGCAATGCTAACAGTTTGGGCATTCGTGTAGGCATGGGAAAGTCACTTCTGTATTGGTATTAGCTGGCCATTGATAGTGCCAGTGCAAAATGGTTTGAGTACCTGAGCAGCTAATAGCAGTGCCTTGTAAATGCCTAATACTTATACACAAGCCAAAACTGTTGGCTTTGCCAATGCTTATTTTTAAAAGAATTTCAGCGAAAGACATGAAGGGTGTTTTAAAATTGAGTGGCTAAAGGCAGACCTGATTAAGACATTTTTATTACACCAGTTACGTGTTTACAACTCCAATGAAGTCATGAACTCTTAGAAGACTCCTTTGAGGAAACACTTGCAGGTACATTGAGGGCAAAGTTTGATGGCTAGCCATGTTTAAAGCTAGCCCAAAGAGTTCCAGTGAGGAGTTGTTTTGGGTGGGGAGGGCAGGGACTGGGTGAGAATTGCCATAGGGATTAGCATGGCCATGAGAAGTAATTTCACTGTTAGCACCTGCATTCATATCCATACATTTGTAGGTAATTGAAATTGTGATGTGGGGTTAGCACTTGCATGCTAGGGGAGTGATTAGAAGGGAAGTGGTGACATGAGACATCTCATTCTCACAGCAGTCCTTAAGTGTGATGTTTCAGAAATGAAGGCAAGAGGTAGCTGCTTGTAACATTGAAGCTTCACCAGAATAGTCTCAATCGAAAAGTGGAAAGATTTTAGGTGCCCCCACACAAGGAAGTTTGCCCCTTCCTCAAGTATTAGTCCCCTTTCCCCCCTGACATTTTAGCCTAGGTGCACCTCTGATGCCATGAACCCACCCCTTAATGAAGTGGCCCCCAGGGCGGCTACTTTTAGGGGTGGTGCTGAACACACACTCACAAAAACACTTTCACCCATGCATTCAACCACCAGTTACACAACTCCATACATGCATGTATACATAAAACCAAACACAGCATTGACACAAACATCAACATGCACGCATGCATCCATAAATACATACACATATACATACTAATTTAATTTAAATACACATATACACTTTTTATTTAAAATAAAAAAACACTTACCTTACCTCCATGTACCCTTAGAAAGCATCCACGCAGCCGACACGTAGACATGCTGCCTGACAAGAGAGAACTCCTCTCCCATCAGTCAGCGTGGTCACACTGAGCAATGTGAACACACCGACTGACACGAGAGAACTCCTCTCCCATCAGGCAGAGTGGTCACGCTGAGCAACGTGAACACACTGACTGACAAGAGAGAACTCCTCTCCCATCAGTCAGCGTGGTCTCGCTGAGCAACGTGAACACACTGATTGACAAGCGAGGAGTCCTCTCTAATCAACATGAACACACTGAGTGACAGGAGACCTCCTCTCCTGTCAGTCAGCGTGGTCATGCTGAGCAACGTGAACACAATGACTGACAAGAGAGAACTCCTCTCCAATCAGTCAGCATGATCACGCTGACATGAACACACTGACTGACAGGAGAGGAGTCCTCTCCCATCAGTCAGTGTGGTCACACTGACAACATGAACAAACTGACCTACAAGAGAGAACTCCTCTCCCATCAGTCAGCGTGGTCACACTGACAACATGAACACACTGACCTACAAGAGAGAACTCCTCTCCCATCAGTCAGCGTGGTCATGTTGAGCAACGTGAACACACTGACTGACAAGAGAGAACTCCTCTCCAATCCGTCAGCATGGTCACGCTGAGCAACGTGAACACACTGACTGACAAGAGAGAACTCCTCTCCCATCAATCAGCGTGGTCACACTGACAACATGAACGCCCTGACTGACAGGAGAGGAGTCCTCTCCTGTCAGCCAACGTGGTTATGCTGAGCAACGTGAACACACTGACTGACAAGAGAGAACTCCTCTCCCATCAGTCAGCGTGGTCACACTGACAACATGAACACACTGACTGACAAGAGAGAACTCCTCTCCTGTCAGTCAGCATGGTCATGCTGAGCAACGTGAACACACTGACTGACGAGAGAGAACTCCTCTCCCATCAGTCAGTGTGGTCACACTGACAACATGAACACACTGACTGACAAGCGAGAACTCCTCTCCTGTCAGTCAGCGTGGTCATGTTGAGCAACGTGAACACACTGACTGACAAGAGAGAACTCCTCTCCAATCCGTCAGCATGGTCACGCTGAGCAACGTGAACACAATGACTGACAAGAGAGAACTCCTCTCCCATCAATCAGCGTGGTCACACTGACAACGTGAACACACTGACCGACAAGAGAGAACTCCTCTCCCATCAATCAGTGTGGTCACACTGACAACATGAACACACTGACTGACAGGAGAGGAGCCCTCTCCTGTCAGTCAGCGTGGTTATGCTGAGCAACGTGAACACACTGACTGACCTGTCAGTCAGCATGGTCATGCTAAGCAACGTGAACACACTGACTGACAAGAGAGAACTCCTCGCCCATCAGTCAGCGTGGTCACACTGACAACATGAACACACTGACTGACAAGAGAGAACTCCTCTCCTGTCAGTCAGCATCGTCATGCTGAGCAACGTGAACACACTGACTGACTAGAGAGAACTCCTCTCCCATCAGTCAGTGTGGTCACACTGACAACATGAACACACTGACTGACAAGAGAGAACTCCTCTCCTGTCAGTCAGCGTGGTCATGCTGAGCAACGTGAACACACTGACTGACAAGAGAGAACTCCTCTCCTGTCAGTCAGTATGATCACGCTGACATGAACATACTGACTGACAGTAGAGGAGTCCTCTCCCATCAGTCAGTGTGGTCACACTGACAACATGAACACACTGACTGACAAGATAGAACTCCTCTCCCATCAGTCAGCATGGTCACACTGACAACATGAACACACTGACTGAACTGACAAGAGAGAACTCCTCTCCTGTCAGTCAGCGTGGTCACACTGACAACATGAACACACTGACTGACAAGAGAGAACTCCTCTCCTGTCAGTCAGCATGGTCATGCTGAGCAACGTGAACACACTGACTGACGAGAGAGAACTCCTCTCCCATCAGTCAGCATGGTCACACTGACAACATGAACACACTGACTGACAAGAGAGAACTCCTCTCCTGTCAGTCAGTGTGGTCACGCTGAGCAACGTGAACACACTGACTGACAGGAGAGGAGTCCTCTCTTGTCATTCATCATGTCCACGTTTTCAGCTGAATGAAGGGAGGCAGCAGAGCTCACTTCTGAGCCCTGCTGTCTCCCATTATTTTGCTGTTTGTTTCGGAGCCTAACGGCTTCACAAGAAACAGCTAAATCATTGCAGCGGCAGCGGCAGCACAGTCCCCCGTGTGAATAAAGGACACGGGAGACTGTGCTGCCTTCCACTTAGGAGGGGGCCGCGAGGCCCCCAGCAAGCGCGAGGCCCGGGGCAGTTTGCCCCCCCTGCACCCCCCTCGTGACGGCCCTGCCCCTACCCACACCATCCAAAAAACACCCGCGCTGCCAGTCCCGTCCCATAGCGCCACCATCTCCTTTTCAATCCCCTAACACCTTTAATTTGTGCCACCATATAAAAATAAACCTTGTGCTAGCCCCCTATTTACATACCCATTTCCTGGTGTGGCCCGTGGAGCCAGGCCAGACGCCCTGGCTCGGCCTTGGTTTGGCCCTACCCGTGGGTTCCCTGGCTCTCCCATCTCTAGCTCTATATAGCACTAACATGCTACTTGGCGGCTGGTTCGAAGCGCTTTTAGACACAGCAGCATGTACAATGTCAGAAAACGGCACTAGTTAATTCTCTGCTGCAGTGAGAGTGAGCATCAGGGCACCATGGGGGGGTCTGTGCTGGCGCCCCTGGACCACGAGGAGACCCGAAGCTCTGAACGCCTTTGAATGCCCTGTTCTATAGGTAAATGGGAAAGTGGATTTGCATAGAACAGCAAACCTAGTTGCAAGGCACGACAGAGCACCGGCTATAGAAAGTGAGGGGTTTGCACAGCATCATGGAGACATAAGTGTGAGCATGCTTGTGAGGGATGCCGAAGATTGTGTCCATGCAGTGAATTGGATGGGGCAGGACGCCGAATGGACATATGGGTTGGGTTTGACATTCGGAACGCCAGGGGGAGCTGTGGGGTCTGGTGCCCTACATGCAAGGCAGGCAACCATCTCGTACTTGTACACACGGCCGAGAGAAGCCTTTCAATGCATGTTGTCAAGCCAGGAAATAATTCCATGACTTTCACTTTAAAAACACCTCCTTCATAATAGTAATGTTTTTACATAGCGCTTCATGCAGGTTTCCTCTGGCTTCTAAGTGCTGTAACGGCTAATAATATTGCCAAATGTAGTAGTGCTTTGGAGGATGAAGCGCTGGGGTGACCGCGCCACAAATTCAAACTGCAGGCTGGGCACCGAAGCAGTGGCGAGCGATTAACCCTTGAGCTGTCACCTTGCCACATTGATCATATACAATGTCAATGTGCTGCTCTGGGGAAACACAAACAGTTGGTCTTGTTTTCCATCATGTTCCACTACGGGCATGGCACTGTAGTTCCAGAAACATTGCGACATCTGTGCTCCAGATGTTACGTCACAGGAATGAAGGGCAGGGAGGCTTGGTAGGGTCTGCAATAAGACACCCGCTCTGAGATTGAAAGCCAAAAGCGGACCACCAGTGCCACGCTCACATCCGAAAATATGGAAAACATTTTTACCTTGTTATCTATTGGGGAAGGGTTGACATTATAGACAGCGCCTGACAGCCCAAAAGCAGCGCTTCCCTTAGGGAG
Organism: Ambystoma mexicanum; assembly: GCF_040938575.1. Lineage (NCBI taxonomy): Eukaryota > Metazoa > Chordata > Amphibia > Caudata > Ambystomatidae > Ambystoma > Ambystoma mexicanum. The sequence goes on along the minus strand of NC_090928.1, from coordinate 230,289,707 downwards.
GCCTCTTCTTTTTCCATTGAAAATGTGTTATTTGCAGAATTCTTCAAACATTGCTCCTTAACTAAGGTTGGTTTTGTTTCACAGCATTAATCAGCATGTTCCCCCATCTGTGGCTATAATATATACAGGCCTGTTTTTTGGGACGGGCAAAACAAGCAGCTGCCCGGGGCGTAGAGCTTAGGTGGGCACAGGACAAAGCACATTCAGATTTCTACCACTGAGCACCCGTCCGGCCATGGAAGGTTTAGCTTTTACCTACTGCCTGTTTATCAACTACAGGTTCACAGTCGCAGGTCAGGCCGTGTCGTCACCTCCCAAGCCCTAATAGAGGGGTCGATAGACCTGTTTTAGATGCATACAAGGGCCCTTTGAGCCACTGGCTTGAATATTGGCAGGTTCACCCCTTGGTCCGTCGGGGATTAATCGAGCATTGTTGAGTAGTTGTACTAACGGTTGCTAAAGGATATAGAAGCCCATGGGAAGTTTGTGCTACATAAGGATCAAGTTACGCAGCATGAAATGCATAATCGTGGTGCACGGCAGGATGCAGATGTTATACCCAGGATTGCTATTGATCACATTTAAGATTTAAAATAAAATTAAGATCTTTACTCCAGTCCGCCAGTTAAGCTCTTGTGAGAAGTTGCTGCTGCAGGTCCCACCCTCCAGATATGTATCCAGGGGGGGATCGAAGGTTTGGAGTATATGGCCCAAAGCTCCGGAACAGTCTTCCAATGGGAATCCGAGCCCAAAAAACACTCACTGCTTTTCGGAAGGCCCTGAAGACGCATCTCTTCCCCTAATTTACTGAAAGTGGCGAAGTAGCCAGTTGCTTGGACATTGATGCTTGTGGGGCTGACAAGGTTTGTATCAGTGGCTGACTTGGCCGACCGTTTGTTTCCAGCTGCGCCCAGATACGATTGGTTCAGTTTGGTGTGTGATATAAATGAATTCAAATTGAAATTGAAATTCAAATGTATGACTCTCTGTGAAGAAATGCTCTGCTGAGTGGGATTGGTGATATTGGAGGAGTTAACTAAACCAGAGTGAGCCTTGGTGTTAGTAGATATAGGAAACGATTTGCCTTTAGAATAATATACACATATTTTCGGCCCGGCAGGAGGAAACCTGGCTCCAACTGTGGAATGATTGACTTCCTTCCCTCTGGCCTTGGGGATTGTGCTCATTGTGGATAAACACCAGCCTGTGTACAGTCCTTTCAACCCAAAGGTCTTTCGAAAGTGTTAATGAAATAAAAGGATTTGGATCCCCTTCCAGGTAGCAGAAAAATAGGGCAGAAACCTGGCAAGAAAGCAGGCTCGGGCTTGTCAATTGTGCAGTTGAGTTGGATAATGGCCTACGGGCCAGCCGCTTGGCATGCCTGTATACACGAGTGCGCAACATGTTATTTTATTGCTCTCAAGGCATCACCGTGCAATACAAATTGACCGGTCTCCTAGCATCACCATTATACAGCACTCTCTTAGGGCAGGATGTCGCACTGAATCACAGGGCACTGCGGCGAACACAGAAGCAGGCCCATGTGTGCATGGAAGAGCGTGAGGGAGCACGGGACAAAAGGGCCACACCGCAATGACATCAGCATTAGGGGGCGGAATAAGGTTGGGTGACAGTAGGGACAGGTCATTGCCTCCAGTTAATGGAGGTTGGTGCTTCTGTGGGTTTCGGCCAAAAAGACCCAATCTAAATGACCTACACCACCAAAAGTTCAAAAATAGATACTACTAAATGTCCTACTGACTAAATGTTCGTAGGACATTTTGTAGTATCTATTTGGTGGTGTAGGTAAAAAAAAAAAAAGGCTGCAAGAGTGTCTCCCCCACAACACCCCGCTCACTATACTTATTCAGTATAGTGAGCGGGGGTTGCGGAGGACAACCCCACAGCTGACCCGGCCAAAAGAAAAAAGAAAGAAAGAAAAGGACCCCGCGGCGCCGGTTCCCAATCACGGAAGTGAAAGGGAACCAGCGTTGCAGGGACACAGCACGTCGCAATGAAAGGTAAGTAGGGGTCCGGGGTTGTGTTGGGGGTGTGGGCGGGGGTGGAGGTGTGGTCAGGGGTTAGTGTTTGTATGGATTTGGGGTTGTTTTATCATGGATGTCCGCATGGGAAATGTACAAACAATTTTGTATAACGTACATTTCTCATGCGGTAATTTCCGTTACGAACATTTCAGCCGTGTTAAAACGACCCCAAATCCTTATGTGCTATAGGCCGACACAGGTAAAAATACCACAAAGTCAAAGGAGAGGGTGTCAACCTTCCTTCTTTATTTTAATTCCTTAATTGAGCCTATTACGTACCGCCTCTTCCTGTCTCTAACTTCCGCCTTACATCGTCAGTCTGACTCCCTCCCTCTTAATGACAGAGGTATCCCAGGACATTACATCCTCCCCAGACTTAAAGGAGTCTGGTTTATGCGATTTCTTAAGTCCACCGCGTAGGTTGCCGACTGCTTGATCACGAGAGAGAACGAGGAACTGCCGTACCACGGAGCAACCCGTTGAGCAGACGGATGGGACAAACACTCTGCATGACCCGGACCAGTGCAAGTGATTCAACTTCCCCTGCAGCAAACATGTGCAGTAATCCATGCAGCAACCTGGCAATCCCTGCACTCAATCTAACATCCACAGAGACATTTGCCTTACCTATAGCAGGGCTGAGAAGCGGCCCCATACCAAGCCGGCATAAGCTCTCACATGAACTGGGACATTGGTTGTGGCTATAGCGGGCTGCCATTTCCAAATGTAGACGTGCCCGTGGTTATGATGAAATCAAAACCTTCCAGCCATCACTCACTGCCAGGCCTGAGAATCGGAAGCTATTTGGAGCTTCGCCTACGATTCAGAAGCACTACTCAGTGGCAAACAAGTTGCCGAGTATCACGGATACCCCAGACCAATGATCATCTACACAATCCACCCGCCTTGATAAAGACCCCTAAGTGGTAACACGTGTCAGCACCCTAGTAACATTAAAGACACAATACCAAATACAAGTGGTCGTGACTTTTTGAAACAGAAACATGACGAACGCAATTGAAGTCTCCTATATTATGTGAATCTTGTGTACAGCGCCTATTCTGTAAGAATCTTCAACCCCTCTGCAACGTCTCGCCAGGGGCCTCGAGCACGGCCCCTTTGGGTTCTTACAAACGGCTGCAAGTATGCACCAACCACAGATAAACCAGCTCCAGCGCAGTAGCCACACCTTCCTGGTGCTCACAACCCCCCTGCCTTCCAGCCATCACCTTTTTGTTTTGCTAAAGTCACCCCGAGTGGGACGGGTATGCCCAGACGTGGGTCCCGAGCCTGCTGGGCCCAGATACCCAAGCTACTCCTCACTGAAGATGCCCAACAAGGCTGAAGCATGTCTGGGGATGCTTGTGGTCTCGTACAGAAGGGATGTGACCTAGCAGTTTGGGCTGCACTGCCCCTTTTGGGGGTGGGACCAAGCCTGATTTGCATATGGTCTTTCCTCTTCTGTAACGGCTTGGCAGGCCGAAAAACAGTGGGGTGGAGGGTTGCCCACAGCTGTGCCCGTCGTTATGATTAATTCAAAACCTTCCAGCCATCACCTTTTAGTTTTGCTAAGAATGGTCAAAACCCCACATTCAAAGGGCCTACCAGGCACCTACGTTACTGGAACCCGAAATGACACGGGCAAATGGTGCCTGTGATTGTAATGTTTCCATGGTGGAACCACCAGGCTGGGAAGAGGATGGATCAGCTGATGTAAGGGTGGAAGGAATTCGACCATCCGCACGGTGGGTGTGCCCTTACCTGGGATTTTCTGAAATTTTAAATGAAATTGAATGATGGTAGATCAACCTCTGGAAAGTGTGTGGGGATAATCCGCAGACATTTTGCTATGCTCACCGCACCACATACACATATGTGTACTCTGGGTGAAGACAGTCTACAGGCACCACCCCCCTGTCATCTTTAGTTGGAATATAACAGCCAAGAGTACGGGGGTCCCTCAGGTGTAAGCGGAAGTGCAGCAGGCACAGCGACACAGCTGCAGGAAGCAAAATGGACGCCCCATAAGCGGAATGGACGGCATGGACCAAAAGTGCACTGCTTGGTGAGTGCAGGCGTGAGGCAGCAGGCAAGGGTGCAAGAGGAACATTCCTGCTCTCTGCCAGTGTTGTAAGCTGATGCAGGCACAAAAGAAGTTCTCAACCTTCCTTCTTTATTTTCATTTCTAAACAGAAACTAAATATATCCCGCCACTCCCCCTCTTCTCCCTTATTTCCTCCTTAAGCCCTCAATGTAACACACTCACACACAGGGTCGGACCGGGGCATAACATTGTCTCTGCCACCAGTGAAAAAGTGCCACACAGTCGCACATGGCAATTCATTTCTTTTGTGACAGACTGTTTGAGTACTACCCAGGGGGGAGGTTTTTTAATAAAATGTGGTGCAAAGTGAGCATTTGAAAGAATATGTTTTCAGTAACATTGGCCAAACCTTCTAGCCGCATGGTGAAGTAACTTATTTAAAAAAAGTGGCCCACTTTGACCAAAAAATTGCCCCGCACTAGAATGTTGTGTTTTTGATTCGGGCATTGCCCTATTGCCCTATAAGCCAGTCTGAGGTTGCTTGCCCATCAATGGCAGAATTAGCCAAGGACATAACTGAGATGCACAGTAGATATGCAAAGGCAAGTGAGGATTAGAGGGCACAGTAGGAGGGCTGACACAAGTGGGAAGTTGCTTATCAAACTATGATGAAAGAAATGCTGGTAGTAAGAGAGGGCACAGGGTTGAGCCCCCCACATCCCCTCGCAAAAGAATGTTCAGCCACATGGCTGAGACTATAACGTACCGTGCGGGTGACTGGCGCCTTACTGCAACGTTCAACTGAAAGTTGTGACGATTTTCTGTCACAGATTGTATTCAGCTGTGCCTAGAAGCAGCAGCTCCTTGCGTTAGAGGGATAGAGGGGTGGGGAGAAATGTTGCCCGTCAGCTGCCAAATTCCCTTCCAACTGCATGAGGATCACCATTGTGGGGTTTCCCCTTTAAGAATAAGTGTCATGATGACGTCATGACTTACTGTGAATAAAAGGAGCCTCAGCCGGTACGTGCACCAGAACGACGTCAGACTCCATGAATGGCACTTCTCTCTCGTGTTTCATTGTTGGGCCCGCAGAATGACACTGTGTGATGACGGTCCATCCGTCCTGTTGATCTGGGCGCCCCCAGATCAGCATGTGTAACCTGGGAGCCTGCAGCCCACTCTCCTGCTGTGTGATCACAGCACAGCTGTTAGGCCAGGCGCCCCTGGCAGCTGAAGTCTTGCCCGTGTGACCACGGCAATCAGGGTGATCCGTGCCACTGCCTGTGCCTTGCGACCAAGACACTCTTGGTGTCTGCTGGGTGCCCTCAGCACTGATCGGGACTAGCCTGCATGACCAACGGTCCAGTCCCAACAATGGCCATGAAAGTACTGAACCTCTGCAGTGTGTCAGCAGTGTGCCATGTCTGCAGCGTCCGGCTGTTTGGGTGATGTTGCAGCAGCCTGGTGTGCAGCTGCCCTTGTCTGGAAAAGGAGAAAGGAAAAGAAGGAGTTTGCTGGCTCCATGAGGGTAGATGAGTCGCGCGGCTGCCGGCAGGGTATGCCTGCTCTCTGCCATGCCGGCCCTCACCTCCCCTAGTGATCCTGCCAAGTGTTGGTGAGGTTAAAAAAAAAAAAGACAAAATGGAAAGAAAGTTGCAAGGCTGCCCGCACTTGTGTGCAACAGGAGGGCTCAATCCTGCAGCATTCCTGTGCCTCAGGCGGTGAGTGGTCTGTGCTCCGAGAGCGGAGTTTCAGGCATACAAAATGAAAAAGAATCACCAACGGTGGTGAAGGCCTGCGACACGCTCCGGGCGGGAGCAAGAAACTGAGGGGAGAAAAAGAAGAGGCCGATCCCAGTTGATATAATTATATAAATAATTCCTGCCCGAGGGAGAGAAAGGCGCCTCCTGTGTGCTCCGGGGATCTGAGCTTTGAATGAAAAAAGAAAAGAGAAGTGTGGGCAACGCTCTCCATGCAGGGGGAAGCAGTGGCGTTGCTAAAAGGGACCTGAGGGTGCCCCCCCCCCCTTTGAAATCCTGGGGCCCGCTACCTCAGCTGGGCTGCTCTCTCTGCACTGTCAACGCAACACAACACAGGAGCTGAACAACAGGATAGTGTACCGTAGTGAACGGAGGCTGTCATAAGTCTTCATAAGCACTCGGCTTGACTCATAAGTACAACAATCAAAACAGTTCCGGTTCCTCTGCAGCTAAGACCAGCCCATCCAATCAGAATGTAGCGCATGAAACTGCTAATGATGGGCCTTTAGTCACGGAATGGTTTCGTGCCAGCATTCGGATGGGAGGGGAGGTGCAGCGGGGTGTGGGGAGTTGGTGTGAACAAAATAAAGGGATGCAGATCAGCGCGATCTCACCCAGCTTCTCAGCAGTGAAAGCATACATCATCCGTTCGGATGATATGCTCTAAACAGTTTATGTTGAGAAAGGAGAAATCATCAAAACAAAGGAACATAGAATCTTCCTGCTAAATCTAAACGATGTAGTGATGTGCACTGCAGTTGATGTGCGCTCTTCCTGTGATGGCAGTGATGAGCAAGGAAAAAGCTGAAGACTTCCTCCACAACATGCAACGAGGCCCAGACACCCTGCCACCAGTCTCTTGCCAACAACCCCTGCCCGTGGATAGGGAAAAATGCCACCAGTGTCATGTCAACAACCCTTGCCTATGGGGGGAGAAGAGTGGCTGGTGCCACTCCAGTAAGGTGATACTCCTTCCTGGGGGAGCGAAATAAGTGTCACAGCCTAGATGCCCTGCCACCAGTGTCCTGCTGCCTCCTGCAGTGTCCACCATCAAGGGGCTACATCTAATGTGGCCCCCATTGTCCCCCGGCTGAGGCTTTGCCGGCGCATTGACTGTGCTCTCATGCTCTCATGCTCTCGACTATCCTGGGCTGATAAGTGTGAGGTCAAACTGGATTCCTGCGTCCCCGAAAGTACTCAAAGAGGACTCAGTAAATATGTACTTTGATGCTGTGAGCCTGCATGTCATTGATGTGCTTAAAGTGGTCCCAGTAATTAAGTGTGTGTGAAGCTGTGATCCCGCAGTGTGCTGGCATGCTCAATGTGGTTCCAGCGACTGGCAATGGAGTCGTCCATTGGCTGGAGTTTTCCCCTCTCCCCCCTGAATAAAGTTTCCCTCAGAATGTGGTAGAACTGCCAACATGCCATCTGCAGTCCACCAGTCACCTGCAAAACATGGAAAGAGTGGTCGGTGTATGTTTGTAACTGACTGAGTCCCAATGTATGTGGCTGTTGTTTACCCCATGGTACCAAAGCGGACCAAGTATTGCTGTTCGTGACTTGTTTTATTTGATGCCCACTGATATTGTCTTTGTTTTGTTTGTTATGAAAAAGGAGGAGTATGGGATTTCCCCTTTAAAAATAAATGTGATGACGACGTCATGACTTACTGTGCATAAGAGGAGCCTCAGCCTGCCCGTGGGCCAGAATGACAGCAGACTCCATGAATGGCACTTCTGTCTCATGTGTCATTGTAGGGCCTGTAGGCTGACATCGTGTGACCACGGTCCTACAGCCCTGCTGACCTGGGTTCCCCCAGAACAGCATGTGCAACCTGTGAGGCCCCAGGCCTCTGTCCCGCTCGGTGATCACGCCCGGGAGCCCCCGGCACCAGATGCCTTGCCCCATGACCACGGCAATCAAGGTGATCTCTGAAACTGTCTGTACCGTGTGACCACGGCACTCTTGGTGTCTGCTGGGTGACCCCAGCACTGATCAGGACTGGCCTGTGTGACCACAGGCCCAGTACCAACAACCTGCTCTTTTGGACAAAAAGAGGTTGTGCAGAGGTAGTATTGGACCAGCGGAAGGATATGAAAGATTACAAGCGTGACCGAAAGGAAGGCTTGCGACCTTTTATAGAATTCGACAGTCAGCTTGACGGGAAAGAAATAAGGGCGGAGGGAGGGACCCGTAGGGTCGAGCTTTGTGCATGTAGTGTTCTTTCCCCCCACAGAGTTTACATCTCATCTGACGGAGAGGCTGTTTACTCTCCGAGGCCAGACCGAGGCACCTGGTCAGCTGGAATGATACACTATAAAATACACTCAGCGGAATGGATTTCAGTGGGGGTGAGGTGGCTTGCTAACAGTTCGACTTTTGGACCCAAAACATTCCTATTTTTTAAATTTCCTATTATAGGATCCCCACTCCCCAAACCCTGCATCTCCCGTTACCCCACACCGCGGCCGAGTGCTTCCAGAAAAGAGGCCGGTGATGCAGAGGCCCAGAGGGGAATCTCCAGACTTCGCTGTAGGGCAGTCCTGTGGGCTGCAGCTTTCTCAATTATCTAGGAGTGAGGAGAAGCTGCCCCTTTAGGGCTGTGTTTCCCTGGTGCGTCAGGGTGGGAGAGAAGGAAAGACAAGTTCTAGAGTCTGAAAGCGATAGCTCTCTTGAGGCAGGATTCTGCAACCTTTGGCTCTCTGGATGTTTTAAAATACAACTCCCATCAGCCCATGTATTATTGTCCATGGTGGAAGGCCATGGGAGTCGTAGTCTAAAACATGTGTAACTCCACAGGCTGGTGACCCCTGCCCTACGGGTTCTTTCTGGGGTAGAGAAAGGCTATAAGCAGCCAGATCTCGCCCAGAGAGAGATACATTCCTTGGGTTTTCTAGGGTTTTGTTGAGCCTGGAGGGTTGAAGGCCATTCACCACCAGTTCCAGACTCCAGAAATATGGGGTTGAAGGAGCTAGTGAGCTGTGAGCATTGCTGCATAGCAGGCGCAGCACAGATGGATCTGGAGCACGTGCCTATGGCTCTCTGTTAAGTTTTGGGGTCTATCGGCGGTAACTCCCCGTGTCTGGATGAGGCAAGCACCCTAACTTCATTCAGATTATCGTCCAAAAGTTAAAGGGTTCACAGAAGTCAAGTGGCACAGCGAGTAGAGCGCTCGCTTTGACATCCGTGCATGTTCGTATCCCTCAGCCTTTCATCCTTCCGAGGTCGATAAATGAGCACCACACACCGTGGGTAATAATAAGCAGCGCTCAGATGCCTGAGGGTTCGTAGCGCTATATAAGTGCCAAATTATTATTATTATGGAGGGTGACCTGACAGTGCCCTTTAGTTCTTTGATTATATAATGTCTGATAGAGCGCAAGTCCTTTACTTTAGTCAACATTATAATGTACAGCCGCTGAGTCCCGCTGAGGCTCTCCCTTACCTTCAGAGGACAGATTGGCCCCTTCTAGGAGCAGAATACTTGCAACGAGGCCTAGTGTTTTGGCTAAAGCCTTTGTTGGCTCCCTTGACTGATCCACTCCTTGATTGTTTAGCTATTTCTATATGTTGCCTATTTGGCTTGGCCTCCTCAGGTCCTTGTGTTCGTCTATGTTCCCTTGTCTGACTCTGCTCTCACAGCTACACTTTGGAATCCTGTCCTAAAACACTTGCAGTCAGGAGGCTTCTGCCTTTTTTTCCATGTAGGTTTTGGCATCCTTTGTGCTAATAGGTGTTCAGTGCTCGTGATTGGTGTGCGCCTGATTGTTACACCCCCTTCTCAGGCGTGTGCCCTGTAGTTTCATTTAGGTGCAGTTGTTGAGCTTGATTTGATCCGTGAATGTGTCCATTGCCCCCGCGTCTGTGGCCCAGGAGCTCAGAGGGGGATGGGCAGTGCTTTAAGTGGGACGAGTCAGGGCCCTGCCGGGGGCCCCCCGGTCCCATGCAACATTGGCAGGACGCATTATCCCGCCGCAGCCGCGATGGGAGATGCGCCCGCCATTTTAATGTCAGGCAAGCTGACAGAGTGCCAGCCAGTCAAAGCAATGTCAGTCACTGTAAATTCCTCTGGTGACCCCACGCGTGAGGGGTCACCAAAGGAAGTTACACTCCCTTTGTTTTCCCAGGTCGCTGAGGCATCTTTCACCCTCAGGGAACCTGGGGATTCCTGTGTTTCTGTCTTTATAAAAGAGGGGTTGAAAAGTAAACAATTCAGTCCATCTTTTATAAAGCTTTGACGATAGACAAAGACGCCTCAGGGTTTGTCCGTCGTCAAACCTTTATAAAAGATGGCTTAAATTGTGTACTTTTCAGGCGATCTTTTATAAACGGAGAAATGTTTAAAAAAAGATGGTTTGAAAAGTACGAAAACAATAAGATATGCACACAAATATATACATGTTATATATTTGTGTGCACACCTTACTGTGGTTTGTGTCCTTTTCAAGCCATCTTTAATAAACATAGAAAGATGTTGCATATTTCTATGTTTATAAAATATGGCTTGCATACTACACAAACCATAGTAAGGTACGCATACACATATATAAATGCTTATGTGCATTTATATATTTATTTGAGTGCCTTACTATGGTTTGTGTACTATTTAGGAGACTCCCATCCCACAAGACACTCCCCCAAACGAGGCTCCCCGCTCAAGTTCTTACCACACTTAAAGCCCTGAGGATGGGAGATGGCTTATGCCGTTTAGGTGGCGAGGAGCATCTTTGACGACAGGTGTGTGGAAAAGAGACGTGGCAGAGGAGGATAAGGGTCATATCATAGCACACAATGAGCATAAACAGAGGGATTAGAAAGGTAAAACCACATTGAAAGCTGATGGACAACTCGTCATAGCCCTGACTGCTGGCAGTACTGCACCACAAGTTGACAAGATAAAGATTTGGGTAACATTCCCAAAGAGATTTTAGATAAATATAATTATTTTGAACTTGGCAAGATGGCTGCCACAATCTGTGCACAGTTAGAGTCTGTCACCTTATCAAACATTGCGACACTACTGCCTTTCTTACCTTACGAAGGAGCTGGACAGAAGGCCGATGAACCCCACGGCAGCGCCAACAACGGCGGTCTTGCGACAACCAAACACGTCTGTGAATACGCTGACGATTGGGGAGCAGAAGAAGATCATGCCCATGGACAAGGAGTTCACCCAAGCTGCGGAAGAAGGAGAAGGCCATGTGAGTGCCCATGAAGCAAGAGAAGCGATAATGCAGCGCTCTATACCAGAGGCTTGACCACCCCGCAAACAACTGGTGGCAGATTGTAGCAACACCCTTTATGCACTGGTCTTCACGAGAGGTACCTAAGCTTGCCCATGCCTTTACATCATTCTGGTTTTACTCCTCTTGCTCTTCAATGCATCTCTCATTATCTGTTCCATCTCTATATAGCCTTGTAGTGCTCGGAGGCCTGCGGGCGAGTTGGCGCTCTACAAAAATTTGATAGAATAAAAACAGTCTAGATGCGGGTGCTCACCCTACCGGACAGTAGAACTGTAATCGGTTCCATGTGATGTTACTGAAATGTATTTGAACAAATGAAATGTGACTGGAAATCAAATACATCGTTTTCTTTTAATTGGGGGGGTCCCCCGAACCCTCTGTTTCCTCATGCTTGTAGCCCCACCTTGAACCACCCCCCACACCTTTTAACCCTTCACAACCACCCTCTATATATTTCTTTTTCAGTATTTTTTTCGGTAATATTTCATTCGTTATTTACATTTCGGTAACATCACTGGATACCGAACTAATCATTATACAGAAGGGGGGTGGGGATTAACCTGGATATCTTGTCTTTGGTTTGTTCTAAAGGAAAAATAACTTGATTTTCCACGCAGATTTGTGCGTTGACGTTCTGGTTTCTGAAAGGGTTTGTTTATTTAGATTTTTATATAAAGTAAGACGGGGTTCTCATGTCCCCATGTGGTCATGGCTGCGTGGAAAATCAAATTCTTTTTCCTTTGGAACAAACCAAAGACAAGATATCCAGGTTAACCCCCCCCCTTCTCTACAAAACAAATGAGGTATGGGCTATGCCTCAACACTAACCTGTGATCTTGCGACCAAATAAAGAATCATCTATTCTAGAGCTCAGCAAGGTCGGATCCAACCTAGGGCCCAAGATCCATTAACTTTAATCAGTATACAGATGTCTGAGTTTACAGGCATCTCGTAGAACTGCACACACTTCTGTGATGACAACAAAATGGAGTACAAGGTACAAAACCGGAAGGTACAACTGTTTCACCAATTTTTCATACCGGCCATCATTTTTAGGGCAGATGTCCGGAGCATTTTCTTCAATTTGCGATCGCTTCTAGTTGCTAGGATAAATCCACCGCTGGTAGTAGCTGCACTAGCCATGTGACAAGGCAGCGAATGAAAGGGGCCATGGTGGGGGGGAATGTGCAGCCCACCCGACCGAAGCCTCGGTGAGGCCATAGCACGGTTGTGCGGTTCCATGTCATTTGATCGCGGGATGTTTTTTCGCTGGGTTTTTTACCGCAATTTTTTGAACGAAAAAACCCATCGAATATTTTTCAATTCTTTTTGTGGGGGTTCCACCCCCAAACCCCTATTACATTTCATTGTTTATTTATTGACAAACACCCACACCCCATATATATAATTGTCTAACCCCCCTAAAAAATTAGATGGGTTTTTTCATAAAAGAATTTGCCATAAAAAAACCCACAAAAAAAATTCCGCGATGAAAGGACGTCATACCAGTTGTGCATAGAGGCATGTGTACTCATAGTGGCCCACTCTCTACCTGCAAATCTAACACAACAGGCAAAGGAGTCTGAAGAGAGAACCCACATCTTTTGAGTTTAGATGAATCCCCTGGTACTCGCTCAATGTCCAGTCCAGTTAAAAAGGATCTGATTGCGTTCACTGAGCCACTCTGACTTTTACTGACTTCAGAGTGACCTGTGGCACAAGAACTCTTATCGGCCACAATGCAGACCCTAGTTAGGTTTGGACATTTGCCCAAAGTGTGGTATTTTGTACGGAGTAAAATATGTTTAAAAAATCAAACACCATTCAATCTTTCACTGGACTTTTCTTCAGATTTCTGATGTTCTGTGGTCGATATATATATTAGCATAGAGCAGTGGTCTTCAGACTTTTTTGGCCTGGGCCCCCCCTGAGCAAAGTTTGGGCAGGCCGGGCCCCCCCCCCCAAAAGTGCCAGATGGACAGTATGTAGAAATCGCTATGAACTTTTGCGTGCCATCACTGCACCCTACTCCCAGTACAGACCCTGGGCTCTCCCCACCCTACTCCCACCACTATCCCAGTGCTGCCGCCCATCCTGCTCCCACCACAGTCCCATAACACAAGCATACACACATCCATACACATTTAAATAAAAAATAAATCGCCATAAACATACCTCGCGTGGTTGCTAAAATGCCCCGCTCCAGGCTGCTCTGCCCGTATGTGCGAGGAGGCGCAGGAGCCCCCCCTCGCACATACATACACGCAGTGCCCCAGCCAGAATTTCCAATGAGCTATGTAAGGCTGGCGAATCAAAACACCCCCAGCGTTGCATGGCTCAGTGATCATGTGCGGCTGGGGAAATGAACTGTCAAAGGCAAACAGTGTTTCCCTTTGACAGTCCAGCCAGCCCAGGAGCACTCCCTTCGCTGGAAAAAGCAGCTGAGGGAGTGCTCAGTGTTTCACTGCGCTGGCTCCTCGGCTCCTCCATAATGGGTGAGGCGTCCAGTGGGTGGACGCCCCCTCACCCATTATGGATGAGCCGGCAGGCTTGTACTGGCCTATAGGGCAATAGGGAGATGACCGTACCAAAAATGCAAAATGCTAGTGTAGGCCAGTAAAAATGGGCCACTTTTTTGGCCAATGTGGGCCAGTTTGAGGAGTTACTTCACTATGCAGCTAGTAGTTTTGACCATTGTTGCTGAATAGATATTCTTTAAATATCACCATGTGTTTACATTTGAACAAAAAACAACCCCTTGGGTACTATTCAAACAGTCTGTGACTAAACACTGAATATCCATCTGCAACTGCTGGACATTTTTTCATTGGTGCCTAAGACCGTTTTATGGCCCAGTCTGACCATGTGAGCTGCCCTTTCCCATTTCCTCCAATCTAAAAAAAAAAAACACTATTTTTTTTCTTTTTTTTTACATTTCATGCTGGGCTCTGGTGCCCCCCCCATGGGGGGGCACGCCCCACATTTTGAAGACCTCTGGCATAGAGGATGATGGGGCACACTACCTGAAAGCCCCATTAATGAACTCCAAACATCCTCTCCTTTCTCCCACAGGTGGTGATGACCTTTTTGCATCAGCTGCTAGCCGACTTCAGGTGTGTGTAGGCTTGTGGAAACTGATCTGGGCTTCCAGTTGGATCTGACCACCAACTTCTAAGTGACGCTTACACTCTGTTAGGCGTACATGGAAAAACAAACATTCTTTTCATATAAATGCCAGAGTGATTGTATAGTAGATGTTGACTGGAATAACCAGATTCCCTTTTCTACAAACTCATGTTTTCCATGACCCTGTTCTTATCGACGCAGCGCTAAAGACGTTGGACAACAAACAAAGCTTGATAACTTGGGGTTGCTGTTCCCTAGCAACTAAGCTTCTATCTAGCTATAGGGGCCTGAGAATGCTGTAGCTGGACTGTCCCTTTGGGGGTGGGACCAAGCCTGATTTGCATTTGATCTTTCCCCTTCCTGTAATGGCTTGGCATGTGAAGAACAATGGTAAACCTTCCAGCCATCACCTCTTTGTTTTTGTAGCGACCCATGACATCCTTCCCCCATTTCCTAATTCTACATTGTTTTCGATGTCATAGAAAGGCCAGCCAGCAAACAAACACATTCAATGCTGAGATTTTATACCTTGGCCAGCAAACCTTGCCGAAAACTATGCTGTCTCCCCGGGTGAGAATTCTGGCGTTTAAGGGAAATGCCAAATCTCCGTAGGCATTGTGTCCTCTACGGCTTTTTGTCTTCTGCTCTAGGAAATGAGCTGTGTCGGCGGATGGGATCTCCTCACAGGTTTGCCAGAAACCAACCAGATCCCATTGGCTCCGATACCAACTGCAGAAGGCGGTCAACACTATCTGGTAGCCATTTGGTGAAGAGCATGAAATGACCTTGGCGGTCTCAACACAGTCCTCAGTAGACAATCTGACTCAGCCGTCGCAATTCCTCACTCATTGGCAAATCCATTGCCACCAGTGTCACATCGTAATCACTGAGGAGGGCGTGGAGGGGGTGGAGGGCGGGGGGTTCTGAGTTTTTCCCAACAAGCTTTGTGGTGCCACCAACTAAAAAGAAGAATGCTGTGATTCGGGGACTGCCACTTTGTTATGTAAGTTTAAATGAAGCTATATGTAACTAGGACTCCTGTGCCTTCAGCTTGCCCATTGTAATGCGCTACATTTAAAGAATGCGCCATACATAACCACATTCTTTCATGCCTCCAACCCATAAATCTGTATTGCTCTCTGCAGTCACCTCTCAAACATCCTACATCCAATCGTGTATTTCAATTAGTCTATGAGGAGGGGACCAAGACTCAGAACGGATGAATCCATGAGTGGCATAAGAGACACTGCAGCATGTGGCATGCCCTACAGAAATAGCCAATATTATTATTATTGTATGAATTGCAACATCATTGTTTATTAAACTATGCAAAAGTGGTCCCTTTCTGTAGTGCACACCCAAACAAATCAGCATAGGTGATAATAACTTTGACAACGAAGGAAACTAAGGCACATGGATGTAATGCTTGGATCACATACTTTGGCCAAGATGGAAATGTAGCTCCGGTTTCCTGGTTCTCCAGTTTGTAATTCAGGCAGCAGATGTTATCTCCCTTTTCAAAAGCTGCACTGGCACCATGTGTTCAATAAAGGTGACTGGCAAAGCACCAAAGCACATGATAAATGAACCTGACAATATAAGAACATTATATAGAAACCTCTTAGGTAAAGATTGTGTGATTCATTATCTGAGGGCAAAAGAGCATAAAAGAGAATGCACATCTGTAAAATGAACCCAAGGCACTCCAGCAAAGTATATAGGTTTAATATGAACCTATGTTCTCCACACTACCTTTCAAATGTAACCAAGGGAAGCGACTATCTACATATTAAAATCAGCAAACTGCAATGATTCACCATAAGTAAGTATTTAATAAGTTTACAAAAGGTAAAACATATACTTTTACATATCATTTAGTGATTGATTAGGGTGGAGTTCAGAGACACAAATAATACTATCTATTTTCAGGGAAATGATGGCAACATAGCATAGAGGTTATTTGAGGGGTTCATGAGAAGTCCTTTGCCCACTTAAAGTGGGCAAAGGACTTCTGTCTGCAGGTGTGCGTGCGTGTTTGTGATCTCCAAGTAACATTTCCAAATCTTGGACAGGATGTTTCATCCTTTTGGGGTCAATAAAACCATTACTCTGCAAGCTATCATAGCAGCCATTGAGGACTTGTACAGCTAATAATAAGTGGGGCCCTGTTCATAATGTGCACGCATTCTGCTGCTGCTCTACTGCGAAAGGTTTACTTACCACAAACCCACAGAACTCCATCGCCACCGAAGAGTAAACCACAGTCTGCTCGGCTGCCAGGACATGTTTTAGCCAGAAACTTGTGGTGAAATGATGAGGAGATTTCCCGACTGGCAATGAGGGGAAGCGGGTTACAGTGGATTGACTGGGTGCCTAGTAGTCTACTTCGCGCGTGCCTTCTGTGTAAGACTATGCTGAAGTTCTGGAATGCTGACAAAGCGCTGACTGTTCTTGTGTTGTGCCATCACCCCTGGATTTGCACTCATTTATGAAACATATGGCAGATGCTCTGTTTTGTTTTTAGCTCGAGCCGTTTTACGCTATACACTGTCTTTATAAAAGCAGATCAACAAGTAGCAAATCCGCAGAGTGAGGAGCGCCCAAAGGCCACACATTGGGTTGCCCGATAGATCTACAGAGAGTGGACCACATTCCAACAAAGTTTGAAGTATTTTTATGTGGCCCAATGACATGTCTTGCATCTCCAACCCAGCCCTGGCTGTTCAGCCAACATGAGTTTGCATTCTGGGACTTGTAGTTTATCTTTTCCTACTTGTTCTGGCCCTACAAGTCATGGCATACAAAGTGTTATTGGCTGTAAAGATAGGAGGGACCGCTAGTCCGCTACTATCCCACTGCTAAGTACTTCCGCTATATGACGATTTTGTTGCAGAGATAAACCTTCTCTCAGACAAGGCCACTGTCTTGTTTGTTTCTCTGCATTCTTGTACCCGTATTGTATGCTCCTTCCACTCTAATCCCACTATAATACCAGAGTTATGGGTACTACAATGCAAAGAAAAAATAAAATCTGGACTGGATGAACTGATCACACCTAACATTGGGCAACTTGAGTTGTGTGTAGTACCAAGGCAACCACGATTACAACGATGATGTGTGCAATACGCTGATTTATTAAAATAATTTGATTTGATGTGCAATGCACTATATGTGCTCATCTGCGGGCCTCGACACCTCAACCAGAGATGTAACTCTTCCCCATGACAGGTGGGGGTGCATCCTGCGCTGTGTGTTACTCTGCATTCTGGTACTCGTAGTTTGCTTTTCCATTATAAATGCAGAGCTGCAAGTGACAGGGTGCAAGAAAGGGGGGTAGCTCTGGATGTCCTGTTCACATGTGGCACGGGGACAACTTGAGGTGTCTGCACAGCCGGCTCTGGTTTGTTTGTGCAATGAATGCAAGTCACTTTTTGTTCACTTTAATTTAAATAGGCATGCTGCATATTTCAAATTATGTGAATTAAACGGGCATTTTCTCCAAAAAATAAAACTCTTCTTGCATTTTAAGCAAGCAGGCAGCTTTCTCCATTTTCAAAACTACTTGGTCGCCCTTTTATTTCACATATTAACCTCTCGGTTTATGTGAGCTGTGATGGGTTTTAAAATGCACATGGCCCATTACATTTAATCTCAACAGTTGCACTTTGGATGAAGATTTGGCATTTTGCACAGGAGAGGGCTACTGGAGTTGAACTTGCTGCCTGCTGGGCAGTCCTTATATGGCAAGAGGGCTGTCAATCACAGCTGAAAGGAAAGCCATAGAATGAAACTGTAATGAAAGCCCAGCGCGTGCTTCAAGGAACACCAGCCATGACAGCTCTGGTCCCAAGACAAGACACACTGTGACAAATGAACTTTCGAGGGGCACTAGTGGTCCAGGGATGATTATCGGTTTCTAAACCATCAATCAGCCCCACACCTCCAGTACACCACAAGGGATCTGAACAGACTGGAAACACAAGCAAATTATAAACCTCCTTGTCCAATTTTGGTAATGTGGACGGAACGACAGGCTTATCTACATGCTGGATCAGGTCAGGAATCGTTGTCTCAGTGCTAGTCTGCGGTCTGAAGCAGTGGTCAAGATATCTCAGACACAGTTGGCGACTGCGGCGTAACAACAGTCAGCAGCGAAGTCAGTTGCAGCTCAAGGGGCTCGACTGGCCCGAAAATGACTATTTAAGGCAGATGTCAGTAGATGCTTGTAGGTGCACGTTAGCTGCATAGAGGTAATAGTCTGTAGTCCCTTATAAATAAAACACTTTTATTCGATCTTAGTGCGGATTGTAGTTACAGAATTACAGTTCAAGGCAGAGCTTAGAAACATCCACCAGCCTCCACCGTCAGCCCCACTCTCAACCGTCAACAATGGAACCTCAATCTCCCATCCTTCCACAACACCACCAAGTTCCAATCCTCATGACATCACACATAACCAACATGAAACCTGGTGCATCATGAAAAGTCATGCATGTAAATCATTACATATCTCCCTCTCTTAAAAGGAGCAAAATGAAACAGAAACCTCCAAATCATAACAACTTAAAGTTAATAACACATGCACTTCCCTCAACCAAAGCACAACATCGATGCACTCCAAAAACCAAACCACCAACTAACTGCGGGCCCTGCCATAACACCAAAAATAGAGACCAGCTCCATCCTCCTCCATCACTGACCATGCCAACTTCACTGCTTCCATACCACCGTACAAACGATTCAGAAAACAAAACGCAACGCCACCTTTCTCTACACCCGGTAGCAATTGCAAGAGAGAAAAACCCACGCTCTCTCACACACAAGTTTCCACTTCACACCATTGGAGCTGCCAAGATCCCACATGACACCAAAGAATGACAGCAGACAAGCAAACAGTGTCAGACCGCCAACCTGTGCCCAGAGAAACTCACCCCAAGGTCTCCAGGATGTCCACCCCTACAACCTGGACTTCTAAACACACCCCTAAGGCACAAAGCCGGAGTACCTAACTCCCAGAACACATGGCAAAAGCAGGAATCCCTAAATTCCATACAACTCCACACAACACTTGGCACAACGCCGGAGTTCCGAACTCCCTTCCACATAAACTGGGAAACTTCAACCCCTCAACAATTCCCACAGAAACACTTGGCCAAACGTCGGAGTTCCCAACTCCCCAGAATGCATTTCAACCTATTCATTCACCACATATGACCTCCCTTCTATTGTCCACCCACCGAACCTTGTGATACTCTCATCATCGCAACCCACCATCAGGCAGAACATACCATTTCCATTATATTGAGCACATTTAAGACTGTGAGCAATGTGAATATAACACAGCTTCAAAGTCTTTGAATTCCCCGACGACCTGAAATGGAAAAGTGTTTTATCCATTTATTATTCCGCACAAGACTGTCTTTGAATTGCTCGATGACCTGTAGAGCGGTATCAACAATAACATTTCGGCAATGTGGTAAATACAAACCCTTCCACAGTAAACATAACTTTTGTAATTGAAGCGCTCAAAGACTGTATAAACTCACTTAGAATACCCTACTTAACAAAGGCCACGACATACTTTCTTTCACGCCATTCAATCAGCTCCCAAATACTCATTCTACTCAGAATCTTCCGTACAAAAGGCCTTACATGACACCACTTAATCCTCTTAATACTCTCTATCATACCAGGAAAGACTCTTAAAAAATCTCAAAAAATCAGGATCTAACTCCTTTAGCACAATAATGGAGGTGTCCACTGCTTCTCCTATTAGATCTCCAAACGACCCACAATGTCCCCAAGTCTCGTCCCAATGAGCTTTGAACTTGTGGAACGCAATCAAACAACAGTTACAGAGTGCCACTCCCCTATCCCGATAATCCCAACAGCTTTCAGGATGGCCATCTTTCATCCGGCCTAGAAGATTCCCCACTTCTCTCACCTGGTATAGTGAACACTTTCCAAACACATCAGCTGGCTGATTCTCAGATGCTCCTTGCTGTGCAGAAACTTCTTTAAGCTGCACTCCCTTCAAACGAACTTCGCAAACTTTCTGTTCGTCGCCAGCCAACTTGATCCTTTTTCCATATTTGAATTCGTCCACACTCCAAAGTTGATTCACTCTCGCTGCAGCGCCATCCATTCCCGCACGCTCAACAGCCTGTGCCGCTGGACCAACATGATCTGAGTCCACACCGCCATTCCGTTTACCCAGCACAGCGATCTCCCTTCCATAGAAGAAAGGACCTATACAGTGTCCTCCGAATGCACCTCAGGCATCTTCACGCACCCTGACGTGATCACAACACTCGGGATCTTCGGACTGAACTGAGCTCTACAGCCCAACCGCCAAACCAACTGCTTGTACACGCCTTGTGTTCTAACTACTTTGTACACGCCTTGTGTACTGGCATAGATCCAAACTGCCCTCCACGAAACCGTGCTGTTACTGGCCTGATTGGACCCTCCTGGCACAGTTTCACGTACACGCCATGTGTACCGGCCAGTATAAATCTTGCCCTTCAAATAGCCCGATGCGGGTAACTATTCGCCAACATTGCTACCCAGATACGCTGGTGAAAATTGCACACAAGGCTGTAATTCCAATGCTCCCCACACTTAAAAGACTTAGGGGACCCCCCTGGCTCCCCCACCGTCCTCTTAGCAGGACTAGCCCATACCTGAATCCGTAACACAGGACTCGGCCTCCTCTCACCTCTGGCCCTGGGGGGGGGGGGGGCTGGTGGATGTCTCTGTCCTCAGTACTCTTTCGTGCCTGCATTGTGGAGTATCAGCATTGCGGCCGTCAGCAGCCCCTTTCCTGGAGCCGCACTTCTTACGTTCGTGCCCGGTTACTGCTACCTGCTGATTCCATGAACTGTCACCTTCCTCTCAGATCAGGTTGCTGGCAATCTCTGTCCTCTGCTCTTTACATTCGCATCGCTGTAGCTGGATGAAAGTCATCCTCGTCGCCAATGTAACGAAGTTAGCCACATACAGGTAATGGTCTGTAGTCTCTTATAAATAAAGCACTTTTATTCGATCTTAGTGCTGATTATAGTTACAGAATTACAGTTCAAGACAGAGCTTAGAAACATCCACCAGCCCCCACCGTCAGCCCCACTCTCAACCGTCAACAATGGAACCTCAATCTCCCAACCTTCCACAACACCACCAAGTTCCAATCCTCATGACATCACACATAAACAACATGAAACCTGGTGCACAATGAAAAGTCATTCATGTAAATCATTACAATGCACATCTAGCTTCTTTACGGGGCTTGTGTCGTCCTTTAAGGCGGACAGCCCAAAGCTGAGGAGAATGTTGCAGGCAGCTGCCTTGTCCTTGGTTTGGTTCAGAGACTATCTAGCACTTCCCGCCTAGGAAGCTTGCTGCAGAGCCTAGCAGGGCACGCTGTGTGCTGGCTGGGTACCGGTTCTGGAGCTGTTGGAGAGTCCTCTGGATTTGGTATCTCCCTCTGTTCCCTGGGAGATGTTTAGGGGAGGGATCTTGCTTACCTCTTGGAGGTCCTGGCCTTCCATCACTGGCAGAAGATGTACGGTAGGCTGTACCTCCAGCCAGGGTCCAATGATGAGTTCTTCCTTCTGCTTTGGAGAATCCTTCACATGATCTGCCAAAGGAGGGGCTCGGCCCTCTTTTAAAGGCAAATAGACCACAGGCATTGCTGTATGCTAAGCCTACCTTAATGAGCCAATCCTGGGTCCCCACCAACAATCTCCTGTATATGTGAGGTCATAACCAGAGTGTTTTGCAACAGAAAAGGTAAAGGGGTGAAAACATGTAATACTAAGTCCCACCCATCTTCCTGTCTGTTGTGGATCAGAGGGTCCCTCTGGTTAATGGAGCTCTCTGTGGTTCCTGATTAAAGCGGCAGGTCTCCCTTGAAGCTGCAGTGAGACCAGACTTACTGGCTTCATCAAACCACATACTCCTACCTTCTGAATGGAGTCACCCTGTGGGGATGAGTACTGTAAACACGCAGTCCCAGACATGACATTTCACTGCAAATCGATACTGAGGGTGGCAGCTGGCATCAGGTTGACACAGTTGCATATAGAAGGGTGTTGGGGTTTTCTGTTTCCTTTGTTAGACTCTGCAGCCATGCCCCATGTGGGCCTGTTTGAATTACTCTGATTAGTATGCAATTTGCTGCCACCAACTACATGGCTCAACAAAAGGACAGAACAGATCCATGGTGCCTTTGTTAGTTAATTAGGCTGGCCATGGCAGGGGAAAGGTTTGACCCACCCCCTTCTGCAGATGCATCATGTCCTCCACCTCTCAGATCCCAACTAAATATGATAGGGGGAGTGCGCCTGTCTGCTGTGTCCACCCAGAGTACGCAGGTCTATGCGTATGTCATGCCGTGAGCATGGGAAAATGTTTGCGGATTAGCCCCACACATTTTCCGGAGGTTGATCTACCATCATTCAATTTCATTTAAAATTTCAAAAAAGCCAGGTGAGCAAACACACACAGTGCGGAAGGTCGAATTCCTCACACACACCTTCAGACCCAATAGCACCATGTTCACAGCACAACTGGTACAGGCGTGTGTGAGAGGGTGGAGCCCCACTAAAGCCCTCCCAAGCTAAATCGGTGTTCAGTGCCAGTCTCACCAGAGAAGCTAAGGATGTGCAGGATTGTAAACTATCCACAAGCTGGTGATGCAGCGCATCTGGTCAATGCCTTGAATGGCATTGACATGGCACACCAGGGGAGTGCATAGTATGCCACCTGTATGTTCCTTGGTTGCCAGCGGTGTACCAGCATGCGTGCCCTACTTTAGGAAAGATGCCTTGAAGCAACTGTATTCATTTCAGGATGAGATGTTTGCTTCATTGCCATTTCAAACTAGACTGGTCCACGTGGCATTGGATTGGTTTCTAAAGAAAATAGCTTTTGGAAACCAGCCACCCAGGCAAACACATCGCTTACCCTGCCCACCAGTATGAATGATTCAATTTGACAAGTACATGAACTCAAACTTGAAAGTTACTCTCGAAAGGATCCATTTAACCATCTCACGCCGGGACCCAGCCTACTCAACGAATGTCTCTGCGAAGGTAAGAGAACTTCTAGGGAAGGGCAACACGGTGCTGGATCCAAGGTAAACTCATATCCGCTTGACCTAAGATACCTTTGCACAACAGAGAAAGTCGGCTGCAGGATGCAAGTGCATGGGGTGCGGCTGCGTGTTTGTGCACGGTTCCCGCGCCAGTTGTGGTGATATCAGTGAATACGTGAATCAGAAAACCGGAGGCGGAGATAAGCCGCCTTTTATGACCCAGGCTCGTATGTGAACTTTCAGATGTTTGCTTTCTTCAGGTGCATTCAGAAAGGATCACTTAAGGAGAGACAGGTGTTTCGAGTTCCTGGCCAGGCCTTACTTAAAACACAAATAGCCCAATGTTGTCCCCTAGCTTTCTGCTTGACACCCCACGGGTCCCTTTACTGTGTGGGTGCACCGTCTGCCTGATCTCCAATTTGTGAAGCCTGGGAGATTCATGTCGAGGGTGCTTGTCAAATCATCACATCACATCATTGCAGCGACTTGGCAGAAGTGGAACGTCTGCCAGGCCTCCGCTCCAGCCTAGAGCCCGTCTTCTTAAAAGAACAGTCCTCATGGTCGGCAGGCGGTGGGGGTAGGGAGGGAACTTGCGCATAGAAGAACTTCCGCCGGGAGGGAATCTGCGCGTAGAAGAACTTCCGCCATGTTGATTATCTACACTGCTATGCAGCCGTCAGGAGTACATTGTCGCGCAAGTAACTGTTGAGGGCCGCGCCAAACACTTGTATCAGCATAAGTGCTACACTTACAGTCAGACAGACAGGCACCTGGGATGCAGTTGTGCAGGAAGCAGTTTGTATAGGCCATATTGGCCATGGGCAGAGGTGGGTGGTCCAGAAAATTCCAAATCATAAAATGTTCCAACTGGAAGTAGGCAGCAGACAGGAGCCGGTCCGCTTGAAGTGAACGCATTCCATGGACTCTGTGTCCACACTGTGGACAGGGCCCAAGAAGACGCATGAGGCACTTGCTTAGGCGCCGCGTTTCTCTTGGCCCGAGGAATATTGTATAATGAACAATGACCTTGAGCATCATACATATCCCCGTTCCAGGTGGTTGGGCCCGTGAGGCGGCAGGAGCATTGTGACATTGAGCTGGTGCTCTCTTTTCGGCCAGTACGCCCACAGGGTTTTCGCTTTGGAAGGTCCGGCCTTGTCGACCCTCCAAATGGTAAAATGCAGTCAATTTTATGGAATGATCAAAAGATAACCCTCAAAATCCATTACACAAAATGTTTTCTCATGAACATTCATTGGAAATATCCTGAAACCCTGAGTGCATTTTGTTATTCGATGTGCGGACGAGCCCAGCCCTTGGCACCAGCGGGCAGGACATTACAAGTTGATGCCCTTGAGGTGCCCGTGTTGGAATGATTCAGCATCTTCCTTGGAATCCGTAGATAAGGTTGCCCCCCACTCCTACATCTCCAGCTCCTTGGATTGGCTGAGCGAGGCGTGCCATAGACATGAGGGGGTCGCTGCAACTTTTAAGCACGACTGGGAATTCCCAAGACCGCTTTATTTTACACATGGCATTGCTTTGATGCAGGTGCAATAACAAGTAGTCATTTGGTTACATAAATTAAGTCTTTTTGAGGCTGAAAATGCATTAAAAACGGAATTTCAATGGGCCCCAAAGGGGGCCAAACATTCAAGTTGCGATCTACTAGCCAGGCCAAAATAAAAGTCACTGCCACCTCAATCCTAAAAATGTATGCAACGCACCCCCCTCCCCTGGAACTTCTCCTCTGCCCTTGCGCGATCGCAATGTCACCTGGCCTAGTAAGATCGTTGTTTTTGTCCTCCCTCTGTCTCCCCTCCCGTGCCTTGTGGCGCCTTGAAACACTTGTATATAGGCGCGTTATAATACCATATTATATCATATCACACATTTCTTACTTGCCGAGAGTCAAATATCACTAGAAGATGGCTAGTGGCGACTGCCCATTTGGTGTCCTGGGCCCAAGCTATCATTTAACTGCTCTCTCTGCCCACAACTGGAGTCGCTCGCTGAAAACCTGCCAAGCAGTGCACATCTTCAGAACTCAGTGACCTCTTAAAGGGGAACAAAATGTCACCCGGGGCTTAATCCAGGGCGTTTTGATCATTGCGAAGGCTCAGTGAACCTTTGCAAAGGCTGGCAAACTGTGCTTTTCTACTTGAAGGGTGGAGGCCATGAAAAGCTTGTATTGACATGCCTTTGCCAGGAAGGCGGTGCAACGCTCTCCCCTCTCTGCTGCCATTGGCCTTCACTTCTACCACACGAATTCTGCATTAGCTCGCCCTATCTCTAGTCCTTTATTATGTGCACTTTTACAGCACATGGAGGTGCCTCTGTTCATTGTAGCGAATATGAATAATTGACACTGTGTTTTTCATTGCACTCATGGACATAATAAATTGCCACCAGTAGCTGTTGTTGTTCCCAAAGACTATGGGCATCAGTGTAAAGAGGGATGGCGTAGACAGAGAGAGAGGACTGTTGTGCTTGGTTCAACATAAACATAAAGGATAGACTTACCCCTGCCTTGTCCAAGAAACGTTTACATGTGGGGGACCCTTTGCCCATTTGTAGACTTTTGAACTGTACCACGTTGGCCCAAAATGTTCCCTGTCTATTTATTTTTATTGATTTTATTTTACTTTATTTAACATTTATAGAGCGTGCCAAACCCGTGGTTATCTGGGTGCTGGAAAACAGGTAATGCGGTACAGTTAACAATAGAAAACATAAGTTTGGCATATATTATATTGAACATATTTGCAGACATAGGATACTTTACAGATGCATAGGCCCCGTATTAATGTGTGAAAGACAAAAAAATATGAAGGTCTGAGCACTGAACCACTGGTTCCTGCTGGATGGGAAAGGGTTTAACCACTGGCTCCTGCTGGATGGGAGAGGGTTTAACCACTGGCACATGTTGGATGGGAGAGGGTTTAATCATTGGCTCCTGCTGGATGGGAGAGGGCTTAATCACTGGCTCCTGCTGGATGGGAGAGGGTTTAATCACTGGCTCCTGCTGGATGGGAGTGGGTTTAACCACTGGCTCCTGCTGGGTGTGAGAGGGTTTAACCACTGGCTCCTGCTGGATGGGAGAGGGTTTAACCACTGGCTCTGCTGGATGGGAGTGGGTTTAACCACTGGCTCCTGCTGGATGGGAGAGGGTTTAACCACTGGCTTCTGCTGGATGGGAGTGGGTTTAACCAACCACTGGCTCCTGCTGGATGGGAAAGGGTTTAACCACTGGCTCCTGCTGGATGGGAGAGGGTTTGTTGGTCGGCCGTGGCACTCTGAGAGCAGAGGATGAATAGATGGACTGCGGAGCTGGCCTGTAAGGTTCGACTTCAGAAGAATTCTAAAGGTGCCATTGGCCATTTGCGGAGGTACTGGGAATTATAATGGGCAATTAGGGAAACCAGCGGTAGCTTGCATGTGCAGGTTTGGTCTCACACCAGCCACTTGCCCCTCATAGTGACAGCTGGGAGGTAGTTGGAAAGAGAAAAGCGGCAGCAAAGGAACTGGACTTTGACTAAGGCACCATGTAGCCTGGCGCTCTCATGCCATAGCCTCCTCGACTGTAGGTACAGCAGGCAGGGCAAACACTCAGATCCTCCCCGCCATCACACTGTACAAACACATCTGGTTGGTGCCTCCTCCCACATCTGTATTTTTAATCTTGCTAGATGAAGGACCACAGTGGTCAAGTGCACCCTCCCAGACAGTTCTTAACAGCTGTATGCAGCTGTCAGCGCTTTTCACCAGGGTGCGTATGAAACGTTAATTTGGAAGTACGACTTCCAACGATGCAGGAATTACAATTTCCTCAACGTTTGGCAGCATTGCCCTTTTTCTTGTAGTGACGTGTTTTAATTTTTTTGGTCAATAACTCTCAAGTGCTGTTTGGGTAATCCTTGTCCTAAAGCGCCGTAGTATTCAAATAACTACTCCAGGCACTCTTTCTCTAGAAATTGGACTAAGATGTTTTGACTTCTTCCTCTCTGAATTAAATAGTCCATGATGGCATCTAGATTTGCAAATGCCCAGTCCCTTCATTCCCCAAATCCAAATTGAGGCAACTTGTCTCCTCTATGGTTGTGACAGATAACCCCACCTGCACACCTGCATCCGGTCGCTAATTAGAAGCACCTAGCAACACGCAGACTTGGGTCCGCAAACTCACTAGCAAATAGCAGAGTCCAATTCAAGTTCCGCGCAGTCACACACTGAGCCACGGGTCTGCAACCCGCGACTCTCCAGATGTTGTAGACTACACCCTCCATGTCCCTCGCCATCAACTTTGCTGGATGAGGCGAGTGGTGGTTGCAGTCTAAAACACCCGGAGAGCCAAAGGTTGCAGACCGCTTGAAGCCCATGCCAGCTGCTTCCTTGTGCACTGTCAGGTGAGGCAAGTATCCTTCCAGCCTCATCCAGCCTCAGCCTGGGGCCTCTTGTCCTGAGTTCGCCTCCTCCAGCTCTATGCACTCGAGGAACGTGGCATCTCTATTGAAAGGATCCGATAGGCCTCGCGGCAGCCACACGTGATGCTCATGTAGGAAGATGGGCCAGCTGCTGAGTACAGGAACGTGCTCTAGGGTGTCTGGGTGTTGAACTAGAGCTCCATCTTCTAAGGTCTGGAGGAAAGTACACTGACCCCCCAGCGTGGATTCAGGGGCATCCCTATAGATTGTGCATCTGCTCTAATTGTCCGGAAAGTGCTCTTGCTTGCTGTTCTGTCTTGTCTGGAGCCAGGGGCCATCAGTATCCATTACTCACACTCTTGCGACACTCTCCCTAGACAAAGCGCAGGTGCTGAGGAGCCCTCTTTATTTATAGGGAGAGGAAAACAACAACTGGCAACATGTGGGCAGCTCAAAGAAGGTTCTAATCGTCCAGGAGGGGAACAACAATGGCAACAGCTGCCTAGAAGCTTCTACTGAAATCCCTATTAAGGGCATGCTGTAGCTACAGTTCAATTGCTGCTCGCCCTCACATGGCGCAAGCATTCCAGCAAAACACCCAGGCTGGCCCGGTCCATTAACGCCCAGTATTTTGCACCAGGAAATATAATACAGTCCCGCATACAATTTGATGTTATTGATTTTCAGTTATCAGCATTGGTGTTTAGAGTTTCAGGTCATTGGCTTAGCCGCAGAGATGCGGCAGCCCCTGTTACCCCCCTTTGTCTCGATGCAGCCCCCCGATTGGCCTGGTGGCAAGTCTAACAAGAATGTAATTGACTGACGCAGGAGGTGAGGTGGACTGTGGCACACAGGCAGCACTCATACCAGATTACCTGGAAACCAAGGCTTGATCCCCCCCAAACCGCACTCGTGTTTCCTCTGCTGCATGCTGACATGGGAGGAGGGTTCAGAGACAGAAGATAGATAAGATCACCACGTCTAATGGTAAGATTAAAAAAAGGCTTTGTATCAATTCATGTTTGTTTTGAATGTTATGTAATAAGTGTGTGTGTGTGTATGTTTCTGTACAAGAGGGTATGAAGGAGTGTCCCATGCATGTGTGCGTGAGTCTGCGTGCATGTGTATATTTAGAGGTACATATGAATGGTGGTAGTGAGAGAGCAGTTGAATGAGATTTTGTGTGAATGAAAAATGGGTGCATTGCATGAGTGTGTGTTTATTTGGTGAGCAGGGTGATGCCCCAGCAGCATTTATGTGTTGTAAGGCAGTAGTCTGGGATATATTAGATGTAATGCATCTTGAAAGTATTTTACAGTGGCAAAGCTGACATATATTGTGAGTGTGTCATTGTGAAAGTGCTATAGAATGGCAATGCAGCATATATTGCGGGCGTGGCAGCATATATTGCCGGCGTGGCAGCATGAAAGTGTTTTCCAGTGGCAATGCTGTGATATATTGTGGACACTGCATCGTGAACATTCTTTGCAGTGGCAATGCTGTCATATGTAGTGGGAGCGGCATCATGAACGTGTTATACAGTAACAATGTGGTATATTTTGTGCGCGTGGCATCATGAAAGTATTTTTCAGTGGTAATGTTGTAATCTATTGTAGACATGGTATCATGAACATTCTTTGCAGTTGTAATGCTGGCATATATTGTCGATGTGGCACACATTGGTGGCATAAACATCATGAAAATGTTATTTAATGCTCATTTGTGCTGTTAGTGGCCTTGTATCTATTGGATCCTTTTTTTATTCTCATAACTTGTGCTGTAAAATGTACCATTTTAAACCAGCTCGCTGAGATAAACACTGGTGAACCATCAAACAACTGCACCATGAACAGACCGCCCAACCCACACAATCCCGGCATCTACAAATCGTAAACCGGAAACAAGGAAAACAAGGGATACATTTCGAATGGAAATCAATAACATAACCGCAAATAACCAGAGCTCACCCAAAACCCACTAACCACTTCTCTCCCCTACACCACACACCCAAAGGGCTAGTGAATGAACCCACCAAAACACTCAAACTGCCTATCACTCTAACCAAGCTAAAAACCAAACCACCTCAGACAACAAACAAGTCAAGCACTGGATGTTGCCCTTCTGGACACAAGTCCAGTGCACAAAACAAAGCACATTCACAAGCTCACACGCACAGACGCCAGTTGCTCCTGGTTCTGCACCCACCAGCAGTTTAGCACAACATCTATCCTATCCCCCTCACTAATCTGCCCTACCAATTTCTCCATGCAGAGCCGCGTGGGCGACACAGCAACCATGAAAATAGCAGCGGTGCGCGATATTAATCAACTTAACATAACATCATTTAAAAAATATCTTTAGGGCGGAATCCCCGTGAACCCATCGACATTATTCAGGACTCCTTCTGTACGCTTTCTCGCTCGCACTAATTCATATGTAAATATTGACCGTCCTCCAATAAAAATACTCCCCATCTGCCACTAACCTTGAATCAGGGCCCCAGGGAGCCACCCCCCACAACACTAGAAGCTGTCTCTGGCACTGTTTCTGATTCATTGTAATCTAACATCTTATGCACTGGGGCAGGTGTAGTTATAAAGGATGTTGATCCCGCTGTGATGCCTGGAGTTAGGATCACTCTCAGAAGGGTCATGCAGCAGCAAGGTTCTGTAGGGTATTGCCCATAAGACACCTGGAGGCACCAGTCTAACCCATGGGATATCCTGCATGGGGCCCATGGGGGTAATAGGGAGGAGTCTACTGCCAAAACTACCACTACACCCCTCCAAAACGTCTAACATAGTAATCCGATGACAATAAAGTACTGTGTGTGCACTGCAGCTCCTTGCTTCCCTTCCCAACATGCACTCTGACCGGTTTTCCGGCTAACAACTGAATATGCAAATTATTTCCAATTTGGATTCATTGGATGCAAACGTATCTCATTAATATTGATGAGGGACATCCAGAAAACCTGGCCTCTGTTGAGGACCTGGAAGAGCAGAGTTGTGCACCCCTAGGCAATGCCTCTAACCAAAAGGGATCAATGAAGTGGTCGAAATGTACGAAACGAAGTAGTGTAACTATGAAGGGAGGCGTTAGGCAGATTGAGGAAGAGGCTGTTGCACTAGTCCAGCCTGGAGAGGACCAGAGCTCTGGAGACAGTGAGTTTCTGGGAGATGGTGAGGAAAGGGAGAATGCATCTGAGGAGGTGCAGCTGAAAGTGGGCCTTCTTGGCAGGGTCCGTGATGTGAGCAGAGAAGGAGAGAGAGGAGTCAAAGATGACACCAAGGTTTTTTGCCTCACAGGAAGGTGAGGGGAGTGGACCCATGGGGGGCGGCCAGAGTGTAGGAGGGAAGGTGTGAGCTGTGGTCCCAATGAGAAGGATCTCAGTCTTACTGGCATTAAGGCAGAGATCGTTAGCATTGCGCCATGCCTGAATTGCCGACAGACTGTCGGGAATGAGAGAGGAAGAGGAGGAAGCAGTGGAGAGCAGCTTGAAGGAGAGCTGTATGTCGTCCGCATAATACTGGAAGTTAGGAGAGAAGGCAAAGATTAAATGGACTAGAGGAGCAAGGTAGATGTTGAAAAAGCCAAGGTGAGAGGTAGCGAGTGAGATGGAGGAGAGAAAAGGGCCAGGTTGAACCTGGGAAGGTCAGTCAGAGAGGAAAGAGGTCAACCGGTCCAGAGCCAGGTCAGTGATGCGCAGGGTATCACAGAGCCGAATTAGAAGGGTAACATGGTTGACTGTATCAAAGGAAGGTCAAGAAAGATGAGAACGGAAGGAGAGTTGGAATCGAGATTAGAGAGCAAGTCTTCGCAGAAGTTCAGGAGAGCAGTTTCCATGCCTCTGGCTGCTCTGAAGCCAGACTGGTGGTCGTGCAGACAACCAACGGTTTCAGTGTGGAGGGTGAGCTGGGAGATGGCCAGCTTCTCCGAGAGTTTCACCAGGAAGGGGGTAATGGAGATATGGCGGTAGTTAGCTGGACAGGAGGTGTCGGCAGAAGACTTTTTGAGGAGACGGTGCACAAGGGAGTGCTTGAGGAGTAGCGGGAAGGTTAAAGTGGCAAAGGAGTGATTGAAGAAATCAGCCAAGGCTGGAGCAAGGGAGGCAATGTTGTCCTTGATAGTTCTGGAGGAGCAGGAGAGCACCTGTTTGGATGAGACTTTCATAGAGCGACTTGTCTTGAGACCTCATCAGGTGGTATGGGAGAGAAAGAGGAGAAAAGGAGGGAGAGGGAGTGGGGGGCAAAGGGGGGCCTGTGAGAGGGTGAGGGAGAAGGGATTGGTGTAGAGGAGAGTGAGGACAGGATGTCCTGAGTTTTAGTAATGAAGTCATAGGCCAGTGCAGTGGAGAGCACCTGGCAAAGAAGAGGAGAAATAGAGACTGCAGTAGGATTGGTGAGTTTCTTGCAGATTTTCAAAAGTTCAGCAGTGTGTTTAGGGGTCCCAGAGATGCGGGCTTGGATATGGGCCCTTTTCATCGAGCGGATGGATAGTCTGTAATGCCTTTGGAGCAGGTGGCAGGCCAGTCTGTCAGAGGATGTGCTTGAAGCCTGCCACTTCCGCTCAGTAGCTCTGGACTTGCGATTCAGAGAGGCCAGATCAGAGCCATACCAGGTGTTGTGTAGTCAGGCTTCGAGCAGAGCCTCAAGACAGGGGCATGGATGTCCAGAGTGTGGAGATGGAATGGAGAGCTGAAGGTTAGTAAGAGCTGTGTCAGAGTGAGAGTCAGTAGCAGGAGTGGTAAAGGGAATGAAGGTGATGGCAAAAGCAGCAACTGATATTCACTTCATAGGTCGAATAACGGAGAAGGAGACTGGATTGTAATGTCAAACGGACTAACAGCTCTTTTGTTGTTAACGTGCTTGCATCCACAGACAAAACCGAGCAATTTATTTGCAGATACTTTGGAATGGGGAGGTGAAGTGGGTTGGCATAAAGTGTGGTGGGGGGTTATGAAAAAATAGGGCAGGGCTGAGAAAGTCATGGGGGTAGTTCTTCTTTTATGTTGTTGGCCATCCTGTTTTCTGTCTTGAAATCTCGTTACTATCTGTACCCGCGCGAAAGGGAAGTGACATCACGTGCGCAGAATCAGACCTCCTGCATATTTATTATTTCATGTTTCTTTTTTAATGTAGAATCATTTCAATGCATCTATCAGGCGAGTGGGCACCTTTTTGCAGCCTTGGTACAGCTAGGACATTGTTGATGCCACAGGCATTGGGAGTATGGTGTCCATTTAAAATGACATGACCCCAAATAGCCAGGTGGAAATGTGTGATACTGAGTGGGAACGGTTCCCCGGGGGAGCATGTTTTATTATTTATCTGGTCAGCACGCTGTGGTCTTTGTGTTGCCGATATCCATTCCGCATTGGTTGCTGGGAGTTCAAGCTGAAAGTATTGTTATGGGTCGTGAAGATAGGAGAGGGATGGCATGTAAGAAGGGACACACAGTCTCTGGGTGTTGTTTGGCTTTGTACCCTATGCCCATCCCACCTACTACCTGCCCATCTCCACGCAACACACCCTGCCCCTCCCAGGATCTCTTTGACCTAGCTCTGTGCTTTTAATGGCATGTCAATGTTATTTCTAAGCAGTATTCTTATAGGTAGTGCCTTTATTGCAGCTGTAACTGAATTACTGGCGTGATAAAAAAATGCCTTAACCAAGAGTGTCTACAGCCACTTAATTTATGAGCAATATGTATGTCTTACAGCTTTTCTCTGTATTTATCCTGTTAAAAACAAACACGGGCAAAGCCAATAGTTGTGGCTCTCGTATTATATCACCAGGTACAAACACTGATTGCTGCTGCCATCTTATGTCCAGGTAGTACCATTATGGCAGTGCCGGGAAAGTGCCTATAAAACTCTTGAGTTGGCAAATGCTTGTTTCACAGGCAAGCTGGTTAATTATCTTTTCAATGGTGATGCACATTTGCTGAGTGAAAGTGTTTTATTTACAAAGTCTGGCTTCCTGTTTACGTGGCGAACTTGTATTCGTCACAAACATATTTATAGATGGTCTTTTCAGGACTTGCTGGCAGCGCTGCTACCCAGTGTTTCGCAGAAAATAAACAACCACCTCTAAATGGCGAGAACACTCACTAGGCGTCCTCAAGAAGAAAGTGCTCTTTCTTTCATGGAGAGCTCTCAACCTGGTGGAGGTCCAAGGCGGGTGAAATGTGGTGTTTTTGTTCTTTGCAGCTGAATTCTTTGTTCAGGCCTGAGTATTGCCGTGAAGGTGAACTGAGTCCAGGGCTGGTGATAACCACCAAACGTGGGTGGGTGGAGAGGAATGAATTTCCCTTGCACACTGAGTATCGTCAATGGGCGGGCTTTGCGTTGTGTTGAAATGCTAATAGTTTGAACTAACCAAATGGACCCTGCCATTTTAACTGTTTTGGGACAATCCTCTGTGGGCACGGTTTGTATGTGCTTTCCATAACAACCGCATTTACATATGTCAAAAATTAGTGTTGGGGCAATGTAAACGTGGACCCCCTGCCCTCCGGTGCCTAGCAAGTCAACTGCATCATACTGGCGATACCGAACTGGAAGAAACACTTGTTTGGGGGTTTATTCATGTATTTTTACATTTATTAAGTGTATTAAACCTGCATTCATCCGATCGCTAGTTACAGTACTAGCTTCAGAGCAGACATCTTTTTGTTCCGTGTTCGAAGGGAGAGACGAGGGCTATGTGAAGAGCCAGGTTTTCAGATGTTTCCAGAAGGATCAGTAAGCTTGTTCGGCACTCAGCGCAGGCGGTAGAGAATTGCAGAGATTTGCTGCGACAACTGGGAAACTTTAGCCGCCGGTTCTAGCCCATCTGAACCTTGGCGTTATGAGATGGTGTGCGCATGTGGCTGTGGTCGGTCTCGATGACTGGGCTTTGCAGAAGTTCTGTGAGAGGTAGGTGGGCGGTGTTAGAAAGGCACCTTTGGCTGATCAACAAGGTTTTGAAAGAGGTAAGTTCCTTTATTGGGAGCCAGTGAGCATTTCTTCTCGCGGCAGAACTATGTTCCCTCTTGGGTATGTTGAGGCCAGCTCGGACAGCATTGTTTTGGATTACCTGTAGTTTATGGATATTGCGTATTGAGGTGTCTGCAAATAGCGCGTTACAATAGTCTAGCCTAGAGTCATTGGCAGCTTGTGCAATAGTGAGGCAACTGTTCATGGAAAGGAGCGGTATGCAGGCGTTGATGAGCTTGGTGGAGAAGGCCACCGAAGAAGCAATGGCATTGAATTGACGCACAAGGGATAGGGAGGCATCAAGGTGAACGCCCAACGTCTTTAGAGTTGGAGAAACCGGGATCGAATTTCCATCAATAATGATAATGAAGGAGGCAGCCAGGTGTTTGAGGTTTTTCAGGACAGCAGGAGAACCTACGAGGAGGATTTCAGTTATTTCGTCATTAAGGCAGAGCAAGTGCGTCACCATCCAGGCGTGAATGCTTTGGTAGACGGCTTGAAGTGTGTTAGAGTTTACAGAGTAGTTGCCTGAGAGGGGAAGAAGGATTTGGGTGTCATCAGTATAATTCGTATATGAGACACTTAATGAGTCTAGAAGGTCAAAAAGTGGTTTTGTAAAGATGTTCTAGAGGGTCGGGCAGACACAAGAGCCTTGTGGAACATCACAAGACATAAGCACAGGGTGGGCACTAGCATTTTTGGCAAATACTGTGAATGTTCTGTCCTCTAGGAAAGAGGAACACCAGCATGTTGCTTCTGGTGAGAAGTTTGCGGCGGCAATATGGTTGCACTCTTGTTTCGGAAGAGAATTTCCCAGCATTTCTGTGATGGAATGCCCTTGTGGGTAGGACCAGACTGATATGCAAATGAATATTCTCCTCTGTGACTGGTACTGAGGGCTAAAACGTGTTAATGAAAATCTCCCATGTAAGCCTCAGCCCATAGAACAGGCTTTTGTTCTCTCAGGGTTGAGCGTTTCTCCCAGTTTGTGCATTTGTTTATGCTTAAACTCGGTATGAAAATTCGTCAGACTGGCATTGAAAAATGTGGGTTCTTTTTTTTCTAATTGATGACCGCAAGCCCTTCTTAGTCATGGTCATATGGGCATTGCTTTCACAATAGTGCATGGAGCGGTTGTAGGGTTGATCACTGATCGACAAACAATGAAATACCGGCAATAGCCAGAACCAAACAGACTTGGTCAATAAACCGGAACAGGTGACTGTATGCTTTAGGGGCGTGCAAGCCATTACAGAGACAGTAATGTTGACTTTGGAAGCAGCTGAAGGAGGATCCCAGACACTAGCAGAAATGTAAACACAATGAGAAGGGCAAGATAAGTCTTAAATGAGAAAATGAGGGAATCTACCCACCTTAATGAGGAAAATGGCACCCTTCCCACAGAGCTAAATTAAAGAACAGGCCCTTCATACGAAAACATTTCTCTATGGGGGGGCGTGGTCTGGAGGCCAAACAAGATGGCCGCACTCTCACAGGGCTCCAGGGTGATGTAAGCCATTAATGCTGTGGTAACCTACGATAGGCGGAGAGGACCCATGCAATGGTGGAGGAATGACGGCAGAGCGCTCCTGGTAGTGGCAGGGCTTGGGAGAGGGGCAGCGATTCCCCAGGAAGGAGCATGCGCAGGAGTGTGCCTGATTGCGCATTTCAATTTTAAAACGTGCCACCCCGATGGTATGAAATGGTCCAAAGTTGCATGTTCACTCCTCTGATGTACCAAAGACACTCCAGTTCCTTGTATACCGTATTTGTCCCCTTAACATCATGGCAACGGTAAAAACAAAGAAAAAAGACAAAGCCACAGGGTCTGACTTCTTCGCATCTCGTTCCGTTTCAAGTGAACATGAATCGTCCAACCAGGACATGCCCAAACCCTCCTCACCATCGAGAGACCCAGCGATGGAGGCATTGGACCGCATTGAAAAGACAATGGCACCCTTGGGTGGTAAGTTGATAAATTGAGGGAAAAGTGACACAGCTAGAAACCAGAACCTCCACATTACACCAGAGCAAAAAAAAACAGAGTTGGAATGACCGGGAGTCCAAACATACCTGACAGTGCAGCGCCTGGGATGAGAAATGGCAGCAGTGGTCTAGGGGCATAGGGCCTTAGAAAACAGGCTTGAATACCTGGAGAACAGGGTCGGACTGGGACAGGAAATAGGCCCACCCCTCGCCTCAAAAAAGATGCCCACCCCTCGCTCTCACGACCCTTGACCTCTGATGACATCACTTTCAGTGATGTCATTTGACCTCACCCCAAAGTGACATCCCGGGAAGTGATGAAACATGACCTTTCACCCCTTGACAAAACAGGAAGTGGAATCAAATAGCATTGTACTTAAGTACACTAAATTACTGTGAATCCAAGCAGGACAAATAATATGTTATTATATAGCACTTACGCTTAAGCTCTTTTTTTTATAGAACAAATATGCATACAATATCACCCAACCTGTGTTGGTACTCATTTATTGACCTAAGAAGGATGAAAGGCTTTGTGAAAAGAAAAAAGAATACATTTGAAAAAAAGAAATACTTTTTTTTTCTTCCAAACCGGCCCAGGCATGGCCAGAAACCTTGCCCTCACACCCCAGGGACGATTTCGGCCCGGCCACTGGCCGAAAGGCCGAGGGGCCAATCCGACCCTGCTGGAGAATGTCGCTTGGGCCAAGCAGATCAGAATTATCGCCCTACCACCGGGGATGGAAGGTGAAGATCCAACAATTTGCAGGAGATTGGCTTCCAACGTTGTTGACCTTGGAAGTGGAGGGCATTTGAAAAAAATAAATACTTTTTTTTCCTTCCAAACCGGCCCTCACACCCCAGGGACGATTTCGGCCCGGCCACTGGACGAAAGGCCGAGGGGCCAATCCGACCCTGCTGGAGAATGTCGCTTGGGCCAAGCAGATCAGAATTATCGTCCTACCACCGGGGATGGAAGGTGAAGATCCAACAATTTGCAGGAGATTGGCTTCCAACGTTGTTGACCTTGGAAGTGGAGGGGGATCCGATCTACATAGAAGAATCATAGAAGAATGCTATAGGAATAAGCGCAGCACCATTGCCAAACGGGAAGGCTCAATGGTGGGCCGACCCTTATAATTAAAATCTCTGATGGCCGGGCTAGAGAGAGAATTCTCAGAACGGTTAACGCAAAAGGAGCCCTGGAACATAAGATTCTGATTTTCCCCGGACCTAGCGCCTGCTTTAACAGAGAAAATCAGGACCGTCCTGAACTCCCTTAAAACATCCTTCATTGCAGGAGGCATCAAAGTAAGGTTGTTGCGGCCGGCTAAACCACTGAGTGACTTGAACCAGCAAAGAATACATTCTCCGGGCTGTGGAGACAACGGAGGAGTTATTGAATTTGATTTCTGTAGGGATCGAACGAGCGATGACTACACCTGTGGTTTACTCCTGTTAACAGTGGACATTCCGGAGAAAGGAGTCCGTGGAATCTGGTCTCGTGAGGAATAGTTTTGGGGTTGGTGTGTTTGAATGAATGTTCTTGGGTTTGGGACTCAGGAGTGGGACTGCAGTGATGGACAGTATATCAATCTAGGAATGGCGCATATTATACATACAAGCGCAAGAGTATAATATAACACTATGAGATTGGACAATGAAGTGACGGGGATACTTGAATAATGCAAAGACTGACTTCCCTAATAATGGGTTCACCTGAGAGAAAGTATGGAGAGAAAATAACACCGATGCACAAAGCAATACGGATGACTTGACCAATATCCCAAGTGGCCAAAGAGGGTGGGGGATTCGATAGTTGGCAGTCTGATCACTTCGAGGGAATCCATTCACTGAGACCAATTGAGGGGTGATTTGATGCACTGTAGTATACTGTCCCGCTTCCTGGGGTCGCCTGAAACCTGCACAGTTGTGTTCATGGAGTAATCCAACACCCCCCGCCCCCTGACTTGAAGAGGACTACCAGCAAAGTGCCACTAACACACTCTGATGTTAAAGAAGTATGGGTGGCTTACATTATATTGGTGCTTTGCTTGTTGAGGGTTCTGCTCGTATTACTGTTTACATATAAAATCATTATAAAAATCAATAAAAACATGCATCTATTTCTCTGTAAACAACCTTTGTTCACTCTGAACATTTTAATAAGTTGGGCACACTTGAAATGTTTCACCAGGGGTCTGTGAGAGGGCTCACCTTCAAGCTCCTGTGTACAAACGCCAATTTCTCAAAAATGAGTTTAGAGCATCAAAGTTCTTCACAGTGCAGAAGGGCTCACCAATGGAGATGTATCCATCCCTAGCATGGTGATCGGGTTCTGAGGGGCAGGGGTTCCAACCAGCCCTGGTTTGTCATTGCCGTGTGTTTTGACCATCCTGTCTGGGTATAGATCCAAGATCAGTCATGATAGTTGGATAGGAAAGAGTCTCAGAAGCTGGACGGCAGGAACACAGCTGCAATATCTATCCCCAGAAGTGTAAGGCCTTAATGGTAATAGCGGAGGCCAGATAACAGTGTGCTGAATAATTGCATTTATTTCTTTCTGTATTTATTTATTTATTTATTTATTTATTTATTTATTTATTTATTTATATAGTGCTCCCAACCCAAAGGTATCTGACCAAGAGTGGCAGAGGGATCAGCACATATAGCACCTTGGCCCAAACTTTGGGCAGTGTGAGAGCTTGGATGGTGTATGCCCATCACACGGTTATACCATGGCACGCCTAACTTCCAACGCTCGCCACCGTTTATGTGCATAAGAGGCTGCGTGTGGTGGTGATGGAGAGATGAACAATAGAAAACTAAGCTGTGGCTGGGATAGCAAGGATTCTGTAGATGTCCTCCTAAGGTGGATGACTAGTACTAGGACATGTATTTGCTTACTGAGTTCATCAGCTCTTTATCCCATGCCACCCCCTGCTAGTAGCCGATTGGTAGCAGTAGGCAAGGGAAATAGGGTTAGAGGAAGACAAGGACAGGAATAAGACCTCCAAGGTTCGTTTAGAGTAAAATGTCCAGTGACATTCCAGCCCCTATGCAGGAAAGAAACGACATAGCGAGGGTTTCTAGATAATATACTTGCGGATAGGGGGGGGTCAAAATGTGCACATGCGAAAAGAAAAGTGCAGGATCCGCTTTGGTTTCTGGCGGATCTGCGAAATCAGCATTACTTTTCCGCCGCCACTGAAATTTCACGAGAAACTTTGTGCCAAGCGTTTCACTGTCTTTTTAGTTGTGGCTGTTGGATGGTACTGAAGCGTCACCTATAAGCTGAAACTACTGCATTGGAGTACAGTTTGGGAGAAATGGCATATGAGGAGGGATACAAAGCTTGTAGGCATTGTTCGATTATTCAGCCACCCATTGACTGCCTATGGCCATTCCCACCCGCTTTCTGCCCCTCCCTGCCCAAAACACATTCTCCTGGGATCTCTTTGAGCTAGCTTTATAAAGCCTTATCAATTTTTGCACTGAAAGTGTTTTGCCAGTGTTTTATTAAAGCAGGCTTCTGAGAGTGAATTACTTAATTGGAGCTATAAACGTGCCTCAGTTGTAACAAAAATGTCTTAACCAATTCGGCTTTCAGCCACTCGATTAATAAGCATTATGTGTGCTCTTCACTGAAGTTCTGTTAAAATAAGCTTTGGCAAAGCCAATGGGTCTGACTTGTGCATATGTTTAGGCACTTGTCAGGCACTAATATTATATGCCGAGGTACTCACGCCATTTTGCACCTGCTACCATCAATGGGCAGTCAATACCACTACGGCAGTTCCTGGCGTTTCCCATGCCTACACAAAAGGCAAAACTGTTGGAAATTGCCAGTGCTTGTTTGATCTTTTCTAAGGTTCTTCTAAAGCTTAGGACTGGTAAAGCCAAGTTTATAGGCTTGATATTGAAGCAACAGAGCCCTGGATAACAAAGCGATACAGTGATAGGGTGCACTAATATGGGTGCAGTGGAAGTATATCACGAGAAGGGATATCAAGGGTTAAAGGCAGGGGCATGCAATGGCCACTTCTTATGAGTGCACACACACCACTGACCTGTGCAAGGATTTATTTAGCAGCTGCGGGAGAGGCAAACACCGAGCTCTTCCTTTTCTCAGAAAACTGTCCCTGGCCGCACCCTTCCTAGAAGTACTCCAGGGTCCCTGCTTTTGAACTTGACCCCGGTGGGCGAGGAGGACAGCTCTCACCTCGCCTCGAGCGTGCTGCCCGAGAACTTGACCCCTCGGGCACACTTGAAATTTCTCACCGGCGTGCTGAAGAATTTGAACCGAGCATTTCCTCGCGGCCTGCGCATTCGCCTTCTTTGAACATGAGATCCCCTTAGACGCATGGTCCTGTTTTCATTATGCAGGCCCCATCCTTGTTCCATTTGCTTCTCTTTGGTCCAGGCAATTCCCTTTTCCAGCCACCCAAATCCTTTTAATGGAGCGCTTTGCGCGGCCATTTTAACGCCAGCCTTCCATGCTAGCCAGTGGATACATTACATTAAACCATGTGGCATAAGCACCTGCAAGGTGCACTTGGGTCACTTTTGCTGAATTTCCTTTTGCACGCAAAATCACACGCATGCTCCTGAGTCCTGACATCGCCAGGTGTGGTCCAGGACAACACTTTGTGAATCTGATGTAAAATGGCTTCCACTGAGTTTCTCCAGAACATTCTTTGTGAATTGTGCCCTTCTGCTTTTTAGCATCATTCCTCACACTTTTACAGGACATGCCCTCGCCCGCTTTGGTTAGAATTGTTTTGAACTGATTTGTTTAGTCCCCTATGTTTTTTTATTCAAAATTCTGTGTTATCTGTTTGTGTTGTTCAACTTGTTCATGCGCTTTGGAGTATTGTGCTCTGTTTTTGGGTTATTGATTTCTGTATTGTGTTTGTTTTTGTCGGGGCCCGCTTGCCTCAGGCTCAGTGGTGCACGGTATAAAATCAAATCAAAAAAATCTGGCAGGGGGTAGGGTTCTTGAGGAAGGACCACATGAGCGGTTCAGAGGACCTGTCGCCCTCTGGGGGTCTTGGCCTAACTCCCGTGATGCCTCAGCACACAGACTATGGAAGCTGGGGCTGGTGTGAGTTGTAGGCCCAAGCATCTCGAGGGTGGCAGGCCGGCTGCCCCTCCTGTACCGCAGGTATGCATCAGATGTGCATTTAACGTTCATTTGAAGACAATTATCCACGGGGGAAGCATAGTGCAGGTATGCACATCACTAAATTGTATGTTGACTAGTAATTAGAGTGCCTGAGCCTCCGCGGGTGTGGGCGGCGCTTGAATTGGGAACACAGAAGTGCAGGTACTCACTATCCCTGAGCACCTGCTCACTGCTGAGAAGTGCTGGTATCTCCAATTGAAAGTATTGGTTGCTGACGAGAAGTGGCGGTATTATGTCTTTCAAATAAAAGAAGTGCAGATACTCTGGGCTGGCGCGTTCCTGCCCTTTCAAAGCGCCGCTTGTGCAGCACTACAGAGTGTATCAGACCACACAGCGGCAGCATGTGCAACTATGAGGCAGCATGCAATGGGTCTGATATGTGGGTCGGGCATGCCACGCTTCCTTCCACAGCACGGTAGCGGAAAGCACTTGTGTACAGAACGCTCTCTTCGATGCACCCACCCACACTCCAAAAAATCCAAAGCTAACTTCTGAAAACAATTTTGCCCATTTCTACCACCTAGAAGATCTTTGTAAAGGTGCCTTATTAAATATAGTGAAACATGATGCCATTTTCAATGCCACTTCTATATTCCATTGTTTGACCTAATATTGGCCACTATTAACACTTCAAACTAAGAATGAAATGCAGAAAATGGCTACACCCTGCGCCTCACACAATCACTGTCAACGATCATGGCGGGAGTGCAGCAAAACATTTGCAGATGTATGTGTTCATGGAACAGAGAAATAAATAAACCCTTGATTTAAGCGATCTGCAAATTCGGACGATTCACAAGGCACAGGAAGAATTGTCTTGGCTATTCAGAACGTTTTGGAGAACATGGGGCCTTTTACTCACTATCAATAATATGGGATGGAGCCTTGAGAAAGCCCACACTGGTCGAAACATGTGTCGGCTCAGACTTGGCTCAGACTTGTCACAATGTTCAGAACATACTAATAAAGATGACTGGACATTAACAACATAAGCACTGGCAATAAACGCACTGCTGTAGTGATTTCAAACTGCCAACACAAGCCCTTTGAAATGTATGTTAAAATCTAGCTGCTCAAAGCCCCTCCTCTCCCCAATGTTATCAGATATTCCAATATTTGCATTTTTATAATCATAAATAGATTATAAAATGTAACTACTTTAATTAAAGTGCCAGACATGTTTGCCCTTGACCACCCTGCGCGCTACCCACAATTTCCAGCGGCACTTGCATAATACATGTATAATTGCTTATTTACAACGCCCTTAATACGAAAGAAGTTTCTAAGCTCAGACCGGGATTCGAACCTGTGATGACTGCGTCATCTTGCGTGGAGCGCTTTGTGAGTTTCCTACACTTGATTTGACCCTTTTCTTTTTCATTTCACACAAAAGAACCTTCAGAAATGCAATGCAACGTCCCGTCCGCCCCTCTTGCTCTGAGCCTGGCTCTCCATCATGTGGAGCTGCAGGTTGCAGCATGCGCGCAGCCCATAAATTCCACACATTGCAGCATTCAGAGTTTATCGGCCATTGTGGCAGGCTAGAACTCACTTAGATGCTTTGAATTCTCTCAGCTTCTAATTAAATGCCTTTTCTTCTTCTGCCTCGTAGGATTTCGCTGGGGCAATATCCAACAGCTGATTGATGAAGTCTGCGTTATAATT
The DNA here is from genome assembly GCF_040938575.1 of Ambystoma mexicanum. Classification (NCBI taxonomy): domain Eukaryota; kingdom Metazoa; phylum Chordata; class Amphibia; order Caudata; family Ambystomatidae; genus Ambystoma; species Ambystoma mexicanum. Next base: position 230,246,153 of record NC_090928.1, on the reverse strand, counting down.
GCCCCCACTTTCCCTTACTGTATATGCATTTCGGAGTAATTTGATTTTCCCAGGGTTGCTTCTTTGTCTCTTCATTGTGTTTCCAGTGCCGGCCTTTCTTTCTGCCTCCTGTATTTCTCATTCTCTCCTGTGTTCCTTATTCTCCATGGCTTTCCTTGTCTTCCTGCCCCATCACATGTGTTTTCCTGTTGCTCTGTATGTTTTCTTGTTTCTTCTGTGTGTCAGTGTACTGTTACTCAGGGCTTTAAGTGGGGTAAGAAATCGAAAGGGGGCCCTCATTTGGGGGCATCGCTTGCAGGATGTGTGTGGCCTAAAAAAGTACACAAACCATAGTAAGGTACGCAAACAAATGTATAAATGCATATTCTATGTTTATAAAAGATGGTTGAAAAGTACACAAACCATGGTAAGGTACGCCCATAAATATATACATGCTCACATTTATATATTTGTTTGCGTGCCTTACTATGGTTTGTGTACTTCAAGATGCCTTGAAAAGTACACAATTCAATCCATCTTTTATAAAGCTTTGACGACGGACAAAACACGAGGCGTCTTTGTCCGTCAGCAAAGCTTTATAAAAGATGGCTTGAATTGTGTACTTTTCAAGCCATCTTTTATAAACACAGATATTTTGAACTCAGTCCGCAGGTTTGCCGAAGGCCACAGACGCCTCGGTGACCTGGGGAGGGGGTGGGGAAACAAATGTACAGTGACTTCCTCCTGTGACCCCTCACGTGAGGGGTCACAGGAGGGAGTTACACTAACTGAAAGAAGTGCCAGCCAGCCACAGCTGTGGCTGGCTGGCACTTCTGTCAGCTTGCCTGATTCGAAAATGGCAGGCGCATCCCCCTTCGTGGCTGCGGCAGGATAATGTGTCCCGCCAATGTTGTTTTGGGACCGGGGGACCCCGGCAGGGCGCCCCCTTAACCGCACTTTTTGGAGACTGTCGAGGCCTGGCTCCGGCTGCCCGGGCCCACTTAAAGCATTGGTGTTAACGCATCTTTCCGGCGTTTTTACCTTTATTGCAGTGTTTCCATGTTTGCCACGTGTGCTTTTTGTCTTTTCAGTGTGTTTCTCTGTCGCCCCAGTGTATGCCTTTCTTCATTTCTCCAATGCTTCCCTGTCATTTTACTCTGTATCTCTCCAGTGTGTTTTTCCTTTGCCCCAGTCTCTCACTCTTTCTCTGTCATGTGTATTTCTCCATCTTTCCAGCGGTTCCTTATTTCTCCATTGCTTTCCTGTTTTTCCAGTCTCTTCCTTGACCCCTTGAGTGTGCTTTTCCTGTTGCTCGGTATGTTTTTTTGCCGTGCTTCTTTGTCTCTTCAGTGTGTTTTTCTGTTGATCCAGTGTGTCTCTCGCTCTCACACGTCTAGTCTCTCATCTCTCCTAGGTTTCCTAATTTGTCCCTGTTTCTGGAAGAAGTTACCATCTAGATAAGATTGAACATCTCGCCAATCCCTGATCACTCCACAAAACCCCATTTCTCCACCCCTAGAGTTCTCCTCCCCAACGCCCCGTACCCATATAAGCTCCTCTGCTACACCTGCACCCTTCTTGTAACCCGTGTGTGTGTCTCCTTTGTAGAGCCGTCAGTCGCTTCCCAAAGAAGTTCGCGCTTTATAAATCCCAAATATACATGCGGGCAACAGCGGGCCAATGACAGCTTGGAATTCCATGCTGCGCTTCTCAGTGGGGGCAGCTACTGCACACGAGCAAAGCAAACAGCGATATGGCTTTTGGCGGCAGTTAGAGTTGTTTTCTTTTGTTGCATAACTGCTGGAGCAGAGGCAAAGAAACAACACATTTACTGGATACAGGCCCGTTTCGGTCTGAAGTGTATTAAGACCCATTTCACTGCGTGGGAGTAAAAGTCATTCAGCATGCTTTTCTCAAGCACTCTATTCCTTCTGAATGAGTGCAGTGTCTGAGGTTCCTTTCTTTTCGTCGGCTTTGCACTTGGCCCTTCTACTTGGAGGCAGATTTGTTTTTAATTCAGTATTTTCCATCTTCTGCCCATAAAAGGGAAACCTAGTAGAAGATGTTTTTCTAACACAATTATGCCTCTCCTTTAAACTTTATACATGTTTTTTCGATTTGTTTTTTTTTTTTTAAATGTCCTCTTGAGAGGGATATTTGACTGTAAAAAAATCTCCTGTCAGGTGCCTGGCAGGGTGGGGCCGTGGGGAGGGGGTCGGCTGCCCGCCTGGCTCCTCCCTGGAGTCTGCTGCGCTGCCCGGCCTCCCACAGGGCCGGCACTCTAACTGAGCGCCAGCTCTAATATTAAAACAAATAATTTAAACAACGTGTGAGTGGCGCACTGTGTCGCACACAGCGCACTGACCGAGCGCCAGCTGGGGTGATATATATTTTTAAAACCCGGTGAGTGACGTACCGACCTGTGCCGTGGAGTATTCCACTCACAAGGTTGTCATGGCAACCACATTATCGTTGCTGCATGCAAACTCTTGCGCCCCCGGGGATTGAAGTCCTTCTATGGGACACTGGTGCTGCGTGCCTTCATTTGTCCAGTGTGCTGCTGCCTGCCCCAGAAGACCTAAGGTAAGTGTGTGTGTTTTGTATTATTATGTAGGTATGAATGGTAGTATGTTATGTATGCATGTATTGAAAGTACTGTGGCAGTTTGGAAGAAGGACTCGGACCAGAGGACATGTTCTCAAAGGGTTTTATTTAACTTAAAGAAAACACTTTTCTAACCCTATTGCTAAAAGGGGAGTTCCCTTCCTAACAATCTATACTAAAGGTGCTTGTCAATAGTCAAAATAACAAATATGGTCCTCCATCCAAATCCTATCCTCTAAACTAGCCCTACCACTTAGAAAAACAGAACAGAAAGTTGGGCAGTATGTCCTCCTGTCAGAGATGTTCATCCGGCCTCTCACAGGGTTTCCCGGAATCCCTCTGGGTTTCAGGTCCAAAACTTTTCAATAGAAAACAATTCACCCTGATATCCAAAAGCCTATCGGGTTTATAAGTAAAGTCTCAAGTTCCAAAAAAGATCCACTCTCCCAGTTGTCGCAGGTGGAGGGATATCTTGTTAATCCCTTTCCACCACTTAGGTGGGTTTCTCTCCACTAGGTTCACATCTTACTTGTTTCTTGGTTCCCATTGCATTTGTTTTTCACTTGTCTTATTAGGCCACGCGGGCTCCATTGGTTTACTCTTGCCCAATCTCTCATTTATCTTCCAGGGTATTGGTGCCCCGTCTTTATGTGTGTCTCTCGTAGGCATCTGGAGTTTCCTGGAGGAATTGGGCTGACTACAATATATAGCTTTCTTGGGTCCCCATATCTCTGGAACTCCTTGTGTTTCAGTCTCTCCCTTTTCTCTCTGTGTTTTGTATAACCCACTTTGCCTATATGCTTCTCTCAGCTCTTGAAGGGGGAGAGGGGTCAGCTAAGCTGTCTGACAGTTTATAACAATTAGATGCCTTGAACCCCCATTGATTGCTATGTTTCAATGTTTCATTTATTTCTCTACGGTATAGGAGGTCCTTCTTACTACTACTTGGGTTTCTTGATCCCAGTGTCGCACTTGTCTCCCAGGTGTATTGGTAACCCCTCTTTATTTATGTCTCTCTTGATTCTGAGGAATTTCTGCAAGTTGTTTGCCTGATTGTAATTTTCAGGTTTCTTGGGCTGCGTTAACCCATATTGTTAATGGCTTCTTTCTCTCTTGGGTTCCTCTGTCCCAATGTTCCACTTATCTCTCAGGGGTATAGAAGCCCCCTTTTTACATTTGCTTCTCTTGGTTCTCGGGCGGTACAGTGAGACCTTTGGCTGATGCAATATGTGGGTTTCTTGTGCTCCCATAGCCCTTATTATTACTTGTTTCCTTCCCTATCTCTGGACCTTGATGTCCCTAATAGGTATTTAGGAACTTCCTTCCTTCTCCCGCTTTCACTCTTTGATCTCTCCGCCCCCTCCACTATGAGCAACATGGGTTCCTACTCTGTTGCAGCGTTTGCTCTCACAGTGTGTCGGCGGGTCGGTAGCGCTGGCATTTTCCATGGCTTCCTGGCGTTCTCTTGTGGATGTGAGCTGGTTTGCCGCTGTGCTCATCTCAGCACATCTCTGCTTCCTGATTCCTTTGGTGCAAGTGGAGGACTGTGTGGTTACACCTCCAGACAATGCTGGCTCCACTCAGCTTTGGCTTCACCGACTAGGCACTGCCCAGTGCCAGGTCAGTGGCATTTTGCTTTCTCTCTGGTTCCTGTCTGCGCCACAGCCGTCTCCGCTCTGCAGTGCAGTTCTGCCCCTCAATGACGTTGGCACGCCAGAGGCTCGCCACTGCGTATCGCCTCGCCTCGTTCTCCTCCATTCAAGGGGAACAGTGCTTTTATTCTCGCCCCGTGACACAAAAGGGGTGTGGTGTTGATGTTCAGCTGTCAAGCTCACAGAGAGACTAGCATTGTCTTGAGCCAAATACCCAGAGGCACTTTCGATGTTATTCTGACTCCCACAGTGGAAAGTAAGATCGGTTTCTTGGTTTTCCATGTATGCAGAAAATGTCTTAGTTTAGGGAGTTCTTGATGGGAATGAGAGTCATTGTTCCCTCGTGGGAGGTCACTAGCAGTGAGGTTGTGCTTTCCCAAACCGCTACGGAGGGTTTTGCTTAGCAAGGTCACATGCCTAGCCTCAAAGGGGGTGGAACCCACAAAGAAGAAGGTATGAGACCTACGGATTGGTTACAGTGCCAAGGAATGTACAGTAGCCAACCATACACGTTGCATGGTTGGTCATTATTAATCAATTGCAGGTACTGCTGGCATAGATAGGTTGTGGCAGCAGCTTCATACAGGTTTTAAAGTGACCATTACTGGCAAAGAAAGGCTGCCCTGTCTATGCAAGTAATTGTCACTTTAAAACACAATCATGAAGATGCTGCCAGAACCCATATATTGCACTAATGGTCACTTTAAATCATATTCAATAAGCGCTTATTGCATGGGATTTAAAGTAATCATTGCAGGCATAAATATACCCATAATGGTCGCTTTAAGTCACATGCATGAAGAGCTTTAGCCTTCATACATGTGATTTAAAGTGACCATTACTGGCATAGATGGAACTATCTATATAAGGGCTTGCCCTGCCTTGATGCACACTAAGAGTTGGCTTCTGTTCACTTACTGCAGGACTGCTCAGCAGACAACCCTTTTGAAGGTTTAATGTTAGATGTCCTTTTTATTTTTTACTGGAAGAACGTATTTTTCATTGCTGTATTGAATTGACTACGGAATTCTTGTATCTAATTTTCGTCTGGCTTTACGAAGCCCAATTAAAAAAGTCTGGAAAAAAAAAACGACTGAAAAATACAGTGAAAGAAAATGTATCTTAATTGAACACCATTACTTTCAGTCATTGTCCCCATTGCATGACGTTTCATACACCCTCCCCTTTCTAATCACCATCCATTAACATCTCGTACGAGACATGAAGACTAAAGCCACCCTTCCCACTCACCCACCCATTACCTATGCTCACAGCTGTGCCTGCAGCAATGCCACGTGAATCGGTTGCTTAAATGCAGAAGACAAACGCTGATCACTGCAGGAGGAGGAGGAGGAGGAGTGCGAGGTGGCTCTGGAATGGGCTTCATGTCACAAGCAGGCTACTTAAATGAACCACTGTATGCCAGTGGCTCCCAGATAGCTCAACGGATCGGACATTAGAGTGGCACCAGCAGGGCCGAGGGTTGATACCCCAGTGAGGGGATAGCAAAACACAAATGTACCCTTAGCCTGCCATACAGGAATGGTTACCAGCCGACAAAACGTAAGGGAACGATGGCTGATTGTACGAAAAAGTAGAGGAACGCCACACTCTTTAGCTCCCATACACTTCGACCTCTGTTCGTGCCTTGTTATATAGAAACAAAGCAGTCTTGCAGTTCTCACTCTGATCCTTCAAACCAAACGCTTTCACCTGCAGTTCCTGGGCATGAAGAGACCATGCAAATGAGGCTAGTTCCACTATCTAAAACGCCACAGCATAAGTGATTCCACTTTTTTGAATGGATTAGTCCATACTCTCCTGATTCTGAGGCGTGCACTGCCCCTATAGTGTCATTTGGGCCCCGATAGCCCTGCAAAGTGCAGCGCAAGTGGAAGGCCTCCCATCTGTTCTGTAATCAGTGGTTGTTCTGCTGAGTTGGTGGAAATGCTTCCTGTGGTTTTCTCTCTTCGTTGTGACCTAATTGACGCACTGCTTCTCTTTGTTTTTCAGAACGTAGAAAATATTTCTGAAGAGTATCATTTTGGTGTGTCACCCCTCCTGGGAAGATGGTATCTCCCAGGGCTCGTGCTCATGTCTCATGGCAGTGACCACGTGGTCTTAATCAATAAAAGTGATGAGCAGCTTCCGGCTCATCCGTCTTGGAACCAACTAACTCCTGCCTGCTGTGTCGTCCTTGCAGCGCGTGGCGCTGCGTGGCACGCAGATGGCCTACCCTGGGAGGCCATACACTGAGACGGCGCCCCTGCTGGGTAACGCTGTCCCGCATGTCATACTGCAGTAGCAGAGCCCCTGCCGGGCAACTCTGCTTGAAGAAGCTGGTGCCCATGATGGGCAACTCTGGCCGTGTCCCGTGGTAGCCTGGGTGCTCCAGGCCCTGAAGGAACGCATGTGACCACGGGCTGACAGGGTGCCCCCTGTCCTACGTGCTGGCTGGGTGTCCCCAGCGCTGTCTTCTATCTCGTGATCCAGATAGCATAGGGTGTCCACCCTATGGTCCGCTCTGCTGCGTGCTCGCAGCCTGGTCCGGGTGATCCTGGCAACTATGTCCCGCTCCGGTGATCCGGGGGCAGAACATAACAATCACCTTCTCCCTATGGGTCAGTGCAACAACTGCCCAATCCCCTCTCTGACGCTCTCCCTCCCAGGCACACACGTGCACTAATGGTGCACACGCTCCCAGCCAATCCTAAATTGTATGCGCCCATTAGCAGTCCTAGAGCCTTGTTGGCCATAAAAAATGCTGTGTGAAGAGCGCCCCCCCCTGTAATCTAACCTAGCTCGGCTATGTTATCTCTTTTCCCTCGGTTAACAGAAGAGAGGACTGCAGCACGGGGGAGCGAGTTTGGAGGAAGACACACAGGTAGACACACAGATGAACCAAGAGGTGCCAAACACTTCTTTGAGAGGGTCTCTGTCACACACTAGTGCACGCAGGTCTTCAGGACTGCTGGAAAGAGCAGACACTGCGCATGACGCTCAGCCGGGAGCCTACACCCAGAATCCATTCTCACGTGGCGTGACCTCAGAGCTGCCTAGTTTCGCAACCTAGAACACGGCCATTTTGAGCTCTGGGCATGAGCCCATGTGATTCCTCTCTTGGAACATCTGCGTCCTGCTATTGTCTCAAACCTGGATCGTTTTGCCATTTCTGCAGGTTCAAAGCCAGTGCCGGCCTTTGCTAGACCGCATCCTGGCTAAAACATTATTTGGCAATTCCACGCCACCACAGGTAAAGAAAACGCAACTGTACACAACTATACACAACAGTTTATACCAAGATGACAAACCATGGTGTGTCTACATTTACCTCCCCGTGCTGCATTTCATGCAAAAAACTACAAGCCTCCAAAGCCCAAAAGCAAGGAACATTAATTGAAATGGAAACAAAACTGCAAAGTTGTTCACAAAGAACACGTTCGTGAAATGTAACATCATTTATAAAAATGCATTGTGAAGGTTCAGGGGAACAAAACCTATGACCATCTGTGTGCTCTTTGTGTTATGAACAAAGTGTGAATGTGTTACACCTGGGGTCCGGTCCGCTCGTCTTGGCCTGCAACAGTTTCGCCGCCTAAAGGATCGGGTTGCTTTACGATCCTCCGCGTTCTGGCAGCGTTGGCGGTTGCTGGGGAAACAACGTCATTGGCCCATGCGGCGTGTCATCCATCAGCTGATCAAGACGCGCTCCAGCAAACCAACGCGCGTTTGCAGGCCACGCCTTTGTTTCCATAAAGGTTCACGTGACCCTGGGCTCTGTGCTTCTAATTAGCGTTTGTTCATCCGAGCGGTTCCTGTGTTATGATTATTCTCTTCACTGACTCCGGATTTGTTCTTCGACCATTCCTCTGCACGCCCCTTGACTGGCTTTGGATCTGCCAACCTGACTCTGACCACGGACTGCTATCTCGACCTCCATTTGCCTGCTTCCTGTACTGTCCTTGTTAACCTATCACCTAAATTGACCCAGAACGGCCATCCAAACTCTTTCTACTGTCTTCTTGTGCCTTCTGTTCATATTACGTGCGGCAATGCATTCCGTTGCACGTCTGTTAAGCGTGAAAGCCTTCTGCAGCCCGGATCGATTCCACCAGAGATCTACAAACTCCACAAACTGCTCCTGTATCTGCCCAGAGATACGAACATCACATTAGCCTTTGGTGAGAATATTACCAGCTGTATTTCCCCTCTCCAGTACTTTGTACTTCCTTTTTTATCTAACTTGGGAACATTCAGTGACTTGTGGAACTCACTTGGTTTATTACAAGTGCAATCCTGAACGCTGTGCTGATTCCTTGCACCATCCCGGACCTAGTTCCTACCCCCTCGTGCCACCTGGAGAGTTTCCTTGTACTAACCACCATGTTTATTGTTTTTTCCTGTTGTTGTGTGCTCTTTTGCCTTCCTTTCAACAACCAGGGGGTAAGACATACTCTATCTGCTTTTCTTTTTCTCATCTGGGTATTATTCAAATTGCTAAAGTACTTCTATCCTCTCTCTCCAGACTCCTTAGAACTAGCTGCCAGGACCTTCCAGGTATATACCTCTACTCTAGACCTCTAGTTATTAAGTGTATATCTTGGTGTAACATTGTTTGCCTTTTCTTTGCAGCTTGTTGTGGCGGTGTGGTTCCCCCGCTCTTTTGGGTAATTTATTAACCTGCCTGTTTTATCTGCACAGCAGGGTGGTCCATTACCAAAAGAGTTACCTCAAGTGAGGTAGTCCGGTCTGAGGTGTCCTTTATAGGGCAGTTCTCAGCGGCGACTGAAGTTTCCTGTCCTTAGCTGCTACTTCTGCTCAACGCCCCGGCCAGCTCGCACGGTGGTGAGTAACTGAATGCGGCACATTGCACAACATTATTTTGTGATGGTGCATAAACAGGGTGCCTATTTATGTTCTGCCATTTGTATGGCTTACCTGACAGTCAAACAAAGTACAAGCCAGCAACTGGATCCAGTAGACGCCAACTGAGCTATTCCCCTATTGATGTAATTAGTTCTCGCTGGCTCATGCTTTTCACCTGCGGGCCGGGTGCCCTGGTATAAATTTCAGGTGACTACTTCCAGGCTGATGTCTGTACATCTCCTGAAATCATAGCATGAAAGGTCGCGGGGTGATTGTGTTTTTATCAAGTTGGTCCCATTTTTAAATCCATATGTTACACCTGAATCCAGAAGAAACCATGTCCAAAGTTTTGCTAGTATGAGCTACACACGGCTGGCATAGTACCACTTGCAATATTTATTTATTTATTTTGTTCATTCAGAACAATCACAGGGAAAGCAATGCATTTTGGCACAAAAACGCGTTCAGAATGTACCATGGATAACCGAGCGGAGGCCATGGGTTCTTCACAATGGGGTGAGAGATGGTGACTTGAAGACCAGAGGTTGCAGGGGAAGGTCGAAACAGAAAGCAGGGATGAGGACAGGACAGAGTGACATAGGAACAGGGTGGTGGAAAAAGTGCTGAATTAAGGATGCAGGGGGGACAGAAAAGTGCTGTAGCGTTGTCCATGAAGGGTAGGGACATAGGAAAACAGGGTGATGCAGTAGAGTCACGTGCTAGGAAACAGGCTCTTCAGAAAGGAGGAGAGCTTTGAGGTTGGATTTAAATAGTGGTAGAGTTGGAGTACTACGGAGAGGAAGAGCGGGAGCATTCCAGAGTAGGGGAGAGAGAGAGAGGAAATTAGAAGGAGGGCAGGGGGCTCAAGTTGTGGCAAGGAGGTAAGCTAAGGATGATCTTAACGAGCAAGAAAGGGAGCAGGGATGAGATGAGCAGATAGGTAGGGAGGGGCGATTCCATTGATAGTTTTAAAGATGATGAGAAGAAGTTTATACTTAACCCTTTGTTTTACAGATAGCCAGTCAATCTGACGACAGGCAGAGGAGGTAGAGGTAAAGTGAGAAAGGTTGAAAGGTGTGCAGACAGCAAAGCTGAGGACTTTGGCCAGAGGAGAAAAAGCATAGTTGGGAAGGGCATAGAAAGGACTAGGGAGGAGGTTAGCTGTTTATCTGTATTGAAAGGAAGAAGATGACTGATTGTTCTAATATTGCGGAGCTTGAGTCTGGCTGCAGTGGCAGGTTTGAAGATGAAGTGTGAGAAGTTGTGTTATGGGTCGAAGATGACACAGGTTACGAGCGAAAGCAGAGTAAGGAAGGTAGTTAGGAGAGAAGAGAATAACAGGAGCAGAGGAAGAGATAGCTTGTTTGACTAGGAAGTAGAGAATATCCTTCCTCTGCTGAAACAGTTTTTGCTGTCTATGCTTTTTTTTTACTTGAAGCTAGGGTTTTGTGGGGGAATAATTAAATAGAATGATCTATTCAATTATTTCCACATGGTTTCTACTGGCTCCAGTTGCTGACATACAGGTTTTTGTAATCTCCTAAACTGCTATGAGGAAAGCGTGAGTGATGATTTGTGTTCATCCCTATCCACTGTCCCACCCTCAACCTCCCGCCTTTCCTTACATTTGCAGACAATCCCATGCAAGCTCCACTATTTCCCTCTCTCATCAGCACCCCTTTTCCCTCGCTCTTTCATACCTTTGTTTCCATCAACACACCTCTTTCCCTCTCCACACACTGACCTTCATTCCCTCACTCGGCGCTGACTTTCTTTGCAATGCCTATACCAAAGCAAAAAGTATTGGCTATGCCAAAGCTGATTTCATTTTTATGTCACAGTCCCTAAGGTGGTTACTGTTTTATGCACTCCCAGTTTTGACGCTTATTTATACTGAGGCACAGAGAGGGAGGGTGATATGCCCAGGATCACAAATGCTTTGTATTGTGGGGAGTCCAGCTCTCCAGGATCCAAATTATACAACTGTACCTACAACAATTTGACAAACATATGAATTGCCAAAAAAATCAAGCAAACAAGTAATTGTCACAGCAAGCAAGCAAACGTACGAAGCTGCCTTTAAATATTCACTTTCCACTGGATATAAAGGATTAGTAGAACTTGGATTGTTTACCCAAGGGATTGCAGTATATCTCCCCTCCCATAGAACCTGGCCACCCACCATGCATTGGGGACGTTTGTTTAAAGAACAGTGACTCTTAAGTGAACCTGACAAGATACAAGATGTTAACGCAGACACATGGTACACCAAACAATCAAGTTTCACTCATAGAGGAGAAATGAGGATAAGAGAGAAAATATTCTGACAAAAGGCAGTGCAGTGAAATAAGTGGACTAAAACAATAGGAATTGACAAGTTTTATTCTATCAAGTGAAATCTCAAATGCAAGCAAGGAAACATTCTCCCATCTCTCGAGTTTCCCTTAGCCATGCATGAGAAAGCCACCAATTTCTGTTTTTTTTCCTGTTAAATTCTCGCTTTTTACAGGATTTTGTTTCCCATTTGAAACTTGGAAAAACTGCAAGTCCCAGAATTCCAAGAAAAGAAATACAGCTCTGCTGGCCTTCTCACGCATGCCAGTGGAGAACTTACAAGTTCTGTACACTGTGAATTAAGAAGATATAATAGGTTGACAAGCTTAAGGAAACAATACATACTTAAAGATGGCCACAAAGGCGTTCTATTGCTACATCGAAAAATAACAGCAGACCACTCATGCAGAGACCTTGCCCAGCTTGCATGGCTTAGGACCGCTGTTGGCACTTGTAGCTTCATTCTATTTAACTGTGCTCCCCACTTTGATGATCACGCGATGGCAATGCCAGGCAAGACAGCCCAGCATTCAGGCCATCAGGTGAGTATTGCAGCCAAATATCGCAAAAAAAAGGTTGAATGCGCTTTTACTGCGCATTCGGCACAAGCGAAAATGCTGAATCCCATAATACTGAACAGGGGTTGCAGGTGTGTCCCCCACTCCCCATGTTAAATATTATTGATTTGGGGCTTGAGGGGGTGTCCCCCGCTTCCAATGGAAGGAGTGCACAGCGAATGCTGTGTTGTATATTGAATTGAAACCCTGTGCAGAACGGACTACCTGTGACCACTGTTCTTAGTTTGCTGTTAGTTTGCTGTCAAAAGCACGGTTCTAGCATTTCCAGCAGCCCGCAGTGTGCATTTCACTTTGTTTGGTCCTGTACTATGCTCAAGGGCGGGAAAACTACATTTCCCATCTGCTCACGCGTATTTAGCCCAAATGCTGGAGCACCAGCGCCGGCGCACCAGGGCTAAGTCGGTCTTCACCGGTCCTCGAAGACTCTGTCCTGTTCATCGGGTAACCTTTGGTGTGCCAACCTTTCTCTTTTTGCTGGCATACTTAATGGGATCTTTATACACGCTATTAGTCTAAAATCTGGCGCACCTCTGGGGTACCCTAGTTCTCTACTTAATCCATCCACTGTTTCGAAAAAATCCAGTTTAGCAGAGCACTTAGACCTTAACTGCTCGCGACTGGTTGTGATCGGTTTTCCAGCTAAACTTAATTTGCTGCGCAAGTCGCCTTTCCATTGTAAGTAAATATAAACTAATCACCCTAGACAACACTAACGACCTCTTCCACTCATCTGGAAACCCCCTCTGCCCTGGCCTGAATATTACCCCAACTACACTGCATGCTCTTATGCCGATGTCTACGGAACTGAGCCTACCCAAGCATAATGCTTCTACAATGGTCCTCGTAGCACTGAAAGATTCAGCGCCCCGACTCAGATCCTCAGACTCCTGCTGAACGAGTTGAGGTCGAGTCACCAACAAAAGCCCCCAACCAAATATGTTCCCCTGAACCTCAATGGACTGCCTCCTTGCACCATAAGCAGGATTCCATTCCCTCTTTAACAGCAATGGGGGATGGCCAAGCATCCTGTGCCATTAATCCCATGAAGCAACTGGGAAGAAAAATGTCTCCGGCGTCTGACCCAGGGGCGAAAATAAAAATGACTCTTCTCAACACCAGGTCCCTTAACAGCCACACTTGTGATATCCATGATTTTATAGTAGACAGAGGCCTGGACATAATATGTCTCACTGAAACATGGATCACGGATGCTAGCGGTCCAATGGTCGAGGTGACTGTTCCAGAAGGGTACTCCATCTTCTGTAAAAACAGGGAACACGGCCATGGAGGGGCCAAAAGCAATTTTTAATTTTTTACTTTTCCATGCTTTTGTGAAGATTGCGAGATCCTGCACATTAAACTGACTCCGACTAACCAGAGCTCTATCAACTTCACCCGGATTTACCGTCCACCATCAGTGATGACGGGCTTTACTAATGAAATTGTCCAGTTATGGAGCAAATTCACTGGTCCAAATTGTGTCACACGCTTTTTAGGGGAACTGAACCAGTGGTGCGTAAACCCACAGACAAAGAGGCCATAGAATTGGAACTGGCTCTGAACAATATCAACTACCAAGTTCAAAACAATGAGCGCACCACCGCAAATAATAATGTTCTAGACTGGGTTGCTACGAGAAATCTCACGGCATGTATCGATTGCACCACCCCGTGTATCTGGTCCGAACACCATACTATAGATTTCTATATCCAGCTGCAAGGTCCTCCTCCGAAAATCCCAAATAACACTAAAGAACTCATCAGCCGTAATTTTAACAAGGTTCTCACCCCAGATATCCAAGCTTGCCTAGAATCACTCATGGCATGTACATCGGTCACAGATTCAGCAGAGTCTCTGGTAACCGCCTTTTCCAGCAGTTTTGTGGCGATGCTAGCTAGAACAGCCCCGCTCCCAACCAACATTGGTCAGGGCTAACAAAGGTCACCAAAATGGTTCATGCCACAGCTCAGTGTACAAAAAAGAGACAAATGAAAACTTGAAACCCGGTGGCTAAAATGTCCATCTGAGGAGTATAAAAACACCTGGAAAGCATTAAAAAAGTCATATAATCTTAACATAGTGGAAACCAAGAGAAACATCTTTAACACCCAGATCATTGAGGCCACAAACATCACTGGAAAAATTTGAGATCCTAAAATCATTGGAGAAACCTAAGGCGCACTCAATATCTCTTTTAGCCACAGACCAGGACTGCATAGTAGTTCAGGCCACCTTCGAAGCAAAAGTAACAAAGGCCAGAGACAAGATTAGAAATGCCTTGGCCATCCCTACCATGATTAGGGTCCATTGGCTCTTTATATAATAGCTCATGAAAATACTGAGTTTACATTATCTCTGATATCAATTCTCGACAAGAGGCGCATGCTATCCTATATGCGACCTACCTCCTGTCCCTAAAATATCCTCCTGCCTAAAATGATTCTGGAACATAAGGAGCTATTTCCACTGTTCCTTACCCGGCTGGTTAATTCATCTTTTTGGGACAATCTTGTTCCTAACTCAATCAAGGCGGTTACCGTAACCCCTCTTCTTAAGAAGCCTAGACTGGACACCAAAGACCCGAGCAACCTTAGGACTATCACAAATTGCAACTTTCTCTTAAAAATCCTTGATAAATTTGCTACTTCCCAACTTCAAACATCCGTGGAATTGAATGGCGCCCTTCATAACAGGCAATCAGGATTCAGACCAGCATGGAGATGGCACATGTTGATCTCCAGTCCAATTTGTTAAAGATAATGGATAGTGGAAACACTGGGATTCTGGTTCTGCTCGATTTCTCAGCGGCTTTCGATCTGCTCGACCACAACCGCCTCATGTACACTCTTGGACATCTGGGCAACTGTTCTAAGGAGGCTATTGGATGGATCTACTCCTTTCTTTCCAACCGGGTGTCCAGATTTCAGTGGGGAGAAGCTTTCTCTCCCGCAGCCCCCATTCAGTGTGGTGTTCCCCCTCGAAGCCTGCCTGTCTCCTCTGCTGTTCAACCTGTACCTAAGACCACTCGGCACGCGGCTCAAGGATTCAGGCATATTCTTTGAAAACTACGCTGATGACAAGCAGCTAGTTCTTGAAGTCAGCTGTGACTATGCCTGAGACTCTGACAACCTCCTCTGCACTTATGATCTAATTGAGTCTTGGATGACCAGAAATTGGCTGTGCCTCAACTGCAGCAAAATAGATTTCTTATTTTTGGTTCATGGCAGGTTCTCTCTAAATTGATCCCAGCCTACAAAAGCTTTAACATTGAGAATTGTACCATCGCAGGGCAGAGTAAGGTAAAAACCCTAGGTATCCTTTTGGAGACCCCCTTGAATGCGGATGCCTATGTTAACCAGGTTAGCGGGAACTTGAATTGTTATCTTTACCTGCTCAAAAATAATTGCTCAACCTACTACTCTCTAAAGGTTGGATTATTGTAACGCCTTGCTAACCGGTGCCTGCAACTCCTGCTTGAAAAAATATCAAACCATATGGAAAGATGCAGTGCGCATTATTAAGAGAATCCCGAGAAGGGGCCATATCTCAGATCACAGGGGGGACTTCCATTGGCTATCGGTGCGGGAACAGATTCATTTCAAAGCTGGCACCCTTGTGCATCGTTGTCTCTTTGGAACGATTCTGCCGTTCTTAGTCCTTAGCTTTGCACTATTCTCCCACCAGATCATTACGCTCTGCCAACTTGGTGCAGGTTAATTGCCCTGTATACAAACGATCGAACGGATTAGGTAGATCGTTTCCAGTCAGCGCTGCCAGGTTTTGGAATACCCCCCCATTAGCGCTCAGGCTGTAAGAGAACACAAAGGCTTTTCGCAGAGCATTAAAAACACTCCTAGTTAAGTAGCTGATTGCTCAATTCTGAATTGGCCCTCCTAGGATCTTGACTGTCCCATCTTATTTGTATGTATGATCGTGTAATTGTTGCGCCCTAATGACTGCAGGCTTTCGGCGCACTATAAATAAATAAAAAATATGTGGGCTTTTGGCACACTATAAATAAATAAATAATAAAAAACTAAGTGCAGTGCCGTTCATTAATAAAGTAAAGAAAAAATCAAAAAAGAAAAAAGGACCCTGCGACGGACATCCTTGCCCACTTTAGGGGAAGGAGCCTTACGTCACAGGGAGACGGGCGAGTGGAGGTTCAGTCCAGAGTGAAGGTAAGTGTGAAGAAGCAAAGGTAAGTAGGGAGTGGGTGGTCATGGGTAGGGGGAAAGTGGCACAGGGTGATCTATGTGCTTACTGTGCACCTCCGTTAACAGATTCAGTATTTTCGTATTCAACAAAACGGGGCGTGCAGTGATCACGTAGATCCATCAGGTGTTTACAAATCCGCAAATGAGGAGGAGGGAGAGAAAGAATGTGTAGCTCCAGGTGCCCCCTTTGGACATGGCACCCAGCGTGTGGGCTGTGAGCTATGCCAAACAGCAAATGAATGGGACAGGGAGAAAGTATTGCCAACTCTCACCGCCCCCGCAGTCTCGGCTCCCTGAGCCTACTCCCAGGCTGCCCTTACGTAAGGCGGCCCCTGCTGATCCCTCCTTTGCTCTCTGCTAGTCCTTCTCTTTCCTCTTCATCCTCAGCGATTTGAAAAAGCCTTTCAGAAACATCTCTTGGATGAGGGTCATGCACGTTCTCATCTTAGACAATTGTGTGTTCAGCGCCATTTAAAAGGGTATAGAACTAAGTCTGGTGATGTTTGGTGGCACAGGTTATTGGTAGCAGGGCAGTCATCTTTATCATTAGCGGGTATTCGATGTTTGTGTACTGTGTACCCTGATACTGATGATGTCATGAGTAAGTAGGCATTGGAAAGTAAGTTTTAAAATGTTAAGGGGCTGGGAAATGATAATAATCAATTGTTATGATTTCAGACTGAATAATAGCTGGGTGGTTTTAGATTTTTTGAAAATGAATTTTAACAATGTCCAGAATTATTTATAAATGTTCTAATTCTTGTTAAATTATAGATGAAATGTGTTATGGATTGTTTTTGTTTAATGTTGAATGGTAAATGATGGATGACATTTGTTTCTGTATTTTGTTTGTGAATTGTTCGATTGAACCAGAACACAATGAAACAAAAAAGCCTTTCAGTGGCATAGCTGTTATGCAAGTCACCATCACAACATCATTATAAACATATATTTCTACTATAGCTCTTACAAATCTTGCAGCCAGCTCAATGCATATAAAGGAGACACAGAGGAAATCCTTCTTTCCACCCAGAGTGCCCCCTTTTCACTTTCTGGAACTTGGAGTGCACTATTTTCTGCCATTGGCCAGCATAGGGACAGAAGAACAGACCATACAAAAAAGGCCACTTCTTCCTCTTGAAGCCATCAGTGCCCTTCCTATAAAGGGCCATCCGGAGATTGGCCCTAACATGTGGTGCATGGAGGCTGGAGTCGTGCCAGAAACCCAGCTGCCAATGCTTAGGGCGTTCCTATGTGGTCACTTTCACCTCGCTCTACTTACCACCTGGAACGCCACGCCCCCTGGCCACAGTGGTCAATGCTCTACAAACGTTTGCGGCCCCACGCAAGCTCTCCCAATCGATTGGAGATACACTCAGATTTGACGACTATGGGATTATTGCAAAAATAAAATTTCAAATCCCAAAATACCTTTTCTCTGTTGCCCTTTTTACCCCATATACATGCAGGGGGAGACCCCCTGCAGCCCACCCTCAGTAGCTCTGTGAATAGACATAAATGGCACCCCGCGTCTGCCTAAAGCTTTCAAAGCATAGACTAGGCATGCATGGGGTCTTTTAATGTGCCCTCCCTGCTTAGTTTAATTCTGGTCAGGGAAGTATTCTTGCACACAAACGGTGCTAGGTTTCTAGGTTCATCCTTTAAGCTTTTCCTTCTGAAAGGAATTCTACCTTGCCTCAGAGACTCAATGTCACCCGGGCTCTGGTTCTCTCCAGGCTTGACTATTGCAAAGGCCTCCTCATTAATCTACCGTTGTCCACTTTGCGACCCCTCCAGCTAATGCAGAATAGGGCACTGAGACGTATCCTTGACCTCAAGCCCAGGGACCGCATCTCTCCTGCCCTACAAAGTCTTTACGGCCTCCCGATCGCAGCGCGGATTAAATTCAAATCCCTCTGCATCATCCAGAAGGCTGTCTGGGGCCGGGGACCACTCTATCTGCAACTCTTTCTGACCAAATACTCTCCCTCTAGACACCTCAGTTCCTCTGGCACCAACTCCTTGAGTGTGAAGCGGTTTGTTATACAGAGAGCAGGTGGTTGATCGCTTTCCTCAGCGGGCTCCCTTCTTTGGAACACTCTCCCCCTCCCTCTTAATCTTGGGCAGGACCTCCTTAACTTCCGGAAAAGCCTCAAGACCTTCCTTGTTACCTCTTCCTTCCCTCCCTCTCTCCCCTGCTAATCGCACAGTAGCTTGTCTGGTATGCAGGGCCCTTATGCATCCTCGGGGACCTGACCTCCCACATCTCATCTTCCTTGCCGCTGCCTATCCTAGGCACTTGCCTCGGCTCACCCTCCACCACCAAATGTTGCACTTACTTTTCTTCATAGCACTTCACCTGCTGCTCTTCATGAGCACCACAGCACCTCTTCCATGCCCCTCTGCACGTTCTGAACACTCACAATGCATAGTAGGCACGTCTTCCCCTCCCCATTGTCTCTTCTTATTTTGCTGTATTTAATTATTTACCATTGTTGTAATTACATTGTCTATCCTCCCTTGTTCCCTCCCTGTTGCCCTGTGGGCGTTTTGCAACAGTATTTGTTTCCTGTATAACCGCCTAACAAGTGAACAATAAATACATTTTAAAAATCTGGCAATCGAAGCTAAGCGTTAGTCCTGATGCAATATGAATCTGTGGCAGGCACTTTACTCGTCGGGCATCAACCCACCGAGCTATTTTGTTGTCTCTCTTGTAATGGCATATCGGAAAAGTCTCTTTAAGGGTGTGTAAAGAAAATGGTGCATATGTTTGCATGAACATACTTGCTCTGACAGACTGAGTGCACTACTGACAGAGATGTGAGCTTTTAAGATCTCCATTGTAATATGTTGCAATTAACCTTTTCTTCTTGTGCAATTAGGGCAGAAGAGATTATGCTGTCCACAACACAGCAAACAGTTTGTAGGGGTGGGGTGTACTTTTTGAGGGCCCACCTCAGGAAGCTCTGCTGGGTTCATTGAGGATGTGGCTCCTGTTTACTGGGGACTATTCTACTCTCACATTTCAGGTAGAAGGGCTTTCTCTTGCATTGTTTAAACCCACCCTAAAAGTGATGTTTTTCTTTGCCTCCTTGCCACCCCTCCCCCCCGAGCCCTCTCCTTTGAGCTGGTATTTGTGAGACAAGCCTCAGCAAATTCGCTCCAGGTGTCTAGGCGGGGCCTGCCCCATGCTCCCACTACTCTCCTGGAACTTAAAAGGGGGCAACTGAGTGTTCATAGCTGCCGGCCCCCGTGGCTCTGGAACTGGAAGGCTTAGATGGGAACCGGGTGGCAGGAAAGGCACCGAGACACATGTCGAAAGTGGCGCTAGGCAAGGTTCCACTGTGTGGCTTGCTTCTGGGGTGCCCCCCCACTCCCCCGCCCACCGTAACTGGCTGCAGGGACGCAAGCAGGGTACATGTGATCAGCCGTAGGTGATCTTTTCTGTTGCAGACATATGCGGCAAGTCTCCAAAATGACTCATCCAACAGCAGGGGAGTTGCTAGGTCTGGAAAAGACCCGGGGCTACGCTGATGTCGTACTGTTGGGACTCAGGGCTAGCTACCCTTTTGGCTGTAGCTCCTGAGATTCTATCTGGGGCTACAACCAAAAGATCAGGGGCTATAGCCCCCTTAGCGCCCCCCCCCCAGCAACGCCCCTGTCCAACAGCAAACACAAAGTATTGACGTATGCCAGAAAGTAAAATGGTGTACACAGGTGCAGGTGTGGCATTCGGCTAAGGTGACGGCAAAGCAGAAGGGCAACCGCTGTTCTGCCCCACCCAACCTTCCTGTGAACTTTGCTCCCCAAGATTTGAGATCTTGGGCCTCGGCTTGGATATATTTAACCAGGAATTTGGCAGCATCTAATTGCTGCTCGCTGCCATCTTGCTCCCCTCAGGCTCTGTGCGACCTTTCCAGTGGCGTTCCGGGCCATTGCCTCACGAGCAGGGAGGGAACTGGATGAGATGCCCCCGCATGTGGAAACCAGAAGCAAGTATTCCTCCGGATTCCATAATGACTCCATAATGACTGGATGAGATGATGGAATATCGCATGTTCTTTCACCGTTTGTCTTTCAATCTCGACAGTAAATTTAAACTCCAGATTAGATTGGATAAGGCTGGTTTCCATTCACGAGGCCGGAAAATAAAGCGGCAATCATACTCTTTTTGCTCAACATCTTACTATCACGATCAGCTGGTTGGTTAAATGGGTACGACGTCCTTTTATCGCCAGACATTTCAAAGCCTGCATTTTAATCCTGTATGATATAACGAAAGAGTTAATTGATTTGTTTTGGGGGGTGGGAAAGGGCAGATAAGACGTTGGGGGGTCGGGTATAGTTGAGAATAGGTGCGGGAGGGGGAATTTTGGGGGAACACCCCCGTACAAAAATGCAGGCTTTGAAATGCCTGGCGATGAAGGGACATAGAGCCGTTAAGCGCTGTGCACGCAGCATTGAAAACTTACCACATGACTGCCATGATTGAGCTCCAAGCTCTACCCCGCCTCTAAACTGCCCCATCTCATCCCTGCCGCTGCCACAAGTGGAATCCCACAGTATTCTTTCCATTTCCAGCACTGCTCGCCGGGGCATAATGAGGCGAGGGATGGCAGAGGAGAGACGCCCAAGGAGAGGAGATGGTATCCAGGGCACATGGTGGCCACCAACATGTGCATTGCTGTCAAATGACCCGCAACTTGCAGGCCCGGCCTTCTAAAAAACACAAACCGCTCCAGTTTCCGAAGACGGGCCTTCACAGCGAAGACCCTGTGAAATGAGCCTTACTGAGACCCATCCACGCAGAGCATGAAGAAATCCAACCCACGACCCGAGAGCTTGGAGTAATGAGACTCAAGCCTCGGTATCCAAAAATCACCGCTGATGGACAGAATCTGTCAGCAAGGAGAAGAAAAGCGGAGCCTGCAAAGGTGTCAGCAAACCCTGTGAGAGCTTCCTAAAGATAATCCCTTGAGCTTTGACCTCCTTTGACCTCCTAAAGTCCAGCCTTGCTGCCTCATCTCCAGAAAAAGCGAGGCACTTTAAGTGCTTTGGGTTAAGGCACACAAGTTGAAAATAACGTTTCTTTCTGAAAATAACTCCTGCACTGGGGGAAACAGATACACAATTGTTAAAAAATGTTAATTGGGAGTTCAGATATGAGTGTTTGCTCCATCCCTTCATATATTCATTGCCGATGCTTCAATTTGTCAAGAACGTCACCGATAGTGGACACACATTCTCACGACAGTTTTGCCCAAGATCACAAGGCGCTCCAGTGGAATTCCAACACTTCTGTATACCTGTTGAAGGGTAACTTAAAAGTCCAAAACTGTGCACACTTCCGCGGAGTGATGCAAATAAGAGGGAGTGCTTATCAAACTAATCACGAAACATAGTCAGCTAATTAACTATCACCTTTTTGGGGGGAAATACACACATCTATACCATCAAACAGTATTTCAAAAACGTGTGAACTGGGCTTCTTTTCTAATTCTCATGCATTTTTCCTCATTGTGGTGGGTTCACTGCGCATTTTGTCCTTCTGGTGAAGTGGGTGGAGCTATGCAAATTCAGGAATGTTTTTAATACGGGCCATGGGAGCGTGGACAAAGCGCAAGTGACCTTTAAGCTCAGTGTGAAAAGTTGGCATCTATGCACGTATGGTAATTCCCCCCCTCCCCCACACCCAGACCTTCAAATATTCAAGAGAGGATCTTAGGGGGGGCTTTGGGGAGAGAGGCCTTTATTGTTTAGCAGCACCCTTTCAAAGATGCACTGCCTGCCAATCACACACACACACACACAGGGCTCACGGGCTCACACACCCTCACCACAGGGCCTCTTCCACGGGAGGCCTGCATTACTGGCCACTAGCACTTGCGCCTGCAGGCTGAAGCACAATACACAGCTGGGAGAGGTCTGGTGATGGATGTCAGGGGCTCATCAAAGGCAGGCAATGACATCTATCCCACGGGGCCCAGCAGGGAGTTCTATTTGCTCTTGAACGACCCCACTGGCCCCCCTTCCCCCATCTGACTTCTACGTAAAGTAAACCCAGGCCTCCCCAGTGACACTGGTTTATGGGGGGGGGGGCTGTCTCTGGTCCTTTGGTTCATCCTCAATGGCAGAGCCCAGACTGGAAACATGCTTTCAGAGAAGTGGAAGAATGCTGGAGTGGCGTGCCTAGAAACACCTGTGTACAGGCGCGTTATAAATGACTTGACATATCATGGTCTCGGGAGGATAGCTCAGGGGCAACGTGCTCGCCTTGGAAGCAAGACGACACGGAGCAGCACAGGTTCGATCCCCGGGTCCTATAAATAACCAATCACATCGTATCATGCAGAGGGCAACCATGTGGTGGCTTCTTATCATTGAGGCTGGCAGGGTTGGCAAGGGAGGGGGAAAGGGGGTTTGGTGCACAGGCCTGTAGCCATGTTGTTACGGGAGGGAGGGGCAGACACCGGTAAATGGTGTTTGTCATTTCTACATATTCTGTCATTTATTCCCAGAACAGCCGCATCTGCTGACTTCTCACTGCCCCTCCAAATGTCTGGATCCTAAAGTGCTTTTCAGGGGGGTTGAAACCCAAAGTTAATGTATTCTCTGAAACACCCTCACTGAAGAGTTTGGGACTCAGTTCAAGTCTGTGGGGCACTGAGAAGAGTCTGCTTGTAGGTGTGACACAGCCACACACCAGGCACGCCAGTCTTGGCTTTCCACTTTAAATGCTGGGATTTGTAGGCTCATACTTATAATGGGAGCAAGAAAACTACAAGTCCCAGCATGCAACTGGAAAATTCAGGACTGACTCGTGTCACGGGTGACAGGGGCCTACTTGGCAGCTTTGCAGTCATCATTAATTTAAAACTTGGCAAGACGTTTCCCACGAGACAGTGAATTGGCTTGTTCCTCGTGATTGTATGATTGTATTCATTTACACTCCAAGAGCCTTTTGTGAACGAGGATAAGAAAAAAATATGATCGAAAATGGTGAGGGTGGCACAAGGGCATTTCATCCTTTTGAGATGAAGCAGACCTCACGCGCCAGAGAGGCCCCAAGCAGCTTCCCCCATGTTGGGGAGTGTTATCACAAAACAAGCTACTACTTTAATTAAGTACACTAAATGTGTGCTTTGCCGCACACACGTCACAGGCTGTCTTTGTTGGCGCCCTCAGACCATCACCTCCCTCAGGCCTTCCAGCATCCAGCAGCATTCTTATCACCTCGTTGCCTTTTTACACGTTGCCGTCTACATTAGAACATTGTTGACAAAAAACCCATAGTAGATTTTCAGTGGCCATTTAGTGTTTTAGCTCCTATGTGGCTGTCTTTCTTTTGTTCTGTGCAGAGGCCAATACATCTGTACCCTGATAACCTGCAGCTATTCACCCCCTCGCTCCATCCCTTTATCTCGCCATTATAATCGTTGCACCCCAGGCAAGAAGGCCCCCAAACCTCATTCTGACATGGGTCCCCTCGTGCCCCAACACATCTTCAGCTATCTCTGCCTAAAACAGCAATAGTGGCATGCAGAGTTCATAACCCCCATGTTCTACTAGCACGTGGCCTCATTGGACTGCCAGTCCTAGCCTATCTTTTTCATGAATTGCTGGGGGAATTCAGGATTCATTGCCTAAAACATGAATGGGTGAACTATAGAAGGCGGAAAGAATGCTCTGGTTCTGGTCATTTCACAAAACCACAGTCAAGCGTTCACAGCGTGTGGCTGGGGACCACCACCAACCTATAGAGCAGGGGCTCTGCAACCTGTGGCTCTCCAGGTGTTTTGCCCTAGTACTCCCACGATCCCTCAGCATTGACTATGCTGGCTAGGGATGATGGGAGTGGTAGTCCAAAACTTCTGCAGAGCCAAGAACGGCTGACACCTGAGTGAGTGAACCAGGATAGCTCTGCCTGGAAAACTGTTTTTAATATAAAAATGAAGGTGACTGCTTTTAAAAGAAAGTGTAAACTGTAGATTTTCTGCTTATATTTTAAAGAGCCTGGGCCACTGCTGGACATCCTTTGGGCCACCGGGGTGTGTAGGGGGGGGCATTAGGTGGAGGTGGCCAGAAACAATATTTTTACTCAGTGGGGGTTGTGGGCGGTATGAAACACTTCGAATACTACTGGTCTAGTCTAAATCCAGCAACTGCGTAAACAGTCAAGGGGTAGAACGGCCCATGAACCCCCCTCTGAAGTTGCGCCCCTAGGCCAGGACCTATTCTTGGTGCAAGAGGTGGGCAAGCATGGGGTATCCCAGTGCACAGAGCGTTGCTGCTTCTCAGCACATATATGCACGTTAGGAGCCTGCCCGGTGCTCCGCCGGCTCTCCGCACGATGATCCAGTGGTGCACTGTTGTGCGAGTACTGTGCAAAAAAGTGTGTTGCTGTCGTAGTCCTTCTTTGTTGTTGTAAAACGGTGACAAAACTGGACACTTGTGTGAGTACTGCAAATGCTGGGAGACCCGTCACCCCCCTTAGCAGTGACTCCCACCACGGCCGGTGGGGAGGGGAGATGGGGTGGTTTTAGGGGAGGCTGGGACGTGGGGGGTGTAAAAGGGAAATGAGTCAGGGGAGCGCCGGAAGTAGGGGCGTGTTTGCTACCCCTATTTAAAGGCTCACAGGTTAAGGTGCGCCGTCTTTGGTAGTGCGCCGCGCAGAGGTTTCCCGCCCACCCTCGCCTTGAGGGAGTAGGTTTGTTCTGGTGTTTGAGTCTGTCTGTTTCCATTCCCTTTCAGGCATGCCCAGCGGATGTTACATGGTGCCTCCCGTTAGAAAAGGAAGGTGTCTGAAATCACTGAACTAAACAGTATTTGCGATATGAGAGCGAGAACGAGAACAAGAAGGGACGGGAAGGGGTTCGAAACAGAAGCCATGGGGAGAAGGGGCAAAGTATGGGGGAGAAGCAGCAGAAGGGGGCTTAAGGAGGATCCCAGCCCCTCAGATGATTCAGATGATGTCCAGGTTCGAGGATTTTCCAGGCAAATGTAGGACCACCAGGTTCCAGACTTCAGCCGGTGTAGGATTGAAGAGTCCAAAAATTGAGCAGGGTAGGCCCCAGTGTGCATCCAGTAGGCCTCCAGGTAGCTCCACCCTTAAACTCGATGAAAAACAGTGAAAATGCAAATGACTTGCATTTCCACCAGCACGTGTTGCAAGCAGTGACTGTCCGCCACTGGATTCTCCAAAAGTGGGTCCGGATCTCTCACAGATGCTTCGTTATGAAGCCGTGAGTTTCCGAGGCCTTGTCGTCAAAATGGCCGCCGGCCACGCGTGTCTCTCCCCTCTCCGCGGCCAACATTCACGGATGCGCTCACACGCGATCATCTGCGCATCTCGGAAACGTTGCCACCTGTCCCAGGGATCGATCCCATCCTCGTCGCCATTGTTAGCGGGCGATCCCGCCGCCCCCGTGAGCCCCCACACCCCCGTGCACACAGAGACACACGGAGACCGATGTTGTTCGTGTGGGCTCCCCGGTGGCTCTGCTGCCGCCGGGCGACGCCCCTTTATTTATATGGCACGCGACGGAGTGAACGTCACTCCGTCGCGTGCTTGCCCTTAAAGGGGCCACGCCACAGGGGGGATTTGTTAGGTGGGTTAGTGGCCACGGGAAGTCTTTGGCATATGCGGGATGGGTGGGGGGGGGCTGAGAAGAGCTTGTCAAATAGGGAGGGGAAAGTGGGGAGTAAAGCTGTCCTATGGGGTAGAGGTGATGACCGCCAGGGCAGGGGGAGGGGTGCAATATGGGACACTGGAATGAGGATAATGTAATGGGTAGATTCCGGGTAACAACCGAGGCATCAGCCAGAGGATTATTGGGGGGACTGGGCAGCTGACTTATGGATGGGTTGATTTAGAAGGAGGGGAACAGCAACAGATGGCATGAGATCTCGGGGAGAAGGGAGGGGGAATGAATGAATGAATGAATGTAATGAATAAGATAAATAAATAAATAAATAACATGGCCATGGGTAGAGAGGGAAGGCTAGGAAGTTTGGGGGTTGACCCAATCGGAACCTACGGATCCAGTTGGCAAAAGGGGTGAACGAGGGAGGGAGGGAGGAAACCACATCCAGCGCAGAATCCTGAGGAGTGTCAGAGCAAAGGAACACCTGATGACTCCTGGCTTAATGAAAGCTTGCTGTGGCAAATTCAACAGTCCCACCTTACCACCTGGTCCTGGCTCTTTATTTGCGGGTAAGGGTTGGGGATGGTCAGTCTCAACGGCAGGGGGTGCCATACGCCGGGGGCGTGGGGGGCCGACAGGGAGGGGAGAGATGGGGAGCACAAGGATCAAGACTGGTGAGAGGACAAACCATCAGTAAAAGGTTCAAGTGTGGGCTGGCAGTGCTATGCTGAGTGCCGGCAGCGTGCCTGTGTCTTAGTCCAGTCATGGTGTGTCCGCTACTGTCTTCTTCCCTCCCCATCCACACCCCTTTGCCCCCACTCTCTCTGCAAAGTTAAAGGTTACAGAAAAACCGCCGTTACTCGGCAGGCTACTGATAATAGCCTCTGTAAATCTTTCCTTGATGGGGTTTGTGCTCAGCGTGCAAGGCCAATTTCCAGTAGAAAGCGCACCCCCTGTGGGGCACCACACTGCTTCCATTGGCTGAGAGGAAATCCGCCCTCTGGAGAGCTGAAGAAAGCCTTTTATCTTCCCAGGGCATCTCCTCCGGGTTGCTCGCTCCTGTTGCACAAAGCACGGCTTCTAATGGCCGCCATATGGCTTTTGAGATCTTACGCATGGCTCTGTTCTGGGCGAATCCTGAAAAGGAGGCATAAACCGCCCCCTTCGCGGTCACAGCACATCATAACATGTTGTGTTCCCTTCGCAGATAACCCAGGACCCCACGACTAACGAACACGTTACACTCCCGGTAGCCATTACAAGAGTAGGAGTTAAAACACACAGAAAGGGGGCGTAGCTTTCACCCTGCGCTCTCCGGAGAATCGCGCGTAGATCACGTTTAGCGTTCAGTCATGTGCCTGCCCCTGGGAAAGGTGACAGTTCAAAAGGGGTCTGGGGCAGCCGAATACAAACTAATTACCACCAAAAATCAACAAATGGAGTGAGGGGGCCAGAATGACAACCCAAAAAGACGGCCGGGCCTAAGAAAAACAAACATTGCCAAAGCCAACAGTTCAGGCTTTTGCGTGGGTCTGGGGTAGAGGCATTTGTCAACCACTTCCATAATGGTTCGATATGGCCGTAGTTGGAAAATCATGTCTTTACCTGGCCATATGTCAGTCATGGGCAACTACCCATACACAAGCCAAAACTGTTAACTTTGCCAATGCTTGTTTTAGCAGGACTTCAGCGCAAGGAAAGGATACAAGGACACACATTTTATTGTATTCATTTTTAAAGCGCTCACACAGCCCGGGGACATTGAGGCGCTGTTACAGGAATATGTCTTAGTGGCGTATTATTAACACGCTTAATACCCAGAAGTTTCTAAGAGCGGACCTGGGGATGGAATCTCTGTTGTTTCATGTCCTCTTGTTTCCAAGGCGACCACGTTGCGGCTGAGCTATCCCCCCAGCACAACATTTTATAAATCTATTGGCTGAGGCAAACTTGATTAACACATTCTTATCACACCAGGAGCTTATTATTATTTTTTTAATTATTTATGAGATTATAATCAACGAAAGCGATTTTTACAAGTGTCTAAAAGAAGAAAAAAAAAGTTTGTAGAAAAATCCTTTTCAATGGTGTACAAGTAAATCCGTAGTTTCATTACTTTCCATGTCTCAGTGACCACAAGGAGGGTCCTCTTGTTTCCGCGCAGCAAAGCAGGCAAAGATCTGATCCACGATCTTTACCGTGGCTATTACCGATGAGGGTCTCTCTCCTCCAATCAGGCGAGCCCACCAAAGTTCTTCTTCAACTATGTGTCCCTTAGCCAGATGATGGATCAAGTAAGGTGATCTAAAATGCCTTGTGCCCGGCAAGTTAAGAGAAGATGTCGAATTGTTTCAGTCGTCGAGGATGTTTCACAGAAGTGACAATTTTTTGTGGATGAAAACCCTCTTCTTTTCATTAGCTCGTTTGACGGCTAGAGGTTTAGCCGTGCCTGTAAGAGGGTAGATCTCTTATGACTAGCAGCTTATTATAGCAGCAATTAGGCCATTCAGATTAACTCTGGCAGGCCTTGTAGGGCAAACAGCTGGATATTACTGCTAGATAGAGGTAGCTCGAAGCTATCCTAGGAGGGTGTGTTTTGGGCAGAGAGGCGTGGGTAGTGGAAATGGTCATAGGTATTGGCATGGCCTTGGAAGGTCAATGGGTGGGCAAATGACCAAACAAGGCTCTCAGGCTATACACTGCTTCTTACATCCTATCTATCACTGCAGGTTTCTGCTCAAAGGTGGTGATGAAGTGCCAACTAATAGTCAAAACTAAACAGGCGACTTCCAAAAGAACAGAACCTGTGGTTTCAAAAAAGCATTACAGATCACAATGTCCCCATTAATGTTATGATATGGCATTTGTAACACGCCTATACACAAGTGTTTCAAGGCACGACGAGGCAGGGGGGGACAAGGGGGGACGGACAACGATGCTACCAGGTCAGGTGTCATTTAGATCGCGCAAGTGCAAAGGGTAGAGGGGAAGGGAAAAAGTGCAAGGGGAAAGGGAGAGGGGAAAGTGCAGTACAGGGTTAGTAGAATACAAAATAAATAATAAGGGCCAGCTGGTGGCAAGTGCAAGGTAAGTGCAGGGAGGAGGGGCTGTAGGGATACAGAGACAGTCCCGCAGTGCTGGGGTTGCCAGAGAGGCAGTGCAGGGATGAGTGGCTGGGCCAAGGACCGAGATTGGTGAGTGGCTCAGTTGCGGATTCAGTGCAGGTTCAGTGATTTTAGCAGGGGAGATGGGGAGAGAAAGCAGAGGCAAAGAGGAAGGTTTTGAGGTGCTTGCGGAACCAGAGATGGTTCTCCTCAAGTTTCAGGGAGGCAGGAAAGCTGTTCCAGAGGGAGGCCCCTGCTGCGGAGAGAGATCTACCCCCAACTCGTTGCTTGGAGAAGCGGCTGACCCTGAGGGAGTTGGAGGCGGATGAGCGAAGAGCTCGAGAAGGATGATATTTAGGAAGAGAGAGTTGAAGATATTTTGGCCCGAGGCCCCAGAAGGCCTTGTGGACAATGCAGAGGGTTTTGAACTTAATCCTCGCAGCCACTGGGAGCCAGTGTAGTGATTTCAGTCCTGTAGAGATACGGTCCCTGGGCTTGAGGCCAAGGACAAGTCTCGCAGTCCTGTTCTGGATGAGTTGCAAAGGGCAGAGAGTAGAAGCAGGCAGATTTAGATAGAGGCTGTTACAGTAGTCCAGCTTCGAGAGAACCAGGGCTCTAGAGACAGTGAGCTTCTGGGGAAAGGAGAGGAAAGGAAGGATACCTCTGAGGAGGTGTAGCTGGTAGTGTGACTTCTTAGAGACGTCAGAGATGTGAGGAGAGAAGGAGAGTGTGGAGTCAAAGATGACCCCGAGGTTTTTTGCCTTGCAGGTAGGAGCAGGAAGAGGGCCGAGAGAGGCCGGCCAGAGAGCTGCAGGGAAGGAGGGAGTGGGTGTGCCGATGAGTAGAATCTCAGTCTTACTGGCATTAAGGCAGAGTCGTTGGCGGCACACCATTCATGGATAGCAGAAAGACAGTCAGAGATGAGGGAAGGGGAAGACGAGGCCGAGGGTAGCCTGAAAATGAGCTGGGTATCATTCGCATAGCACTGAAAGTTGGGACAGAGAGCGGCGATGCGGTGGGCGAGAAGTGCCAGATTCTGGTTGACAAGCCAGGGAGAGAGGTTAGATCCCTGGGGGACACCACAGGTAGAGAAAAAGATGTCAGAGAGGAAGGAACCCAGTTGGACCTGGGAGGGTCGATTGGAGAGGAAAGAGGTCAGCCACGCCAGAGCCTGATCAGTGATACCCAGGTTATCACGGAGACGGTTGAGCAGGATGGTGTGGTTGACAGTATCAAAGGCAGAAGAGAGATCGAGCAAAATGAGAACACATGGGGTGTTAGAGTCAAGGTTCGAGAGCAGGTCCTCATGGATGTTCAGGAGAGCAGTTTCCGTGCTCTGGCAGCTCTGAAGCCATACTGATGGTCATGAAGACTACCAACAGATTCAGCATGGAGATTAAGTTGGGAGATGGCCAGTTTCTCCAGGAGCTTGCTCAGGAAGGGAGTGATAGAGATTGGGCGGTAGTTAGCCGGGCTGGAGGGGTCGGAAGAGGGTTTCTTAAGAAGGGGGTTAACAAGGGAGTGCTTGAGGGGGGATGGGAAGACTCCAGAGGCGAAGGAGTGATTGCAGAAGTCAGCCAGGGCAGGAGCCAAGGAGTCAATGTTAACAGGTGGAATGTGGGGACAAGGAACAGTGAGACATGGCATGAACATAATGACTTCCATGCTGTAGTGTTACAAGTACTTTCACCCAGCAATCAATGTGCAGTAAGTAACCCATGCCTTAAAGCAACTATAGCTACAACGTCAAATCAAAATACAAAAAAACAAAAAAGAGTCCGGGTGCAAGGAAAAGGAAATGGTTATCTCAAAAGGTGGACACTAGAGGGGAGTGTAGGGCAGAAGCAGAGTAAAGGAAACGGCGAGAAAGAAAGGGGGATCAGAAAAGATAAAAAGGTGAAAATAGGAGGAGTAAAAGGAAAGGGTAGGTTACAAAAGAAATAGGGCCTGCTGGGGCCTTCATGGCCTCCCTCAAAAAGGAGACAGAGAAAAAAGAAGGAACACCAAGGGCAAAAAAGGAAGAAAGTATATTCCGGGAGGATGAAAGTGAGCATGAAGTCCAAAAAAGCCGCTCTAGTGCAAATTTAAAATAGGATTTGTTGCACTGGCGGAAACCGGCAGATCTTACGCTCCGCCAAATTCAAAATCAGGCCCAAAGAGTAGGAGAATTTACAGATACTGGTAGAAACCTCCCCGCTTTGAGATGGTTGTTGGATGAATGCTAGTGGCCCTCAGTTGCCATTTGTGTATTACTGTAGGAGCTTTCTATATGCTTACTATATAACGCTGGGTCGCAGGAGTGCGGCTTCAAAGCGACAACATGTGTTTACAAACACAGGCAAAAAAGGGGAAGATAATTCAGGGGTAGTTACATATCAGAGACTGCACCAAATACAGATGGTAAGTTTACAGTTTTAGTCTGAGGTATAAGAGAAGAAGAGGCGGGCAGGTCAGATAACAGTTTGCGGGGTCAAATGAGGCAGGTTCTAGGCTAAGGGGTTTAAGTTCGATATCACCTGGTGACCCTGTGGTGCTCCTAGGAGGTTGAGAAGCATACCTGCTATTCTCCCCACCCTTAACTCACTCCCCAACAGTACTGACCCGGAAAGCATGGTTAATGAATACAACAAAATTATGGCTTCCTCCATAGATCAGATTGCCCGTTTCAAATTGAGACCAAGTAAGCCAAAAAACACTTAAACAAATGGTTTACACCTTTCCTAAAAAACTTAAGGCAACAAAAAAGAAATTGCGAGGCTGCATGGAAACTACTACCATCAGAAGCCAACAAACTAAAGCTTACAAAACTCTCATCACTCTACAAAAAAGAAATGTGCCTAGCTAAACGGGAATCCTACGACACCCGCATCTCCCAAGCCAACTCCAATATGAAATAACTATTTACCATTCTTAAAGAACTAGAGTCTCCCTTGCAATACCAGACATTTGCACCAAAGATAAAAAATGGTGCTCAGATATCCAACACACACTAGCTGATAAAGTATCCACACTACAAAATAAAATATCCCCCAAAAAAAAAACTCTAAATGTTCCACCCACCCCTAAACTATCCGTGAACACCATTGAAAACCATCCCTTGTGCTTTAATTTCTCTAAAGTATCCATCATCAAGGTGGAAATAATTATTCTATCACTCAAACCAACCAACTGCCGGGGTGATCTCTGCCCAGCACAACTCATCAAGGATGCGGCTCGAGACCTGTCACCGTTCATATCCAAGCTTATCAATGCGTCCTTTGCCCCGCACCATCCCTACTAACCTCAAAGAATCATGGATACTCCCACTACTAAAAAAACACTCTTGATCCATTAACTCCCACCAACTACAGGCCAATCACAACAGTCCAGTTCCCTCTAAAAATACTAGATAAAGTGGCCTACATGCAAATTCAAAAATACCTGGAACTACACAACCTGCTAGGAGCCAGACAGCCAGGCTTCCGCCCTCCACATGGAACTGAGACCGCCCTCATCGACCTAAAAACCCAAGTTGACGAGCTTAGAGACAGCAGCAAATCAGCTCTACTGCTACTCCTAGACCTCTCAGCTGCCTTCGATTTGGTAGATCACATGATCCTATGCAACCATCTCAACACAGCAGCTCACTTCTCCAAAGATGCCATAACCTGGATTAGATCCTTCCTAAGTGGCAGAACAATGAGGGTCTTCTCGCCCTCAGCAGCGGCAGATACCATACCTATCACCTGCGGGGTATCACAGGGGTCCTGCGTCTCTCCCACACTGTACAATATCTTTACCAAGCCACTCTTCGACAATCTGGACCATCTCGGTATCACCTACACTAACTATGCAGATGATACTCCTCCCACTTACAGGGGATTACGACGAGGATTTGGCCTTGGTAAATAGAGTGTACATCATCATCCAGGCATGGATGGCCATGCATGGTCTATGCCTGAACGATGATAAAACACAACTCATCATCTTGGGCACCCCCACTAACCTAAAAAAATGAGGACCCGACTACACCTCCTTTTTAATTGACGGCAACCTCATTAAAGTAGCACAAGAGGTAAAAACATTAGGTTTTTACCTCAACTCCAACTTATCCTTCTCTAAACAGGTCAACACGCTAGCGTCCTCCACGGCGTACACGTTCAAACTTATTAGAACCGGCAAGCCATTTCTTTCGAATAATAGCTGCACCATCCTGGCCAGAGCCCTCATCCTGTCCCGTCTGGACTATTGCAACGCCCTATACATAGGTTCCAACAAATTCATCATTACCACAATCCAAACCCTACAAAACAATGCCCTTAGAGCAGCCCTAGGTATCTCCAGAAGAGAGCACATCTCCGAGAGTAGACGACAGATCAACTGGCTCCGGACAAATGACAAAATCCTGTTAAAAACTGCGTCACTCACTCACAAATCTCTGAACAACCCATCTACCTCTCTGAGAGATTTCACAAACTGACATCCTCAAGACCAACTAGATCTGTAAACCAGGACTGCTTGTCCATCCCCAAATTCAAACGATCAACGATTGGTGGCAACAGCTTCCCTGTTAAAGCGGCTAAACTATTGAACTCCCTGCCTCCCTCCCTAAGAGCAGACCAGCCTTGCCAGAATTTCAGAACCAATACTATCCTATAGCTTAAAACCACTGACCACTAACTGCGCGACTGTGTGACCAAATTGCAAACTCCCTGCTAATCCCATGGCGCTAACCTCACCTCTATGTACAATGCATGTAATAACTGTAAATATCTACATAGCCTGTTGCATAATAATGTATAGAATTGTATTGCTTTGTATGATTGCCTGTAACCTTGTGACTCACTGTAACTAAGCTTCGTGTATCTGCTGCGCTCTGTTACCCTTGGGTCTGGTGCGCATTACAAATAATCAAACAAACAAACAAACAAGTGCTCAGCGCTCTCTGTGGGATTGGTGTGTGGTAGGATATGAAGTAGAGCCTTTGCTAGTAAACAGTCTGGGTTTCAGATAGAGGAGCGGTGGGGGATTTGGGTGGCCTTTTCAAAATACATGATTTCGGATTAGTTTTGAACTTCCTGTATAGGCCTTGCCTTAGCGGCGGCAGCAGCGACCCAGGCAGTGAAACACAAATGTGCCCCTCTCACCCCTGCCTGCGCTCCTGGTCACTGCTGGGGGGTGTGTGTGTGGGGAGGGGGTTTAGGTGTTAGGGGGGGCGGTGCCACTGTTGTTTTCATTAAAGCCCCACTCCCACACAGCAGCAGGGAGTTAGTCACTGGAACAGGGCTCTGATAGTAATGCATCAGCGCCCTATTGTAATAAAAACTGCCCCCTACAGAGCTGGAGCGGGGAGATAATCACTGTGCAATAGGTGCTGATTGAAAGCATCAGGGCCGATTTGTTGTTAAATGCGCCCCGCTCCCCCAATGGAAAGCCCAGCACCAGCACAGGAGTGGGGTGCATTTAATTTTAATTCTTCTCCCACCACGCCAGCTTAGGGAAGCCCTTGAAAGTCTCCCCGGCGCTAGCTTTGTGGGTGGCTAATAGCGTCACGTGCGGTCACTCCAGCGGCTCTGCTTTCGTAGCTGGGTTCTGTTTTCAGTTTCATTTACAACCCGTTGCCACGATCAAGTGCAGAACTGACATGTTTTGCGTTACAAAGGCTTTTCATTGGACTAGTTAATAGCAGGACGAAATGACATGGCGAACCGTACTTTTAAAATACAGAAATGACAAAGTGCATTTAGAAACCACATTGGCCAGCTTTTTATTTTCAAGCAGGTACCATGTAGGACACATTGAAGCAGCATAAATGATTGAATTAGCATTCCATAAGCAAAGCATGGCCTCATCCAGCATAAGGTCAGCTAGTTGACTGCTTTAAATAAGTCCTCTTTCTGAATCATCTAAATGATAGCGCATCAGGTGGGCCGCATTCACACTGATTAGATGCGCCAGATACTACAGGCCCTCCACTCTTCACCGCTGCTCGCTTCACGTGACCCAGTGCTCCGCTTCCAGTGTTCTCTGCGCGTTTTATAGGCAGAACATTCTAGAACATACGAATATAGCGATAACCCCTATTTTCGGAGGTGGAAAGGGCTCCTGCGAGGGATTGGGCAGTTACCGCCCCTGTCCGTCCCTGAACGTGGGACTATTTTAGTTAGCACCCTCTGGATTTAATCAGGGGTGCTAACCGGCTTTTTTATGGTGCATTGCGGCTACAATTAACGTGTGTGCCCAATTTCCATTAATGAAAACTACACAAAAGATGAGCGCTAGCACTAAGGGACATAGTAAAGGGATTAAGTCCCTTTACTATTTCCATTGCTCAGCCATAAGCGGGCGGGAGGGCAGCAGTGAGACAGCTGTCTGGTAAGTGGTGGGTGGGGAGATTGGTGGGTGGTACGAGGGATTTGGTGGGTTGAGAGGGTTATTTGTGGGACTAAGAGAAGGGTGTATAGAAAGGGGCTAGAGGCATAGGCCAACAACAAAAAAAAAACAATGGCAGACACATAAGGGTGAGGTACAGGTGGCCAAGAGAATGCCAGAGTGTACTTAAGCATTACGCTCGCATTCCAGGCCAACTAATTGGCCAGACGCTCTCCCCTGGGTGCTAATTTTACATTATAGCAGATTCTCCTAGCAGTTTAAAGGATATAATCTTCACATCACCTCTTCCCATGTGTGATTTATAGAAAACCTTTGAATTCAGTTTAATAATACAATTTCATTGCCTGATTGACGTTTTTTTTTTATAAAACAAAGAAAACCTTATTTGTTCAAACAACCCCCAATTTTTAGTATAATGTTTCTTGCGAGACATTTAATTTCCTGTGTCTATAACAATAACATAAGTCATCGAATAACTTTCGAGCCACAGATGTCCACCTGATGAAACTACAGCCAATGTGATTCCCACAGAGTAGATGTCCACCTGATCAAACTACAGCCAATGTGATTCCCACAGAGTAGATGGTCACCTGATCAAACTACAGCCAACGTGATTTCCAGAGTAGATGGCCACCTGATCAAACTACAGCCAATGTGATTCCCATAGAGTAGATGGCCACCTGATCAAACTACAGCCAATGTGATTCCCACAGAGTAGATGGCCACCTGATCAAACTACAGCCAATGTGATTCCCACAGAGTAGATGGCCACCTGATCAAACTACAGCCAACGTGATTCCCACAGAGTAGATGGCCGACTGATCAAACTACAGCCAACGTGATTCCCACAGAGTAGATGGCCACCTGATCAAACTACAGCCAACGTGATTCCCACAGAGTAGACGGCACCTGATCAAACTACAGCCAACGAGTCCCACAGAGTAGATGGCCGACTGATCAAACTACAGCCAATGTGATCCCCACAGAGTAGACAGCCACCTGATCAAACTACAGCCAACGTGATTCCCACAGATTAGACGGCCACCTGATCAAACTACAGCCAACATGATTCCCACAGAGTAGACGGCCGACTGATCAAACTACAGCCAATGTGATTCCCACAGAGTAGACGGCCACCTGATCAAACTACAGTCAATGTGATTACCACAGAGTAGAAGGCCACCTGATCAAACTACAGCCAACATGATTCCCACAGAGTAGACGGCCGACTGATCAAACTACAGCCAACGTGATTCCCACAGAGTAGATGGCCACCTGATCTAACTACAGCCAATGTGATTCCCACAGAGTAGATGGCCACCTGATCAAACTACAGCCAACGTGATTCCCACAGAGTGGATGGCCGACTGATCAAACTACAGCCAACGTGATTCCCATAGAGTAGACGGCCACCAGATCAAACTACAGGAAATGTGATTCCCACAGAGTAGACGGCCACCTGATCAAACTACAGCCAACGTGATTCCCACAGAGTATATGGCCACCTGATCAAACTACAGCCAACGTGATTCCCGCAGAGTAGATAGCCGACTGATCGAACTACAGCCAACGTGATTCCCATAGAGTAGATGGCCACCTGATCAAACTACAGCCAATGTGATTCCCACAGAGTAGATGGCCACCTGATCAAACTACAGCCAATGTGATTCCCACAAAGTAGATGGCCACCTGATCAAACTACAGCCAACGTGATTCCCGCAGAGTAGATAGCCGACTGATCGAACTACAGCCAACGTGATTCCCATAGAGTAGATGGCCACCTGATCAAACTACAGCCAATGTGATTCCCACAGAGTAGATGGCCACCTGATCAAACTACAGCCAACATGATTCCCAGAGAGTAGATGGCTGACTGATCAAACTACAGCCAACGTGATTCCCACAGAGTAGATGGCCACCTGATCAAACTACAGCCAGTATGATTCCCACAGAGTTGCTTTTCACTTTTATTTTGATGAAAAAAGGTTAATTACACAACACTCCTCTAAAGGATTTTCCTGACTAGACCCTGAAAGGTCTATCAAATATGTATTTGGACAGTACAGATAGCTTGCATTTGTAATTCCCAAATTAAAGAAAAGCCATTTATTTCTGTTATTGTATTTGAATAAATAAAGCATCTAGTACATGTTTTACCAGGCTGAATCCCACTCTCTTCAATGACAAAGCAGCCCAGACCATGACTGCATGTTGGCCCAACATAGGAGATGGTCCACTGCGTGTCGGCCGGGCCTCCTCCAGCTTCTAGAGTCTGTGAATCTGTGCATGACGCTCCAATAACGGGGGCATATGGCGAGCAGAATTTCAATCGAGTGGTGTGCGCATTCCCGGTGGTTGTCTCTTCTGTGTTTTCCTTGCTGTCGCACACGTTTTTTGGTTAATCTGTTTCATCAGCTGCGGGATTGTCTGGTGTACAAATACTGGTGCCTGCTGTTAGGGTTTCAGAGGCCTTTGTGGCTCCCACAACTTCCACCAGTGACTGCGGATGTAAACAGCCTCCAAATGGAGAGGCGGGCCGGGGTGGCAAGTGTGGAGGAACAAGGTCCTGTGGGTCTTGCCCCCCCAAATGGCACACAAAGGTGGCGTCATGGCCTGGATGGCAGCGTTTGGTGCGCTCCGGGTGGTGCGGAGGGGGCGGGGAATAGGATATGTGGGCTTGGTGGGAATTGGGTGTGGGCCTGAGGGACGGCGACACATCATTTAAAGGGCAACCGAGGAGGGTGCAGGCACAGACTACCTCCTCCGTCCCCCTCCGGAGCCCTGCCGCCGGGCCGCCTCTCGCCACGTATGCTGGAGATCACATCTGACCGAGGATTTTTCCCATCCAACCCTCCCTACAATCTCAGTTTTTTGGGAAAGGAAAGTTGTGGGTGGTGGGCGTTCAGGGCGATGACGATTTGTCCCTTGGGGGGCTCCGGTGCGCAGGATCAGCCGGTGGCGAAGGCAGGCTACATCTCACTGGTTTTTTTTCGGACCAGTAGAGGTCTGGGGGCTGGAGAGACAGAATCAGGAGGTAGTAGGTACACGTATATGGAGGAGGCCTCCTGGTACAGTCCCCAAAACTTTGGCCATGGCAGGGAGGGTACCTCACCACCATGCACCGCCCATGTGGGGCGCAGGTGCCACTCGCTGCAGGGGGTCGGGAATTTATTAATGCCAATGTTTGATGTTATTGTATAACTGTTCTACTGGGTCACATTTCTGTGTTTAAGTTTACTGTGAATAAATGTGGCCTTTTTACTTCCCAAAACTGTTCTCTGGTGAATTCCTCTGCTCTTGCGCGCTGCCGCTGCTCAGCCTACTAGTGCGAAGCTCATGCCCATAAGCCTACTCTGGCTGCAGAGTTCTTCACGTGACTTCATTTTACACTGCTGTGGTATTTGGGGTGGTCATAATATGCTTTAGAATGCAGTGGAGCGGTTCTCTCTCCCCCTCCACCTCGGTGCAAGCCTTGCTTCACTGCTCCAAAATACGCTACTTGTCTGGGTCTCTGAGTAGCTTTTTTAGTTAAAATTGCCCTCATGCTGACATTGGTGTGGACTTCAAGTATACTCATGGAAAAGTAGTCCAGAAAAGTTAATGGCTCTACTTGGAGATGCCATCTGCTCTGCAAGCATCTGAAGCAAAGATCCAAAGCAGTCCATAGAAGCAGCAATGCCTGTCTGCGGACCATGATTGCAATTATTTGGGCCTACACAGATTTTCTTCTGAGACTATCATTTTCCACCCCATTGCCATCGTCCTCATTGCCTCTGAGTTTGTCGGAGAGAAGCATGCCCACCAGAAAATACAGACACAGCAACAGGAACTCATTCCACAACAATTACTTAACTGCCAAGACTCTATGTTTTCATTATGCATTATTTGGTTTATCCTGTTTGAGGGTAGGGGAGCTAGCATCTCGTGTGAGGGCTGGAAAGCCTGAGCTTTTTTAATTTGTAAGAATAAAATGATGCAAGTTATTCTGTTTCTAAATGCGGGATCTGCTAATCAGAACCCATTTTAATAATGCCAAAATCGTAAGGCAACCATGTACCTCACTGTGAAAGTGTACTGACATTTTCAGGAGCTGCCATGCGGTACCAAAAGGGCAGGTTCCAAAGTTCAACAGGCAGATGTGGCTCTTTTAATCGTCTGCACAGATGGCTAAAAATATCATAATTCTGTATCACAGAAGCCTGGTGACAGATTAATATCTAAATATAAGCCATGTTTACTTTTGACACGGTGGCTACTGAGATTACACAGTTATAGAGCCATAAGCATGTGATGTCGTTTTTTGTGAGCTTGGTGAACAGTGACTCATTCATTACAGGGCCTAATGTGTATTAAGCTATCTGGCCTGGGTGGGCCCACAACAAACATGTTGGGTCCAGCCCAAGAACCCCTCTTTATGATTCACATAATAAGTGCTATCACCTCCTCTAGCAAACAGGAGCACTCAGAGGGTGGTCCCCTGGGAACCTGTGCTTCAAGACCAGTCCTGCCATTAGAATAGCCACCTCATACCAGGGTGCTGATTACTGGAGACGTTCTGATGTGGGCAGACAGAGGAAGGTGGCGTATTAAGTGTAGCCCAGAGTAGAGTTTCTGTCCACAGACTGGTCTCACCATCTTGGATTTTGCTAGTGCTCCCAAACTCCCTGTCCCACTCCCCACTTCCTGAAGAGAAGGCACTCCGGCTATAACATCAGCTGGCAAAGGACACTTGTTGCAGCAACCAGGATTTGGACCCTTAACAACAGGCTTGCTGTGGAACAATCAGCTGTAGCATTTTGTCTATATAAGCGGTGGGGTATCCTCCACTTAAGTGATTATTATTTGGACACTTGAATTCGAAGGATACACCTGGAAGCTGGGTGGGAGTAGAGTCTGCCCCAAAGTCCTCTGCCATAGAGCTGAAGAACACGGATTTCCAAGCAAGCGGAAGGGTGGACCAAATCCTTGCTTGCTGCCTGAACACTGGAACCAAGATCCGGCTTGCTGGAAGTAGCAGTTTCTGCAGGTGTTCGCTGGTAACCTTCTTGACATGGAAGTACAGAACAAATGGCTCACCTTGTCACTAGAGGCACAGCACAGGGCCCCCTATCAACCCAAAGTCAAGGAACAGCCCTGAGCCCTGTTTCCCACCTCAAACTGCTTGTGATATACACCGATCCGGACATCATCTGCTTGTCCCAAGCGTCTTTGTGCCACATGTTGTTGCTTGTTGAATGGCACTGCATACTGGACCCAGTCCCCAGCTCATTAACCCGATGGCGAATCATTGCCTCAGGAAGCACCTAGAAGCCTGGCTTGATGCTGTGGAGCCCTGAAAGACAAGAACTACATATATTTGAAGTGGTCCTTTCCTCCTGGTCCTCTTTAAAGGACCATAGTGACTTTTAACCCCCCCTTCTCTACTTATTTAAAGATATCTGCATAAACTCTCATTATGCTGTTGACATCTGTGCCAGAGCACCCCTTTCTATAAACCTAGCGTGCCCCCTTTATTTTAAAGTCTGCTTTCTCTGAGTTTTCCCTTACAGGGGGGTTGGCCATTAGTGTTATTATCATGTGTGTGCATTCTTGTTAGTTTATCTAAAGATCCTATTCTCATGGAACCTTGGTTAGGCATCATTTTATTTTGGTTCCCCCTGTAGTATTGTTGCTTGTGTGGCAAGGCACTAGCTCACACCATCCTGAGGAGTATAGTCTGCCCTCAGCCTGTGCTACTTTAAACTGTGAAGGAGGTATAGCTGCCGGGCTGCGCCTTTTTCCATCTTTATGATGGGAGTCACTGCCGGTGTAGTAGTAATGTCGGGCTGAGTAGGTTCTTCAGTCACTGCTCATCGCT
Source organism: Ambystoma mexicanum (assembly GCF_040938575.1). Classification (NCBI taxonomy): domain Eukaryota; kingdom Metazoa; phylum Chordata; class Amphibia; order Caudata; family Ambystomatidae; genus Ambystoma; species Ambystoma mexicanum. Next base: position 230,204,943 of record NC_090928.1, on the reverse strand, counting down.
GTGCTCCTGCAGAGCGTCTGCCATTTTGTCACAATCATCTAGCTGCCATTTTCTTTCCAAATCAAATGCTGCCAGCTGTTAAACAAAGCCCTTTTTTAAGGGACCCCCACAATGCAGTGTGACGCCTCATGTATTGGCGCAGTAGTGCAGTGCTGCGCCGAGCAGAGCAAGGACTGTGAAGCCACGCTGCACACTCCGCATTCTGATTAGACAAAACATTTTGCAGCAATAGCATTCTCCACATGTTGCACTCACTAAGCAATACGGGAAAGTTGTTTTTTCGGGTGGCTTTGCCTGTGCCCCTTAAATGAAACCGTATTGGCAAGAAGAACCCTTCATTATCAGAGACAACAACTCAACATTTCAATGAAACCGGAACTGTGATCTTGAATGAAAACGTTCTCACGCTATATAAATTCCCTATCCCAACTAATCGACTCACGACTTCCTTTTTCTCCACCTACGCTACCCACACAGTCAGCCCTCGCACACCGCAGCATGCTGCCTTCAAACCTACTTCATAACTTTAGAAGTAAATTATGAATAAATAAGAATGCTAATGGGGCAATACCAGAGTTCACTTCTTTAGTCATAGCAAGAGGCGTAGCCAGGATTGTCTAACAAGTGGGCCTGAGGCTAATGTACTGAGGCCCACCACAGTGACATTAACGTCTGTAAATTCCCACACAGCGCTGCTGAGTGAGCATGTACATATTTTGGGTGGACCTTGCCCGCTCAGGCCCTACCTACCCTATCTACGCCTTTGGTCATATCACACCTGCACTACTCCCCCCGCCGTAGGCTAACCAGGTCCTCCTAGCGCTGACTTCAAATGATCAAACCTAGTTTCTCCCTTCTGGATGAAACAGACACCCAAGTGGCCGAGCTACTAACCACGTGCGATCTGACCAGAAGTGAGGACTCACGTACTTCAGACCGGTCATTATCAATACCAAAGTATTTGTTAGGTTATGCTAACTGTTTGTAGAGCGCATCCATACACCCAAAGGCATCATGGTCCTTAAAAAGAAACCAGCAGGACAAGGTTCCAGCAAAACGAATTAAACAAGTAGGATTTCAACAGCTTCCGGAAGATAGCGAGGTTCTCAGAAGCCCGCATTTGATGAGCCAACGTATTCCACAAGTTGGGGGCCACCACCGAAAACGCTCGGCTTCCAATGCGCGAAAGTTTGAAACGGGGAGTTTGAATGCTCAAAGAGTCCATAGAACGAAGATCACTTCCAGGGACATTTGGATACAATTTGCCATGCCTTCCCTACTATCACACCAATTAAGCCCTTTCTCTTTTCTTGAAGGGCCACCAAAATGGCAGAGGTGCACTACACAAGAAGACTTAACATCCCACGACACAACCCAATGCAAATGGTATTCAAGAGGAAATCTTCTGACAAGGGTTGGCGGCTGGTCCCAAAGCCCTTGCTTTAACTTGTCGCCCAATGAGCCTTTATGAGCACTGCCAGGTACCAGCGGGATCATCACGGAGCTCGTTAACTCCAATTGCACTTGTATTTGATCAACGGTCACTAATTGGCCCCAAATGTGGAATTGTGCTATCCTGGGGCACAATTAAGCTTCTGTGTCAGTGCAAGATTGTTTTGCCTGAGGATGTAAACGTTCCTGCTTGTAGGGACTCCGTGCTGATTGTGTCCTATGCAGATAGCTACTGTAGTGTTTGTTTGGCCTAGAGCCTCCCCAACATAAATATTAATCTCGCTGACTGGTGCCTGCAACATCGCAAAGCACCCCTCCATTTCAAACGTGTTTTCATCAGCCCTCTCTTCGGTTGTGAAGCCCCCAAAAAGGTAACCCACTTTCTTTCAGTTTTGCTCAAACAGCGTACCTATACCTGAGCACGTCCAAAGTGTGCGCCCCCTCTGATGAGGCCATGACTATGCAGGGAAGCGTGTGAAGCAGTACTCAAATACTTACGACCTGTAGCCTTGGTTTAGTACTTGCAGTTAATCTCCAACTCATTCTATTACCTTTACCTGTATCAGATTCTGGGTGGAGTGTGTCTTTAAGGTACAGTGACCAGATTTTCAAGACGAAAAACCGTGACGACCAACAACATAAAAGAAAGACCATCTCCCTCACAGCCCACCCCTCCACCTTCCCTCCCACAGTATTTCCAGCACTGCTCCTGCTCCCATAAATTGCCCACTTTTGACTGTGGATATAAGCTTATTAATAATAGAAAGTGCTTTTGCTTTGATACATGTTATGAGCTGTGCTGTTCATTCAGTTCCCGACTGGTGTTTGTGGCACAATCAGTTAATGCATGTACCAGATGCTTTTAATGTTGGGGGTTCGAGCCCATCCTGCCGTGGCAAAATTCTGTGTATATTTCAATGCGTATTTACTTTATAATTGTTGCCCACCCTGCTCACTTTTCCCCGGGACCGGGTTTTTACATTTTTTTAAAAAAAAACCGTTGGGTCTGAAGGCCCAATTACTGGTCTGTCCTGGCAAAACCGCGAGATCTGGTCACCCTACCTTAAGGAGACTAAAATGGCGTTCTGTGCTGCCAGGTAACACTTGCGCACTCCGAATTTGTTGTTGAAAGGAAGTCTCTCTTTAATTGTTGCTCAACATGCTATCTGAAACCATATGGCAGCTCTCTGCAGAAACTAATTGCTGGCTTTTGATTTCTGGCGCTTTACTAGAGCTTGTAAACTCTTAATTATTAACGGAAAAATGTGCGTACGGAGACTGGAAAGCTGAATTAGCGCAACCTTTGAGAGTTATTAAAAGCTGGATGGGCAGCGGAGGGGAAGATTTGCTTCGATAACCAATGCATTTTACGCCGCCTGATGCCTATTAGGGACCGCAAGCAGATCTAGTGTTTGTGCTGACTTGCGCAAAGGCCTGATAAATGCAAGCGTGGCTCTGCACCTTGTACTCAGGTAATGGCGCCTTCACAAATTGAGCACCTGTGGCCGTGCTTGAATGAGCCTTCACTAATGAAATGGTGGTGCGCGTGCTCTTTTCAAAGAGAACTTCATAGGCGTGGAACCGGCAATCCCATGCTCACATAGTTCCATAGAAAAGTTTATTTGAACAATGTTTTTTCCCAGTAGACGGGGGTCCCACACTCCTGTTAAAGACCAAGTTCCTTGTTTATTAGTGAAAGCCAAAGTACCCTGGTGTAGGCTTCTTTAAACAGGTCTCACGGTCTCTTCTTGGCCTACAGAGCTAGGGCCCGATTCATGGAATATTTGCCCAGTTCAAAGTGGGTTTGCACTGCCGGCACAAACCCTGATTCATGGAACTGTGCAAAGTGTATTTTTGGAGTGCAAAGTCCGGGCAAAGTCAGCGCATAGTCATTTTTGCAGTTCAAAATAACTTTGCCCGGACTTTGCACAGCAGAAACACACTTTGCACTGTTCCATGAATCAGGGTTTGTGTTGGCAGTGCAAAGTCACTTTTCAGGAGTGCAAATTAACTTTGAACCGGGCAAATATTCCATGAGTCGGGCCCTTCGTGTGTTCTGGGGCTAGAGGTTGCACCAATGCAGATTTCTGAAGGCCTTAATCTTCTAGTCTATCCAGATAAGCCAGGGATAAGTTAAGGGACTAATTCACAAATGTCCGGTTGGCTGATTGCTGTGGTGTCCTGCTGGTCCTCTAGGAGTGCTGGGGAAAGTCTATAAGTGACAGCTCAGGAGAATGTTGATGAGTGCTTGGAGTGTGAGTTTTCGGAATGCATCAGTTGTCAGCGTGAGCTGGAGTGCGTGAAGAAGGCCGCTCAGGGCTCCCGGTATTATTCCGTTTTCACTGATACAGACGGACAGAAATCGCCCTGTTTCCTTTCAGTATTTATTTGTAAAGGTAAAAAAAAAAGCAGAACTTCATGTGTCTTGATGAGCTCTTCAGGTTGTCGGTTATTCCTTGCAGGCCAATGGCGGATCAAAGAGGCACACAAGCAATTCATGTCCCTTTTGGAATATTTAAAGGGCTACAGAGATATTTATAATGTCTGTATAAAGAGAAATTGCTTATTTTTAGGGTGAAAATAGATCTCGGCTTCACATGCAAGAACCCAGCTCTATGAGCTACCCGTTACAGGCATCGAAGCGCTACATTATTCATTTGAATACATGCAGAAAAGCAATAGAAGCAGCTCTGGGTTTTTACAGAGCAAATATAAATGTGGATAAATTCAGATGGAAATGTTGAAAAAATAAAAACCTTAAAACCGGGAGACTTCATTACAGTCAAGAGTAACTGGAACAGCAAATAAACTCTATGTACAATAAAGCCACCTGGATTTTCCTAAGCGACCCCCAGCTGCCCTATGTCTGGAGCACATCAATCATCGTTCAAGTTACAACATGGGCGACAAGCAACAAGCAAGGAGAGGTGTGGTGGGAGGAGCGGTGAAAGATAGACCACCCGTCGCCCCCAAAAGGTGACATCCATCCTCCGACAGCACTGCTGGGTTAGGAGAGCTCAGGGAAAGACGTGGGGCAGCTGCGGCCTAAGGAAGTGGTTTCCTGGAGTTGCCCATCCTGTGCCGGCTGCTGTCCATCTGCACTGCATGTGGAGTCTGGGTGCAGGCCCCAAGGAACTTCTCATGGTCATGCCACAGTATCAGGCCTGGGATGCAACCTGCCAGTAAGGTTCGGTGGGCAGCGGCAGCACTACCACACTGGCCCCGTGTCCTGCGTATCCTCTTTTCATATATTATAAGCAGGAGATGTGAGTCCACTCTGCCCAGGCTCTCTTGAATGGGATTCAGAATAGCAGGTTGGCATGGTCAGTGTTGACAAGCAGCAGCAAAGAAAAGGTGACCTCACTTATGGGGGGGCCCTCTGTGGTATGGAGGGTGCCAGCAGCGTGCTCTGTTATTTAGCCCAGTGTCAGATCGCCTGTAAGGCTTCGTAGCCCTGCACTGCAAGCCTTGTTGTGGCCTCCAGCGCAGTGGCAGTTCCCCTCCTAAGGTGGCCCCTTGGCAGTGCTTGCCAGTGTGCTGAAGGCAAAGCCATCAATTGAGAGGAAAACCCTTGTCGTCGGAGCCCCCGCCTGGGGTAGTTGGGGCCGTTGTGAGCTTGTTTCTCTGAGCTGCTTATTTGAAAATTATGAAGTCACCAGAACTTTGAGGGGATGTCGACTACTGGCCGATGTTATGCACGCACTCTTTGTTCCGCGCAGCGAGCCACATGCAGCAGAGTAACTTTGCTGAAAATCTTTGGGGGTTAGGGGGGACGTGACGTCAAAATGAAAGGGGACCCTGCCAAATGAGTGGGACCAAATGGTGTGCCACAAATGTTCGGGGGAGGGGACAAACACCCTTGTCCCCCCTAAAATGACACCCATGGGCCACACACACACATTGCTCCCCAGCGTAAAGGGAAATGTAAGTCAGCACCTCCATCCGAAAGGAGCGGGTGGGGTTCCGCAGGTAGCACATTGTTGGATCTGAGGCACGCGTGCATGCTCCCACATGGTTCTGTCTATGTGCGCCACGTTTCCACCACACTTCTGGCAGATGTGCTGGTCTAGTTCCTCCACACTTGGATTGTCAGAATGCTGCTGACCGGTGTTGTACTTTAGTGGCCGAACCATGGATTTCCTGCAAAAGGTACTGCAACATTCTAAGATGTGGTAAAACCCATGAGCACATGCAGAGCACTACATGGTTTTGGGAGTCCGCAATTTTGTATCATAGGCTTTGGGATTGGTGGAGCCGGCCCTGACCAGACCGGCATGGGTGATTAAGCACCGTTTCTACCAAAGACCACTGTATGGTTATTGTGCTTTTCTCCAGTCCTTTCGATGTGTTCAGTAGCAGCACTTGTTAAGGTTAATGTTAAAGGATATTTATATCATGCACTTTCACCACCGGAATGGTCCCCTGGCGCTCTCGCGGATCTGAAGAAAAGGTTGTTGGTTGGGGTCCGTTAGTAGGACAAAGTTTGGAGAAAGAGTAAGGGAGCTGTGGTGTGCTGTTGGCAGCTTCAGTTGGGTTAACACCGTTCGCGGAGCTTTTTGGTGTGGTATCCTGTCGGCATCCGTGTTGTGTAAGGCTATGTGTGGTTTGATGTTGCAGTGTAGTGAGGTGCGTGCCTGTAATAGGGTTCAGTTGTGATTGAGCTCTTCTAATAATCCAGGCTTCCAAGTATATGCCAATAGTTTTTATAATAAAAGCTTCTAGCAACATTTTTTGAGGGACTGGTTCAACGTTAATGACGATGAACCAGCACAATGGGCCTCATTACGAGTCCGGTGGTAACCGAGCCGGCAAAACCGACAGGTTACTGCCGGACCAGTATTACCATTCCGCCTCTGTGATTCCTGGAATCACCGGGGCATTATGACCCCGGTGACCCGGGAATTCTGGAGGTGGAATTGTGTAAGTCCTCATTCCCATGGAGCCCCGTAGGACTCCATGGGGATGGGGACAATGGAAACACTGGTTCCGTCTATGACGGAGCCGGTGTTTCCATGTCCGCCTGCAGGCGGGTGGTGTTAAACCCGCCAGGTCAGACCTGGCGGGAGTCACTCCTCCCACCTGCAGGACTCTTAATCAGCCGGTCCGGAAAGAATGTTGTCAGCGGTTTTACCACCACCGTTCTTTCCGGACCGGCAGGGTCGTAATGAGGCCTCATGTGAGAAAAAAGCAGTCAAATAATGCGCATGTCCTTCAGAAATAGTACTTAGGTTTGTTAGGAACCCAATGGGCCTCCTTATGACTCTGGCGGTAAAAACGGCACGGCTGCCGCAGGAGTCAATTTTTTTCCGGCACCCGGGAATGGGCAATTACTAGGGAATTACAGCCCCAGCGGACCCGGTAATTGCCCATTCCCGGGCACCAGAAAATATTACTCCCCATTCCCATTCGAGTCCCAATGGACCCAATGGGAATGGGGAGGTCGGATGCACCGGCGCCATTCAGGAATGGTGCCGGTGCATCCGTCGAGGTCTCCAAATGGGTGCCTTTCCGGAAACAACGGTATCGGCAAGCTTGTAATGAGGCCCAATGTTTTTTTAAAGGTATTCAGGGGTTCTGACCAGGTGCTGTCCTGCCAGAAACAAACCCGGTTCTGTTTAGTGTCTTTTCCCCAGTCTCTGCGGCTGCTCACACTTCCACACATGAGACTACAATAAATGCCCCCTACTCATAAACAGAACAGCCCGACATGTTTAAAAATCAAGCTGTCGGCACATAGTCCACCCTGTTGAAACACATAACATGCTACGGCACATAGTAAAAGTCCACCCTGTTGAAACACATAACATGCTACGGCACATAGTAAAAGTCCACCCTGTTGAAACACATAACATGCTACGGCACATAGTAAAAGTCCACCCTGTTGAAACACATAACATGCTACGTGCCCGAGTTTCCCAGGCTTCTTTCTTTAGAACTCAGAAAACTTCTTACAGTGCAAGCAATTCCAAAAGAGGCCTGGAGCCTGCATCGCATTTTAGTGACCATTCTTTCCTTCGAATTCTTTGCCCGCCGCTGTGAAAATCTCAGCATGTGTGCCATGTGGCATAGGCGCGGAGAATGTCTGGCAGTCCACCAGCGCGTATCCCCATCAGCGCGTATCCCCACCATCGCGTATCCCCGTGCCCTGCAGAGTAGATGAGAAAGAGGCCGGATCGAATGGAAAATATGAGCCATGTCTTTTTTTAGCCTGACATATTAACGAAATAAACACATGTGCAGTCCTTAAGTATGTGGGCAGGAAGTGCATTTACCTGGATGTGCTGAGCGGAAGAACCGGAAGCCCCTCCCGCCACACACTGAGGTCCCTGGCAAGGTGGTAGTCTGCAGAGTGGAGAGTTTACCTCTCTCTTTATGGCTGGCTAGAGTTCCTGCCCCCTTCCATAATAACCACCAGCAAACACGGATTAATGTATTACGTCCTCGCCCATAAAACCAACATTCTTCATACAATACATTTCAGTGAATTAATCCATGAAAAAACAAAAGGGTTTCATACAAAAATCTCAGACCGTGCCTATTTTAAGAGGAAAAGCAGGTCATATAACTTAACACGGGCAATATGACATTTGATAGCACGGCGAAGTGCAGAATTGCCGCACATTCTCGCAGCCACTTCATATCCGGCGTACATGGATAAAATATGCTAAAAAACAAACTAAAATAAAAGAAATAAACTAAAGCCTATTCTGAAAAAACAAATAGAAAAGGGAGTTAAGTGGCTGGATGGAGAGCTGCATGTTAGGGTTGGGACAAGTGGATTCAACACAGGGGTAAGCAGAATGTGTGTCCCCTGCACTAATTAACTTCTGGGACATCTCCACAGGCCAGTGAAAGCTAAAGACAGCTTGTCCCCTGCACCAATTAACTTCTGTGACATCTCCACAGGCCAGTGAATGCGATAGACAGCTTGTCCCCTGCACCAATTAACTTCTGTGACATCTCCACAGGCCAGTGAATGCGATAGACAGCTTGTCCCCTGCACCAATTAACTTCTGTGACATTTCCACAGGCTAGTGAATGCTAAAGACAGCTTGTCCCCTGTACCAATTAACTTCTGTGACATTTCTACAGGCCAGTGAAAGCTAAAGACAGCTTGTCCCCTGGACCAATTAACTTCTGTGACATCTCCGCAGGCCAGTGAATGCTAAAGACAGCTTGTCCCCTGGACCAATTAACTTCTGTGACATCTCCGCAGGCCAGTGAATGCTAAAGACAGCTTGTCCCCTGGACCAATTAACTTCTGTGACATATCCGCAGGCCAGTGAATGCTAAAGACAGCTTGTCCCCTTCACCAATTAACTTCTGTGACATGTTCGCAGGCCATTGAATGCTAAAGACAGCTTGTCCCCTGGACCAATTAACTTCTGTGACATCTCCGCAGGCCAGTGAATGCTAAAGACAGCTTGTCCCCTGGACTAATTAACTTCTGTGAAATCTCCGCAGGCCAGTGAAAGCTAAAGACAGCTTGTCCCCTGGACCAATTCACTTCTGTGACATCTCCGCAGGCCAGTGAAAGCTAAAGACAGCTTGTCCCCTGGACCAATTCACTTCTGTGACATCTCCGCAGGCCAGTGAATGCTAAAGACAGCTTGTCCCCTGCACCAATTATCTTCTGTGACATCTCCGCAGGCCAGTGAATGCTAAAGACAGCTTGTCCCCTGGACCAATTAACTTCTGTGAAATCTCCGCAGGCCAGTGAAAGCTAAAGACAGCTTGTCCCCTGGACCAATTAACTTCTGTGAAATTTCCGCAGGCCAGTGAAAGTGAAAGACAGCTTGTCCCCTGGACCAATTAACTTCTGTGACATCTCCACCGGCCAGTGAAAGCTAAAGACAGCTTGTCCCCTGGACCAATTAACTTCTGTGACATCCCCACAGGCCAGTGAATGCTAAAGACAGTTTATCCCCTGCACCAATTCTCTTCTGTGACATCTCCACAGGCCAGTGAAAGCTAAAGACAGCTTGTCCCCTGCACCAATTAACTTCTGTGACATCTCCACAGGCCAGTGAATGCGATAGACAGCTTGTCCCCTGCACCAATTAACTTCTGTGACATTTCCACAGGCTAGTGAATGCTAAAGACAGCTTGTCCCCTGTACCAATTAACTTCTGTGACATTTCTACAGGCCAGTGAAAGCTAAAGACAGCTTGTCCCCTGGACCAATTAACTTCTGTGACATCTCCACAGGCCAGTGAATGCTAAAGACAGCTTGTCCCCTGGACCAATTAACTTCTGTGACATCTCCGCAGGCCAGTGAATGCTAAAGACAGCTTGTCCCCTGGACCAATTAACTTCTGTGACATATCCGCAGGCCAGTGAATGCTAAAGACAGCTTGTCCCCTGCACCAATTAACTTCTGTGGCATGTTCGCAGGCCATTGAATGCTAAAGACAGCTTGTCCCCTGGACCAATTAACTTCTGTGACATCTCCGCAGGCCAGTGAATGCTAAAGACAGCTTGTCCCCTGGACCAATTAACTTCTGTGAAATCTCCGCAGGCCAGTGAAAGCTAAAGACAGCTTGTCCCCTGGACCAATTCACTTCTGTGACATCTCCGCAGGCCAGTAAAAGCTAAAGACAGCTTGTCCCCTGGACCAATTCACTTCTGTGACATCTCCGCAGGCCAGTGAATGCTAAAGACAGCTTGTCCCCTGCACCAATTATCTTCTGTGACATCTCCGCAGGCCAGTGAATGCTAAAGACAGCTTGTCCCCTGGACCAATTAACTTCTGTGAAATCTCCGCAGGCCAGTGAAAGCTAAAGACAGCTTGTCCCCTGGACCAATTAACTTCTGTGAAATTTCCGCGGGCCAGTGAAAGCGAAAGTCAGCTTGTCCCCTGGACCAATTAACTTCTGTGACATCTCCACGGGCCAGTGAAAGCTAAAGACAGCTTGTCCCCTGGACCAATTAACTTCTGTGACATCCCCACAGGCCAGTGAATGCTAAAGACAGTTTATCCCCTGCACCAATTCTCTTCTGTGACATCTCCACAGGCCAGTGAATGCTAAAGACACCTTGTCCCCTGCACCAATTAACTTCTGTGACATCTCCACAGGCCAGTGAATGCTAAAGACAGCTTGTCCCCTGGACCAATTAACTTCTGTGACATCTCCACGGGCCAGTGAAAGCTAAAGACAGCTTGTCCCCTGGACCAATTAACTTCTGTGACATCCCCACAGGCCAGTGAATGCTAAAGACAGTTTATCCCCTGCACCAATTCTCTTCTGTGACATCTCCACAGGCCAGTGAATGCTAAAGACAGCTTGTCCCCTGGACCAATTAACTTCTGTGAAATCTCCGCAGGCCAGTGAAAGCTAAAGACAGCTTGTCCCCTGGACCAATTAACTTCTGTGACATCTCCACAGGCCAGTGAAAGCTAAAGACAGCTTGTCCCCTGGACCAATTCACTTCTGTGACATCTCCGCAGGCCAGTGAATGCTAAAGACAGCTTGTCCCCTGCACCAATTCTCTTCTGTGACATCTCCGCAGGCCAGTGAATGCTAAAGACAGCTTGTCCCCTGGACCAATTAACTTCTGTGAAATCTCCGCAGGCCAGTGAAAGCTAAAGACAGCTTGTCCCCTGGACCAATTAACTTATGTGAAATTTCCGCAGGCCAGTGAAAGCGAAAGACAGCTTGTCCCCTGGACCAATTAACTTCTGTGAAATTTCCGCAGGCCAGTGAAAGCGAAAGACAGCTTGTCCCCTGGACCAATTAACTTCTGTGACATCTTCGCAGGCCAGTGAAAGCTAAAGACAGCTTGTCCCCTGCACCAATTCTCTTCTGTGACATCTCCGCAGGCCAGTGAATGCTAAAGACACCTTGTCCCCTGCACCAATTAACTTCTGTGACATCTCTGCAGGCCAGTGAATGCTAAAGACAGCTTGTCCCCTGCACCAATTAACTTCTGTGACATCTCCGCAGGCCAGTGAATGCTAAAGACAGCTTGTCCCTTGCACCAATTAACTTCTGTGACATCTCCGCAGGCCAGTGAATGCTAAAGACAGCTTGTCCCCTGGACCAATTAACTTCTGTGACATCTCCGCAGGCCAGTGAATGCTAAAGACAGCTTGTCCCCTGGACCAACTAACTTCTGTGAAATTTCCGCAGGCCATTGAAAGCGAAAGACAGCTTGTCCCCTGGACCAATTAACTTCTGTGAAATTTCCACAGGCCAGTGAAAGCTAAAGACAGCTTGTCCCCTGGACCAATTAACTTCTGTGACATCTCCACAGGCCAGTGGAAGCTAAAGACAGCTTGTCCCCTGGACCAATTCACTTCTGTGACATCTCCACAGGCCAGTGAAAGCTAAAGACAGCTTGTCCCCTGGATCAATTCACTTCAGTGACATCTCCGCAGGCCAGTGAATGCTAACGACAGTTTGTCCCCTGCACCAATTCTCTTCTGTGACATCTCCGCAGGCCAGTGAATGCTAAAGACAGCTTGTCCCCTGCACCAATTTTCTTCTGTGACATCTCCGCAGGCCAGTGAAAGCTAAAGACAGCTTGTCCCCTGGACCAATTAACTTCTGTGAAATTTCCGCAGGCCAGTGAAAGCGAAAGACAGCTTGTCCCCTGGACCAATTAACTTCTGTGACATCTCCGCAGGCCAGTGAAAGCTAAAGACAGCTTGTCCCCTGGACCAATTAACTTCTGTGACATCTCCGCAGGCCAGTGAATGCTAAAGACAGCTTGTCCCCTGCACCAATTAACTTCTGTGACATCTCCGCAGGCCAGTGAATGCTAAAGACAGCTTGTCCCCTGGACCAATTAACTTCTGTGAAATTTCCGCAGGCCAGTGAAAGCGAAAGACAGCTTGTCCCCTGGACCAATTAACTTCTGTGACATTTCCACAGGCCAGTGAAAGCTAAAGACAGCTTGTCCCCTGGACCAATTCACTTCTGTGACATCTCCACAGGCCAGTGAATGCTAAAGACAGCTTGTCCCCTGGACCAATTCACTTCTGTGACATCTCCACAGGCCAGTGAAAGCTAAAGACAGCTTGTCCCCTGCACCAATTCTCTTCTGTGACATCTCCACAGGCCAGTGAATGCTAAAGACAGTTTATCCCCTGCACCAATTCTCTTCTGTGACATCTCCACAGGCCAGTGAATGCTAAAGACACCTTGTCCCCTGCACCAATTAACTTCTGTGACATCTCCACAGGCCAGTGAATGCTAAAGACAGCTTGTCCCCTGGACCAATTCACTTCCGTGACATCTCCACAGGCCAGTGAAAGCTAAAGACAGCTTGTCCCCTGGACCAATTCACTTCTGTGATATCTCCGCAGGCCAGTGAATGCTAAAGACAGCTTGTCCCCTGCACCAATTCTCTTCTGTGACATCTCCGCAGGCCAGTGAATGCTAAAGACAGCTTGTCCCCTGGACCAATTAACTTCTGTGAAATCTCCGCAGGCCAGTGAAAGCTAAAGACAGCTTGTCCCCTGGACCAATTAACTTCTGTGAAATTTCCGCAGGCCAGTGAAAGCGAAAGACAGCTTGTCCCCTGGACCAATTAACTTCTGTGAAATTTCCACAGGCCAGTGAAAGCTAAAGACAGCTTGTCCCCTGGACCAATTAACTTCTGTGACATCTCCACAGGCCAGTGGAAGCTAAAGACAGCTTGTCCCCTGGACCAATTCACTTCTGTGACATCTCCACAGGCCAGTGAAAGCTAAAGACAGCTTGTCCCCTGGATCAATTCACTTCTGTGACATCTCCGCAGGCCAGTGAATGCTAACGACAGTTTGTCCCCTGCACCAATCCTCTTCTGTGACATCTCCGCAGGCCAGTGAATGCTAAAGACAGCTTGTCCCCTGCACCAATTTTCTTCTGTGACATCTCCGCAGGCCAGTGAATGCTAAAGACAGCTTGTCCCCTGCACCAATTAACTTCTGTGACATCTCCGCAGGCCAGTGAATGCTAAAGACAGCTTGTCCCCTGCACCAATTCTCTTCTGTGACATCTCCGCAGGCCAGTGAATGCTAAAGACAGCTTGTCCCCTGGACCAATTCACTTCTGTGAAATCTCCGCAGGCCAGTGAAAGCTAAAGACAGCTTGTCCCCTGGACCAATTAACTTCTGTGAAATTTCCGCAGGCCAGTGAAAGCGAAAGACAGCTTGTCCCCTGGACCAATTAACTTCTGTGACATCTCCACAGGCCAGTGAAAGCTAAAGACAGCTTGTCCCCTGGACCAATTAACTTCTGTGACATCTCCGCAGGCCAGTGAATGCTAAAGACAGTTTGTCCCCTTCACCAATTCTCTTCTGTGACATCTCCGCAGGCCAGTGAATGCTAAAGACACCTTGTCCCCTGCACCAATTAACTTCTGTGACATCTCCGCAGGCCAGTGAATGCTAAAGACACCTTGTCCCCTGCACCAATTAACTTCTGTGACATCTCCGCAGGCCAGTGAATGCTAAAGACAGCTTGTCCCCTGCACCAATTAACTTCTGTGACATCTCTGCAGGCCAGTGAATGCTAACGACAGTTTGTCCCCTGCACCAATTCTCTTCTGTGACATCTCCGCAGGCCAGTGAATGCTAAAGACAGCTTGTCCCCTGCACCAATTTTCTTCTGTGACATCTCCGCAGGCCAGTGAATGCTAAAGACAGCTTGTCCCCTGGACCAATTAACTTCTGTGACATATCCGCAGGCCAGTGAATGCTAAAGACAGCTTGTCCCCTTCACCAATTAACTTCTGTGACATGTTCGCAGGCCATTGAATGCTAAAGACAGCTTGTCCCCTGGACCAATTAACTTCTGTGACATCTCCGCAGGCCAGTGAATGCTAAAGACAGCTTGTCCCCTGGACTAATTAACTTCTGTGAAATCTCCGCAGGCCAGTGAAAGCTAAAGACAGCTTGTCCCCTGGACCAATTCACTTCTGTGACATCTCCGCAGGCCAGTGAAAGCTAAAGACAGCTTGTCCCCTGGACCAATTCACTTCTGTGACATCTCCGCAGGCCAGTGAATGCTAAAGACAGCTTGTCCCCTGCACCAATTATCTTCTGTGACATCTCCGCAGGCCAGTGAATGCTAAAGACAGCTTGTCCCCTGGACCAATTAACTTCTGTGAAATCTCCGCAGGCCAGTGAAAGCTAAAGACAGCTTGTCCCCTGGACCAATTAACTTCTGTGAAATTTCCGCAGGCCAGTGAAAGTGAAAGACAGCTTGTCCCCTGGACCAATTAACTTCTGTGACATCTCCACCGGCCAGTGAAAGCTAAAGACAGCTTGTCCCCTGGACCAATTAACTTCTGTGACATCCCCACAGGCCAGTGAATGCTAAAGACAGTTTATCCCCTGCACCAATTCTCTTCTGTGACATCTCCACAGGCCAGTGAAAGCTAAAGACAGCTTGTCCCCTGCACCAATTAACTTCTGTGACATCTCCACAGGCCAGTGAATGCGATAGACAGCTTGTCCCCTGCACCAATTAACTTCTGTGACATTTCCACAGGCTAGTGAATGCTAAAGACAGCTTGTCCCCTGTACCAATTAACTTCTGTGACATTTCTACAGGCCAGTGAAAGCTAAAGACAGCTTGTCCCCTGGACCAATTAACTTCTGTGACATCTCCACAGGCCAGTGAATGCTAAAGACAGCTTGTCCCCTGGACCAATTAACTTCTGTGACATCTCCGCAGGCCAGTGAATGCTAAAGACAGCTTGTCCCCTGGACCAATTAACTTCTGTGACATATCCGCAGGCCAGTGAATGCTAAAGACAGCTTGTCCCCTGCACCAATTAACTTCTGTGGCATGTTCGCAGGCCATTGAATGCTAAAGACAGCTTGTCCCCTGGACCAATTAACTTCTGTGACATCTCCGCAGGCCAGTGAATGCTAAAGACAGCTTGTCCCCTGGACCAATTAACTTCTGTGAAATCTCCGCAGGCCAGTGAAAGCTAAAGACAGCTTGTCCCCTGGACCAATTCACTTCTGTGACATCTCCGCAGGCCAGTAAAAGCTAAAGACAGCTTGTCCCCTGGACCAATTCACTTCTGTGACATCTCCGCAGGCCAGTGAATGCTAAAGACAGCTTGTCCCCTGCACCAATTATCTTCTGTGACATCTCCGCAGGCCAGTGAATGCTAAAGACAGCTTGTCCCCTGGACCAATTAACTTCTGTGAAATCTCCGCAGGCCAGTGAAAGCTAAAGACAGCTTGTCCCCTGGACCAATTAACTTCTGTGAAATTTCCGCGGGCCAGTGAAAGCGAAAGTCAGCTTGTCCCCTGGACCAATTAACTTCTGTGACATCTCCACGGGCCAGTGAAAGCTAAAGACAGCTTGTCCCCTGGACCAATTAACTTCTGTGACATCCCCACAGGCCAGTGAATGCTAAAGACAGTTTATCCCCTGCACCAATTCTCTTCTGTGACATCTCCACAGGCCAGTGAATGCTAAAGACACCTTGTCCCCTGCACCAATTAACTTCTGTGACATCTCCACAGGCCAGTGAATGCTAAAGACAGCTTGTCCCCTGGACCAATTAACTTCTGTGACATCTCCACGGGCCAGTGAAAGCTAAAGACAGCTTGTCCCCTGGACCAATTAACTTCTGTGACATCCCCACAGGCCAGTGAATGCTAAAGACAGTTTATCCCCTGCACCAATTCTCTTCTGTGACATCTCCACAGGCCAGTGAATGCTAAAGACACCTTGTCCCCTGCACCAATTAACTTCTGTGACATCTCCACAGGCCAGTGAATGCTAAAGACAGCTTGTCCCCTGGACCAATTAACTTCTGTGAAATCTCCGCAGGCCAGTGAAAGCTAAAGACAGCTTGTCCCCTGGACCAATTCACTTCTGTGACATCTCCACAGGCCAGTGAAAGCTAAAGACAGCTTGTCCCCTGGACCAATTCACTTCTGTGACATCTCCGCAGGCCAGTGAATGCTAAAGACAGCTTGTCCCCTGCACCAATTCTCTTCTGTGACATCTCCGCAGGCCAGTGAATGCTAAAGACAGCTTGTCCCCTGGACCAATTAACTTCTGTGAAATCTCCGCAGGCCAGTGAAAGCTAAAGACAGCTTGTCCCCTGGACCAATTAACTTCTGTGAAATTTCCGCAGGCCAGTGAAAGCGAAAGACAGCTTGTCCCCTGGACCAATTAACTTCTGTGAAATTTCCGCAGGCCAGTGAAAGCGAAAGACAGCTTGTCCCCTGGACCAATTAACTTCTGTGACATCTTCGCAGGCCAGTGAAAGCTAAAGACAGCTTGTCCCCTGCACCAATTCTCTTCTGTGACATCTCCGCAGGCCAGTGAATGCTAAAGACACCTTGTCCCCTGCACCAATTAACTTCTGTGACATCTCCGCAGGCCAGTGAATGCTAAAGACAGCTTGTCCCCTGCACCAATTAACTTCTGTGACATCTCCGCAGGCCAGTGAATGCTAAAGACAGCTTGTCCCTTGCACCAATTAACTTCTGTGACATCTCCGCAGGCCAGTGAATGCTAAAGACAGCTTGTCCCCTGGACCAATTAACTTCTGTGACATCTCCGCAGGCCAGTGAATGCTAAAGACAGCTTGTCCCCTGGACCAATTAACTTCTGTGAAATTTCCGCAGGCCATTGAAAGCGAAAGACAGCTTGTCCCCTGGACCAATTAACTTCTGTGAAATTTCCACAGGCCAGTGAAAGCTAAAGACAGCTTGTCCCCTGGACCAATTAACTTCTGTGACATCTCCACAGGCCAGTGGAAGCTAAAGACAGCTTGTCCCCTGGACCAATTCACTTCTGTGACATCTCCACAGGCCAGTGAAAGCTAAAGACAGCTTGTCCCCTGGATCAATTCACTTCAGTGACATCTCCGCAGGCCAGTGAATGCTAACGACAGTTTGTCCCCTGCACCAATTCTCTTCTGTGACATCTCCGCAGGCCAGTGAATGCTAAAGACAGCTTGTCCCCTGCACCAATTTTCTTCTGTGACATCTCCGCAGGCCAGTGAATGCTAAAGACAGCTTGTCCCCTGCACCAATTAACTTCTGTGACATCTCCGCAGGCCAGTGAATGCTAAAGACAGCTTGTCCCTTGCACCAATTCTCTTCTGTGACATCTCCGCAGGCCAGTGAATGCTAAAGACAGCTTGTCCCCTGGACCAATTAACTTCTGTGAAATCTCCGCAGGCCAGTGAAAGCTAAAGACAGCTTGTCCCCTGGACCAATTAACTTCTGTGAAATTTCCGCAGGCCAGTGAAAGCGAAAGACAGCTTGTCCCCTGGACCAATTAACTTCTGTGACATCTCCACAGGCCAGTGAAAGCTAAAGACAGCTTGTCCCCTGGACCAATTAACTTCTGTGACATCTCCGCAGGCCAGTGAATGCTAAAGACAGTTTGTCCCCTGCACCAATTCTCTTCTGTGACATCTCCGCAGGTCAGTGAATGCTAAAGACACCTTGTCCCCTGCACCAATTAACTTCTGTGACATCTCCGCAGGCCAGTGAATGCTAAAGACAGCTTGTCCCCTGCACCAATTAACTTCTGTGACATCTCCGCAGGCCAGTGAATGCTAAAGACAGCTTGTCCCCTGCACCAATTTTCTTCTGTGACATCTCCGCAGGCCAGTGAATGCTAAAGACAGCTTGTCCCCTGCACCAATTCTCTTCTGTGACATCTCCGCAGGCCAGTGAATGCTAAAGACAGCTTGTCCCCTGGACCAATTAACTTCTGTGAAATCTCCGCAGGCCAGTGAAAGCTAAAGACAGCTTGTCCCCTGGACCAATTAACTTCTGTGAAATTTCCGCAGGCCAGTGAAAGCGAAAGACAGCTTGTCCCCTGGACCAATTAACTTCTGTGACATCTTCGCAGGCCAGTGAAAGCTAAAGACAGCTTGTCCCCTGCACCAATTCTCTTCTGTGACATCTCCGCAGGCCAGTGAATGCTAAAGACACCTTGTCCCCTGCACCAATTAACTTCTGTGACATCTCCGCAGGCCAGTGAAAGCTAAAGACAGCTTGTCCCCTGCACCAATTAACTTCTGTGACATCTCCGCAGGCCAGTGAATGCTAAAGACAGCTTGTCCCTTGCACCAATTAACTTCTGTGACATCTCCGCAGGCCAGTGAATGCTAAAGACAGCTTGTCCCCTGGACCAATTAACTTCTGTGACATCTCCGCAGGCCAGTGAATGCTAAAGACAGCTTGTCCCCTGGACCAATTAACTTCTGTGACATCTCCGCAGACCAGTGAATGCTAAAGACAGCTTGTCCCCTGGACCAATTAACTTCTGTGAAATTTCCACAGGCCAGTGGAAGCTAAAGACAGCTTGTCCCCTGGACCAATTAACTTCTGTGACATCTCCACAGGCCAGTGGAAGCTAAAGAGAGCTTGTCCCCTGGACCAATTCACTTCTGGGACATCTCCGCAGGCCAGTGAAAGCTAAAGACAGCTTGTTCCCTGGATCAATTCACTTCTGTGACATCTCCGCAGGCCAGTGAATGCTAACGACAGTTTGTCCCCTGCACCAATTCTCTCTGTGACATCTCCGCAGGCCAGTGAATGCTAAAGACAGCTTGTCCCCTGCACCCATTCTCTTCTGTGACATCTCCGCAGGCCAGTGAATGCTAAAGACAGCTTGTCCCCTGGACCAATTAACTTCTGTGAAATCTCCGCAGGCCAGTGAAAGCTAAAGACAGCTTGTCCCCTGGACCAATTAACTTCTGTGAAATTTCCGCAGGCCAGTGAAAGCGAAAGACAGCTTGTCCCCTGGACCAATTAACTTCTGTGACATCTCCACAGGCCAGTGAAAGCTAAAGACAGCTTGTCCCCTGGACCAATTAACTTCTGTGACATCTCCACAGGCCAGTGAATGCTAAAGACAGTTTGTCCCCTGCACCAATTCTCTTCTGTGACATCTCCGCAGGCCAGTGAATGCTAAAGACACCTTGTCCCCTGCACCAATTAACTTCTGTGACATCTCCGCAGGCCAGTGAATGCTAAAGACACCTTGTCCCCTGCACCAATTAACTTCTGTGACATCTCCGCAGGCCAGTGAATGCTAAAGACAGCTTGTCCCCTGCACCAATTAACTTCTGTGACATCTCCGCAGGCCAGTGAATGCTAACGACAGTTTGTCCCCTGCACCAATTCTCTTCTGTGACATCTCCGCAGGCCAGTGAATGCTAAAGACAGCTTGTCCCCTGCACCAATTTTCTTCTGTGACATCTCCGCAGGCCAGTGAATGCTAAAGACAGCTTGTCCCCTGCACCAATTAACTTCTGTGACATCTCCGCAGGCCAGTGAATGCTAAAGACAGCTTGTCCCCTGCACCAATTCTCTTCTGTGACATCTCCGCAGGCCAGTGAATGCTAAAGACAGCTTGTCCCCTGGACCAATTAACTTCTGTGAAATCTTCGCAGGCCAGTGAAAGCTAAAGACAGCTTGTCCCCTGGACCAATTAACTTCTGTGAAATTTCCGCAGGCCAGTGAAAGCGAAAGACAGCTTGTCCCCTGGACCAATTAACTTCTGTGACATCTCCACAGGCCAGTGAAAGCTAAAGACAGCTTGTCCCCTGGACCAATTAACTTCTGTGACATCCCCACAGGCCAGTGAATGCTAAAGACAGTTTATCCCCTGCACCAATTCTCTTCTGTGACATCTCCACAGGCCAGTGAATGCTAAAGACACCTTGTCCCCTGCACCAATTAACTTCTGTGACATCTCCACAGGCCAGTGAATGCTAAAGACAGCTTGTCCCCTGGACCAATTAACTTCTGTGAAATCTCCGCAGGCCAGTGAAAGCTAAAGACAGCTTGTCCCCTGGACCAATTCACTTCTGTGACATCTCCACAGGCCAGTGAAAGCTAAAGACAGCTTGTTCCCTGGACCAATTCACTTCTGTGACATCTCCGCAGGCCAGTGAATGCTAAAGACAGCTTGTCCCCTGCACCAATTCTCTTCTGTGACATCTCCGCAGGCCAGTGAATGCTAAAGACAGCTTGTCCCCTGCACCAATTCTCTTCTGTGACATCTCCGCAGGCCAGTGAATGCTAAAGACACCTTGTCCCCTGCACCAATTAACTTCTGTGACATCTCTGCAGGCCAGTGAATGCTAAGGACAGCTTGTCCCCTGCACCAATTAACTTCTGTGACATCTCCGCAGGCCAGTGAATGCTAAAGACAGCTTGTCCCTTGCACCAATTAACTTCTGTGACATCTCCGCAGGCCAGTGAATGCTAAAGACAGCTTGTCCCCTGGACCAATTAACTTCTGTGACATCTCCGCAGGCCAGTGAATGCTAAAGACAGCTTGTCCCCTGGACCAATTAACTTCTGTGAAATTTCCGCAGGCCATTGAAAGCGAAAGACAGCTTGTCCCCTGGACCAATTAACTTCTGTGAAATTTCCACAGGCCAGTGAAAGCTAAAGACAGCTTGTCCCCTGGACCAATTAACTTCTGTGACATCTCCACAGGCCAGTGGAAGCTAAAGACAGCTTGTCCCCTGGACCAATTCACTTCTGTGACATCTCCACAGGCCAGTGAAAGCTAAAGACAGCTTGTCCCCTGGATCAATTCACTTCAGTGACATCTCCGCAGGCCAGTGAATGCTAACGACAGTTTGTCCCCTGCACCAATTCTCTTCTGTGACATCTCCGCAGGCCAGTGAATGCTAAAGACAGCTTGTCCCCTGCACCAATTTTCTTCTGTGACATCTCCGCAGGCCAGTGAATGCTAAAGACAGCTTGTCCCCTGCACCAATTAACTTCTGTGACATCTCCGCAGGCCAGTGAATGCTAAAGACAGCTTGTCCCCTGCACCAATTCTCTTCTGTGACATCTCCGCAGGCCAGTGAATGCTAAAGACAGCTTGTCCCCTGGACCAATTAACTTCTGTGAAATCTCCGCAGGCCAGTGAAAGCTAAAGACAGCTTGTCCCCTGGACCAATTAACTTCTGTGAAATTTCCGCACGCCAGTGAAAGCGAAAGACAGCTTGTCCCCTGGACCAATTAACTTCTGTGACATCTCCGCAGGCCAGTGAAAGCTAAAGACAGCTTGTCCCCTGGACCAATTAACTTCTGTGACATCTCCGCAGGCCAGTGAATGCTAAAGACAGCTTGTCCCCTGCACCAATTAACTTCTGTGACATCTCCGCAGGCCAGTGAATGCTAAAGACAGCTTGTCCCCTGGACCAATTAACTTCTGTGAAATTTCCGCAGGCCAGTGAAAGCGAAAGACAGCTTGTCCCCTGGACCAATTAACTTCTGTGACATTTCCACAGGCCAGTGAAAGCTAAAGACAGCTTGTCCTCTGGACCAATTCACTTCTGTGACATCTCCACAGGCCAGTGAATGCTAAAGACAGCTTGTCCCCTGGACCAATTCACTTCTGTGACATCTCCACAGGCCAGTGAAAGCTAAAGACAGCTTGTCCCCTGCACCAATTCTCTTCTGTGACATTTCCACAGGCCAGTGAATGCTAAAGACAGTTTATCCCCTGCACCAATTCTCTTCTGTGACATCTCCACAGGCCAGTGAATGCTAAAGACACCTTGTCCCCTGCACCAATTAACTTCTGTGACATCTCCACAGGCCAGTGAATGCTAAAGACAGCTTGTCCCCTGGACCAATTCACTTCTGTGACATCTCCACAGGCCAGTGAAAGCTAAAGACAGCTTGTCCCCTGGACCAATTCACTTCTGTGATATCTCCGCAGGCCAGTGAATGCTAAAGACAGCTTGTCCCCTGCACCAATTCTCTTCTGTGACATCTCCGCAGGCCAGTGAATGCTAAAGACAGCTTGTCCCCTGGACCAATTAACTTCTGTGAAATCTCCGCAGGCCAGTGAAAGCTAAAGACAGCTTGTCCCCTGGACCAATTAACTTCTGTGAAATTTCCGCAGGCCAGTGAAAGCGAAAGACAGCTTGTCCCCTGGACCAATTAACTTCTGTGAAATTTCCACAGGCCAGTGAAAGCTAAAGACAGCTTGTCCCCTGGACCAATTAACTTCTGTGACATCTCCACAGGCCAGTGGAAGCTAAAGACAGCTTGTCCCCTGGACCAATTCACTTCTGTGACATCTCCACAGGCCAGTGAAAGCTAAAGACAGCTTGTCCCCTGGATCAATTCACTTCTGTGACATCACCGCAGGCCAGTGAATGCTAACGACAGTTTGTCCCCTGCACCAATTCTCTTCTGTGACATCTCCGCAGGCCAGTGAATGCTAAAGACAGCTTGTCCCCTGCACCAATTTTCTTCTGTGACATCTCCGCAGGCCAGTGAATGCTAAAGACAGCTTGTCCCCTGCACCAATTAACTTCTGTGACATCTCCGCAGGCCAGTGAATGCTAAAGACAGCTTGTCCCCTGCACCAATTCTCTTCTGTGACATCTCCGCAGGCCAGTGAATGCTAAAGACAGCTTGTCCCCTGGACCAATTCACTTCTGTGAAATCTCCGCAGGCCAGTGAAAGCTAAAGACAGCTTGTCCCCTGGACCAATTAACTTCTGTGAAATTTCCGCAGGCCAGTGAAAGCGAAAGACAGCTTGTCCCCTGGACCAATTAACTTCTGTGACATCTCCACAGGCCAGTGAAAGCTAAAGACAGCTTGTCCCCTGGACCAATTAACTTCTGTGACATCTCCGCAGGCCAGTGAATGCTAAAGACAGTTTGTCCCCTGCACCAATTCTCTTCTGTGACATCTCCGCAGGCCAGTGAATGCTAAAGACACCTTGTCCCCTGCACCAATTAACTTCTGTGACATCTCCGCAGGCCAGTGAATGCTAAAGACACCTTGTCCCCTGCACCAATTAACTTCTGTGACATCTCCGCAGGCCAGTGAATGCTAAAGACAGCTTGTCCCCTGCACCAATTCTCTTCTGTGACATCTCCGCAGGCCAGTGAATGCTAAAGACAGCTTGTCCCCTGGACCAATTCACTTCTGTGAAATCTCCGCAGGCCAGTGAAAGCTAAAGACAGCTTGTCCCCTGGACCAATTAACTTCTGTGAAATTTCCGCAGGCCAGTGAAAGCGAAAGACAGCTTGTCCCCTGGACCAATTAACTTCTGTGACATCTCCACAGGCCAGTGAAAGCTAAAGACAGCTTGTCCCCTGGACCAATTAACTTCTGTGACATCTCCGCAGGCCAGTGAATGCTAAAGACAGTTTGTCCCCTGCACCAATTCTCTTCTGTGACATCTCCGCAGGCCAGTGAATGCTAAAGACACCTTGTCCCCTGCACCAATTAACTTCTGTGACATCTCCGCAGGCCAGTGAATGCTAAAGACACCTTGTCCCCTGCACCAATTAACTTCTGTGACATCTCCGCAGGCCAGTGAAAGCGAAAGACAGCTTGTCCCCTGGACCAATTAACTTCTGTGAAATTTCCACAGGCCAGTGAAAGCTAAAGACAGCTTGTCCCCTGGACCAATTAACTTCTGTGACATCTCCACAGGCCAGTGGAAGCTAAAGACAGCTTGTCCCCTGGACCAATTCACTTCTGTGACATCTCCACAGGCCAGTGAAAGCTAAAGACAGCTTGTCCCCTGGATCAATTCACTTCTGTGACATCTCCGCAGGCCAGTGAATGCTAACGACAGTTTGTCCCCTGCACCAATTCTCTTCTGTGACATCTCCGCAGGCCAGTGAATGCTAAAGACAGCTTGTCCCCTGCACCAATTTTCTTCTGTGACATCTCCGCAGGCCAGTGAATGCTAAAGACAGCTTGTCCCCTGCACCAATTAACTTCTGTGACATCTCCGCAGGCCAGTGAATGCTAAAGACAGCTTGTCCCCTGCACCAATTCTCTTCTGTGACATCTCCGCAGGCCAGTGAATGCTAAAGACAGCTTGTCCCCTGGACCAATTCACTTCTGTGAAATCTCCGCAGGCCAGTGAAAGCTAAAGACAGCTTGTCCCCTGGACCAATTAACTTCTGTGAAATTTCCGCAGGCCAGTGAAAGCGAAAGACAGCTTGTCCCCTGGACCAATTAACTTCTGTGACATCTCCACAGGCCAGTGAAAGCTAAAGACAGCTTGTCCCCTGGACCAATTAACTTCTGTGACATCTCCGCAGGCCAGTGAATGCTAAAGACAGTTTGTCCCCTGCACCATTTCTCTTCTGTGACATCTCCGCAGGCCAGTGAATGCTAAAGACACCTTGTCCCCTGCACCAATTAACTTCTGTGACATCTCCGCAGGCCAGTGAATGCTAAAGACAGCTTGTCCCCTGGACCAATTAACTTTTGTGAAATCTCCGCAGGCCAGTGAAAGCTAAAGACAGCTTGTCCCCTGGACCAATTAACTTCTGTGAAATTTCCGCAGGCCAGTGAAAGCGAAAGACAGCTTGTCCCCTGGACCAATTAACTTCTGTGACATCTCCACAGGCCAGTGAAAGCTAAAGACAGCTTGTCCCCTGGACCAATTAACTTCTGTGACATCTCCACAGGCCAGTGAATGCTAAAGACAGTTTGTCCCCTGCACCAATTCTCTTCTGTGACATCTCCGCAGGCCAGTGAATGCTAAAGACAGCTTGTCCCCTGCACCAATTAACTTCTGTGACATCTCCGCAGGCCAGTGAATGCTAAAGACAGCTTGTCCCCTGCACCAATTAACTTCTGTGACATCTCCGCAGGCCAGTGAATGCTAAAGACAGCTTGTCCCCTGCACCAATTAACTTCTGTGACATCTCCGCAGGCCAGTGAATGCTAAAGACAGCTTGTCCCCTGGACCAATTAACTTCTGTGACATCTCCGCAGGCCAGTGAATGCTAAAGACAGCTTGTCCCCTGGACCAATTAACTTCTGTGAAATTTCCGCAGGCCAGTGAAAGCGAAAGACAGCTTGTCCCCTGGACCAATTAACTTCTGTGACATTTCCACAGGCCAGTGAAAGCTAAAGACAGCTTGTCCCCTGGACCAATTCACTTCTGTGACATCTCCACAGGCCAGTGGAAGCTAAAGACAGCTTGTCCCCTGGACCAATTCACTTCTGTGACATCTCCACAGGCCAGTGAAAGCTAAAGAAAGCTTGTCCCCTGCACCAATTCTCTTCTGTGACATCTCCACAGGCCAGTGAATGCTAAAGACAGTTTGTCCCCTGCACCAATTATCTTCTGAGCCATTTCCACATGCCAGTGAATGCTAAAGACAGTTTGTCCCCTGCACCAATTATCTTCTGAGCCATTTCCACATGTCAGTGAATGCTAAAGACAGCTTGTCCCCTGGACCATTTCACTTCTGTGACATCTCCACAGGCCAGTGAATGCTAAAGACAGCTTGTCCCCTGGACCAATTAACTTCTGTGACATCTCCACAGGCCAGTGAATGCTAAAGACAGCTTGTCCCCTGGACCAGTTGTCTTCTGTGATATTTCCTGATGCCAGTGAATGCTATAGACCGCTTGGCCCCTGCACCAATTATCTTCTATGATATTTGCACATGCCAGTGAATGCTAAAGACAGCTTGTCTCCTGGACCAGTTGTCTTCTGTGATATTTCCTCATGCCAGTGAATGCTAAAGACAGCTTTGCCCCTGCACCAATTATCTTCTGTGATATTTGCACATGCCAGTTGTACATTCAAAAGGCCCATCTCAAGGTTTGATAACACATAACAAATCATCCACCCAGGAATAATTCCTACCCCTCCATTGTTATTGTGGGTGCAGGAATAGAAGGCAGAGGGGGCTAGAGAGAATATCGGCCCAACACCACCTCCAGGTCCTGTAATCTGCTATTATCTGAGCCCCCTCAGTAGAGGGCAAGCTACCCAAGAGTCTGCACTGGCGGGGAGTACCTCACCGGGAGTGCAAAATCCAAGAACTTTGTGAAGGTGGGAAGCAATAAGATGACAAGAAAAGCAAACCAGTAAAGTCCCTCTACCACAACAAAAACAAAACTGACATGTTAAATGCATCTGTTGCATCTTGTTTAAACTGCTGACAGTATGTCACAAATGTATCTTCGGATCTGCTCCCCAGGATCTCAAAGAGAAGATGACCATCTATCACCCAAAAAGAGATCTTCGATCCGCCAAGGCCTGCTGCCTCAAAGTAGACTGTACAAAAAGAGCTTGGGGAAACGGCTGCTCGTTTCCCGTCCTGGCGGCACGGCCTGGGACGAGTTGCCGGAAGCACTCAGAAAAGAGGACAACCATCTGGTCTGTAGGAAACTGCTAAAGACCAGACTGTTCAAGTAAGAAACACTTGTGACCCAGGTTGGTCCTCCGTTGTATTCCATCTGTATGTTTCAGCGCCTGGATGCCCTAGGGATTTGGCGCTATTTATAAATAAAGTAACATAACATAACATCTGTTTGGAGTTGTATAGAACTTTTTTCCACTAGCACCCTTGGAGAGAGGCACAGACAGTAATTTTGCTCTGGAATGCGAGCATTATTTTTATTCCTAAAAATATATATTTATATACATTTTACTCATAAAAATATATATTTTACTGAGCGGAAGTCCTTGACTGTACCTAACTCTGGCGAGAGGCCCTGTAATTGTTTTTGTCCTCACTCTTTTACCTGGGCCCTTGTTCCTGGGTTGCTGTGAAAACGAGGCCTCATCTGCAAAGCAAGTCTACGGCGAGACCCTGTGAGACACTTGGCCCCTCAGGGCCGTGGGGGAGCAGTGCCCCAAAAACACCACGTGCAACCCCCATAGCATGGGCAACTGTGTGCTTACCTGGCTGGGGGCAGAGAAAGCCTTCATCCTGGAGCAGTGGCAGGGGTGGACTGGGAACCAAAAGAGGCCCTGTAAATAATGTTCAAAGTGGCCCTGTATTACACATTTTCAGCAAGCCCAACTCTTTTCCAATAAGAACATTTGAAAATAAAATAAGTTATCACACAAAAGAGGCCCAGGGTCCAGAGGCCTACCGGGAAATTTCCAGAGTTCCCTCTAGGCCAGTCCACCCCTGAGCAGTGGGATTCTCCCTGCAGAACCCTTTGCAGGCCCTAAAGGGCGCACCGGTGATAAACATGCAGGGTGTGTTTCACAGCTCAACCTCTTATGCAAAAGGAAACAAGTGAAGACACATATATAGTCAGTGCTCCAGATAAGATTTTGAAGCAGGAGTATTTTACTCCCTAGTTTGGAGTAAAATGATTATTTATGGTGGAATAAAGTCCCATTCCCAAAATAAGTATTTGCTTGCACCTAGTTATTAATGCCCATTAAAATTATACATGTTTACCTCTTGAGACCAGTCAGTCAGTAATAACAGTGGAGTGTCTTCCTGTGGCAGTACGTGCACTACTGGTCGAAACATATCCATGGAGCTGTGATTGGTGAAAGTCAGGCACATGCTTCTATATGTCGGTTTCTTATTTTTTGGCGGGAGTATTTGTATGCCCTATTTTTTTCTTTTTTGTGAGTATTTGCCCATTTATGGAGTACAAGTGTCTGGCACAGCCCTCACCTCTAGGGCTGAATAATAGAACCACGCCTGGGCGTTGGCACGAAAGTAGTGTGTGAAGGCTTAACTCTGGCGACCACCAGCGATTGGGTACATCGGCCAGTTGGGAGATTCCAATGCTCCTCCATAACCTGGGAGTTTGCTCCATTACTTTGTTTAACCTTCGGATGGGTCCTGAACCACAAGAAGACAACGCCAAATGGACGAAGCCTGAGAGTAAGCCCTGATGCTGCAGTTTGCCAAGTGCAGCCTGGCAATGAAGCTCTGCCAGGGTCCGACACCAGATTTCTGAAGAGACGAGAGGGAACGGGTGGATCAGTGCCCCATTCTCCTGACCTGGTGGGAACATCTAGGCTGAAAGCCTGAAAGGGCCACTCCTTGATTAGCCTTGCTGCTCATCCATGCACGGATTAATCGCAAAGAGGCGGGAGCCTCTCAAAGTCCTGCGTGCTGGTGGCAGATATCAGCCACTGCCTATTTGTTACAATACCAAAAACAAACAAAGGACAATCCAAGGTTTGGTGGCCCTCTGAGGAGTCTACTTTCTTACCTGACCTCTGACCACTGGAGCATGCCTGCATCTGCTCAGTACCAGAAACATAACGTCTGAAAATGACAGAGCTGAGCAACCCCTAGCTTTGAGAGTTTGCCGTCACTCCTTCTGGGCGCCCTCACCAGTGGGCTGTCTGTCCGGCTGCTGGTCTGCAGCACTTCCGTTTCACAGGACCAGCTTTCGCAGAGGAAACATCAGCCATCGCTGGCAATAGTGGACTTTGACTTTCCAATCATCCAAAGTTTGTCAAAGTTTGGTCTAGCGCTTGTCCATTGCAAAATAATGACCTGTATCATTGAGACCTATCCATAACTGTAGGCCTGTCTTTATTATTAATGAGTAGTGGAAAAACATTGCCCTCAGCCAATCAGTTGTTTGCTTATCTCTCCCATTGGTTCCATAGAGAAGCCGACCTCTGTTAGGATTCCTAGGTTGCCCGATGGTCTGGGCTATCGGGTGTGGTTCCAGGATAATCCACTGGACAATGGACTTTACTGTTGACCTTATGCGATAGGGCCACAGCCTCAGAACACTAAAAGACTTTTCCTATTAAAGTTGACTTACCTGTAATATGCACCAGTGATATTTCCCTTTTGCATGGGAAAAAGTAAATTTTTATAACAGCTTTAGTCTGGAACATCTCTAATTGAAGATGTTTTGTATGTACAGTTTCACTTTGCCTTAACCACTCCATTGCCATGTGAAAAGCTCCCAGGACTGCTCAGCCAAGTTACCACTATGTGAGCCGGGGAAAGGATGCAGAAAGCCCTAGTGCCTTGTGTTGGCCGGTATCTCTCCCCTAATAATAACATATATTTCCATATAGAGACTCTGTTGCGCTCCCATCAGTGATGCAAAGCAACCGGATCCGCGCAAGTCCAAAAAATAAATTCTTTTAGTACCCCGGTCTCGCAGATCTTGCGGGCCGGGGTACTAACAGCAATATGCCCCTCGCAGCAGGGGTATTACCGAGCCTTCCCTGCTCCGAGCCTTGACACGGCTGGAGGCTTCCATCGTCCCCCGCCGGTGATCCAGGTACGTTTTTTTTTCTTTTTTTTCCCCTCTCTCCCAACCCCACTTACCTTCTTCTCTTTATTTTTTCGGGAGCAGACGCGCTGGGAACAGAAGTGTTCCCAGCGCGTCCGCTCCCGATGGCCGCCATGGAAAGGGAAGACAGAATCCGTTTTCCCTTCCCAGTGGCCATTTTCTCCGTCATTTTCTTTTTTTCGAAATGCTGCAGTGTTTCGGGGCAAAAAATAAATGCTTTTAGTACCCCGGTCTCGCAGATCTTGCGGGCCTGGGTACTAATAGCAATATGCCCCTCGCAGCGGGGGCATTACCGAGTCTGGAAATGCCCTGGGGCCTTCATTAAAGCCCCCGCTGCGCTCGGGCCTAAAACTATTGCCCCGGGGCATTACCTGACTCAGTAATGCCCCCGCCGCTCTGGGCATATTGCTTATATGGTGTTCAACATTATCCTCGTATTGACCTTATTTGCAGGTCGACTGTAATGCAACAACATAATGAAATAAGAAAACACGACTACTCTTATTTTGTTATTATGCATTCCTGATAACAAAAATGCCTGCTGCCAGACTGTGTGACAGGCAGCTCTCCCAGAAGACTTCAAACTGCCACTAAAACACTCAGAGCAACGGCTCTTGAGATGTCTTTCTTTTAACTCTTTCTCTTTGTAAATGACCAGTCTTTCTTTAGTGTTCTTCTGGGGTTTAGGCCAGAAGAACTTTAGCATCTCTGCACTCAACCACTGATTCCAAACACCAAGGCGGGTTTTGAAGTGTATCTTTATATACTGCTTAAAATGTTTCTTTACAACCCATTGCAAGCAGTAGATTACAGCTCTTGGAAGGGCCCCTGATAAATCCAATTATACAATCTGCAAACTCTTACGGCCCGCAGATTGTCCAGAAGACAAGTAATTCCCTGCGACCACCCAGACTGATGTAAGGGTTACATTTATATATACTCTCTATTATCAAGAGCGACGCAAGTTATGAAAGCATTACAGGCCCCTCCCTCAGGCCTTACCAGACGTTATGGGCCTTGCTGTGCTTAGGCCTTTAACGTGCTCTTCAGTGGCCATAAGGACCACTATGGCCCTCGAACCAGATCTTTATAGCTTAACTAAAGCATTGGAATGTTGACAGTCCCATTGCTGTCAATGCAGGCAGATGGCATTAATGGCTGCCTTAAATTTTCGGTCCCAACATTCCAACGTACACTCATTGGGAAGAATGTTCTATTAGCAATAATGCCCCCAGCAGGGGAGTTGCTAGGTCTGGAAAAGACCCGGGGCTACGCTGCTGTCGGAACTGTCGGGACTGGGGGCTAGCTAGCCTTTTGGTTGTAGCTCCTGAGATTCTATCCGGGGCTACAACCAAAAGATCAGGGGCTATAGCCCCCTGAGCCCCCCTCCCAGCGACGCCTCTGGCCCCCAGTGCCATTATCAGCCGATTTGATCCATTATCCCTAGTTATACACCCTTGCTTCGATCGGGCCTATTAACTTGGGCCATTATTGCTTAAACAGTGGGCGTTGCCGACCGAACAGATTCTAAATGTATTCCACAAAACAGCGGCAAGAAGATATGTTCTGCGATCACAGGCGCACATTGCCCGCTCGGGCAGACATCGCATAGAAGCACAAGGCCACTTGCTATCCATTTCCGTCTGTCGATCTTCCATCCATTCGACCTTATGAGTTATTCTGAAGCGA
The DNA here is from genome assembly GCF_040938575.1 of Ambystoma mexicanum. NCBI lineage: Eukaryota > Metazoa > Chordata > Amphibia > Caudata > Ambystomatidae > Ambystoma > Ambystoma mexicanum. The sequence continues at coordinate 230,173,835 of NC_090928.1, read as the reverse complement.
TCGCCCGATCACTCCTGCTAGTGTCTCCATCCATGAGTGTTATGAGTTTGCTTTGCCTTTTCCTGGTCGTCATGATACTGTCCATCCCTGGTATACTCTGTGATGCCTGCTTAGTTAACAAGGCCACTGCCTATTATGCACAAAAGAATGAGCAGACGACATCCATCAGGCTGTTTCCTTTCTTTGTCCATGCAGAATATGTCTAGTTTGCCCTAAAATCTGTGCCGAGGGATCGGTTTTTTGTGGGATATTTAGTAGGCCAAATCCTCCATGTGCTTTTGCCTGGAGATTTCTGCCTATGATGTCACACTAACTGAACCTCACTCGAGGGCAAAGGGCAACCGAGTCATTGAACATATGTGGGCATTCTGGTACAACATACATTTTTCAACTATTGATCTTTTGACACAATTCCCAATACAAAAATCTTAGAGTAATAGAAGGTAAAATGCTAGAATTCAGTTTATGTTATGTCACTAGGATGTATACTGTAAACTGCTGACATCTGCATGGTCTCCAGGTGCTTTGGCAGGTCAGTGGAGAGAGGGGGGAAATGGATGCAAGATAGCTTTGCTGTTTAACTAATGCATTGATATTTCTAGATGGGTGATACATTTTCTGGATGCTACTGGAATATATTATATAGCAAAGTTGGCAGATCATTAATTTTCTGACATTGCCATTATTGTGGATTTCTGCAAGTCCAGGGTTTTCTTGTATATAGTAATGCAATCCAATATTTGAAGAAAAAGATTTATTTTAATTGGTGTTAAAAAAAAAAGCACGTCTCCTGTTGTTGGCTTAGCCGATCCTCTGTTCTGGTAGATTGGGTAATCATTAACTACTTTTATTACAGCGCATAGAAGCATGATGAATCTGGCATGAAGCACTACATGTATATGAAATTGATGTTATTTTATTTTGACCTGATCTCAACGGATTGTTGGGGCCACATCTTCACTCCAGATGTTGAAAAGAACCATTACATGTGTGCAACCTTTGTTTAGTCCCCTTGTTAAACGTGTAACCATCTGGGAATTGCGGCTTATAACAGTTGCCAGAGTACATCAAAGTTTTGAATAGGAATTTCCAAGAGAGCACATCATAAGCCTTATTTGCATCGATAATCAATAAGGCCTGTGCAAATGTCCTCGTGTTAGTGAGCGTGAGCCGACAAAGCACTTGTCTGACTCTGATATAACCATGCCTCATTTTGGGTATCCAGTCTTATCCTTATGGCTAACATCTGGGAAAGATCTAGCTTTGTAATATTAATAATAATAATATTTCATGCTATTATCTGCAACCATTGTTTCTTACTACTCTGGCCTGGACATATGCTCTATTTTATATAGGTAACACCCTTTACAGAAGAGCACCTGCCTACATTTTTAAAATCTCATAAAGATCAGTGTCCTCAACACTTTTCTAAAGAAATGTATATATTTCTAAACAGATATATTATAAACATTCCTGCAGGGTCAGTATAGGGATTTTCCCCAGCATCACCCCACCATCAGTAGGCGCTCTGTTTTCATGTGTTTTAAGCATTGGGTTACATTTGTTTCAGAATTGCCATAATTGGGTTTCATCCACATTTTGAATGACAGACATGCTGCATTCTCTAAATCGAAGCCTGAGTATTGGAAATTAACAAGAGTGTGGAAGAAATTCCATAGAACAGGAAATATGAGCCATGTTCGTTCTCATTAGAGGGGCTCCCACACTGTTGTTAATTGAGTATAGGAGCTATAGGCATGAAAGCAAGTGTGGAGGAAGATAGAGCCAGGTGGTACTCAGCGGGCCAGCGATTGTTCCTAGGTGGAGATATAGGCAATAACGCGTTGGTCAAGATAGAGCCGCGTGGGACTCAGCTGGCCAGCGTTTGTTCCTAGGTGGAGATATAGGCAATAACACGTTGGTCAAGATAGAGCCGCGTGGGACTCAGCGGACCAGCGATTGTTCCTAGGTGGAGATATAGGCAATAAAGCGTTGGTCAAGATAGATCCGCGTGGGACTCAGCGGACCGGCGATTGTTCCTAGGTGGAGATATAGGCAATAACGTGTTGGTCAAGATAGAGCCGCGTGGGACTCAGCGGACCGGCGATTGTTCCTAGGTGGAGATATAGGCAATAAAGCGTTGGTCAAGATAGAGCCGCGTGGGACTCAGCGGACCAGCGATTGTTCCTAGGTGGAGATATAGGCAATAACGTGTTTGTCAAGATAGAGCCGCGTGGGACTCAGCGGACCAGCGATTGTTCCTAGGTGGAGATATAGGCAATAAAGCGTTGGTCAAGGTAGAGCCTTGTGGGACTCCGCAGGCCAGTGTTTGCTTTTCAGTGGAGATATAGGCATGAAAGAAAGGGTGAGCAAAGATAGATCCTCGTTGGACTCCACTGACCAGTGATTGTTCCTTGGAGAGCTGAGGGCAGAGGGTCTGCCTTCTAAATCCAAGCTAAGAGTGGATCCAGACAATTGCCGTCCCAGGTGTGACTATTGGGTCTGTAAGAGTTTCATGCAGAATGTGGCAGTCGATGGTGTCAAATGTAGTGGAGGGCCTGAGAGGGATGAAGGATGCTATCCTTCGCTGGTCACAGGAAAACAAACACAGGGCAAAACGAAGATGCCAACCCCTTTTTGGTTGCATTTTCAAATATTATTGTTCCCAAGAAAATGTATACATTTTCTGGTGGTATGGTTCAGATTGCTTTAATGGTTCTATTCAAGGCCCCCATTTGATTTACAGCGTTAATTTCAGTGGTAATTGAGCGCCGGGTGTCAGTACTTATTAGCTTAGCATTGCTTCTTTGCACTGCTGCTTGTTTGGCGCTACATGTGCTCAGCTTACGCATTAGACTACAGGATATGCCACATTTGGCTGATTGGTGCATGCACGCGGATCCCTGCTGCCAGTATCAAATATTAACCACTTATTAGGGGTAACAAGATAACGGGAACCCTTCAGCTGAGGTAGACATCTTTCACGCTCCAGCAACTCACTCAAGAGCAGTTAAGGCTTCCAATTACAACGTCAAGTGAGACGGAGTTAATCCAATTACACAACGTCAACCCCCGCTGGATCCTCGGGCGCTCAGTAAATTGAATGCCTCAAATAAACTCGAGGTTAACCAAGGATTTGGACCTGCCTAGAGAAGGACACTTATTCTTCAAGGAGCTTTTGTCTAGCCTTTTGCACCCTACAGGTTGATTGCACAATGTTTATATATCTGACTCAAACTAGGAATTGATAAAGTAACTCTTAATTATGCTACTCTCTGTGCCCAGGTACAAAAGAACTCGCCTTTCTAAACCGAGGAATCTGCAATTATTTATAAACGAAGAGTTGTTTTATGTAAGTAAGAGATTGGTAGGCCTGAATGCTGATTTCTCCCATCCAGTAGTCAAACCTACACATTTCATGCAGAAGCACGCAAGTGTCCACGCACCCATTGCCAACTGGCCTCATCTCTAGAGGAGTTCTCTCTAGTGGGCTAACAGTAAGTTCAGATGTCATGGCTGTTGCCTTGCACTCGAATCTCCAACTCGAAGACCCATCAATGTAAAGAAGTGATGGTTCTCCCAGACTTGGGCAACTCAACGTCTCCTACTATTAACTGGACTGAAGTCCCTCATTTATTTTACATGGTCCTTCAAATGGTTTTATCATAGGGCTAATTTCGATTACATTAACAAATAACTCACCACCTGAGCTGGTGGGAAAACATCTGAGTTGCCTCTTTTCTGGTGTTTTCTGACCAGTGGGCCATTGAACTCTTGGGTGTAAATGCCTCTGCCAGGTTGGATGAGGGTCTGGCGAGGGGGTATCTGATAGAGGGAATGGTTTTGTTGAATCCAACAACACATTGGGACCCAGTGAGAGCCACACATGGCCTCCCTGCAAAATCACCCAATCTTAGATCATCCCAAGCTGGTCTAAAATGGTTTGGCTTGCATCCTTTTGCATTGGAAATACCGATTACGCGTTCAGTCCAAAGGATCAAGTGGTGGAGTATAATTAGTGTGGGGAACGCCCCATTGCTGATGTGATCCTGACTGCTTGTCTTCCATCAACGGAACTCGGCGATGCTCCTCCTGACAGGATTTTTCTCAACAGTGGTAGCCGACGTCCGGTAGGGCGGGCTTTACATGATGGACGGTATAGACACCCTATCAGTAGCCAATCCTACTGCCAGGTGGACCGCTGTTTCCTGTTACAAAATGGGGTCTTGGTGTTCGAATGACCTTAAATGTAAATGCTGTGCCCTTCCATACAGAAAAGCCAGAAAGGTGAGGCATCAAAGAAAAATAAAGTTATGACGCCCTGTATTTGGCGCGGATCTGGAATTACAAAAATACACGTGTTGGGAGATACATAGTTTACTAATTTGGTTCTAGGCAGCAATAGTGATAGACTACAAAACACATCAACCGTTTATGAGAAAAGGAAATATATATATATAGAGACTGCCTCCCTGATGACGTGATGAGCACAGAAACCGGTTGGAGGAGAAGATCAGAACACCAGTAGCTGAGAGGTGAATTGTTCAGGGAACCAGAGTGCGCCCCTCCCATCCTGTACTGTTATGTCTATAGAACTCTGGAAGGGGGAAATTCCAGAGTCCAATAGGGTGCTGCACCAGGATGACACATGCCCTGCTTTGGAGTGCCACACTGTGCGTTATTCCCCACTCCCCCCTTACTGTGGGGGATTGGATGTGAGCGGGTTCCCTGCAAACCCGATGACTACATCTACCAGAAGTCCTTGCAGCAGAATTAACACTGATTAACTACAGCTGCACTGGCTCTTACCTGCAAGTTGAGACTACCTCCCTGATGATGTGATGAGCACAGAAACAGGTTGGAGGAGAACCAAAGTGTGCCCCTCCCATCCTGTACTGATATGGATATATATATTTAACATATGATATGATAGGTTCAGTCTATCTGGAAATAACGGAAATTGCTGAACTCCAACGTGCAACAGGAATGAAGAACACATTATGTGAGAGTTCATTCATGTTATTATGTGGCAGAGCCAGGTCGCTTCAACACAACAGGTTTTGCCAACTCTACTTTCTCAAGGGAAATTTCAAGAACTACTTTCCCAGGAGAAATGTCAAGAAAAGGCCCCATCTTTTAATTCTTCACCTTAAACTTAAAAAATCATAATCGGTACACCTAATGAACACCGTAAATGGAACACTAGACCTCAGTCTTTACTTTCTAGGTCCTGCATGTGGAAAACTCAAAGACCCTGTCAATCATGGGTAGTCGTTCCATTGAAATATACATATTTCCAATTTAAAAGTCCATGGGCCTCATTACGACTCAGGCGGTAAGTTACCGCCTGGGCCGTGACTTTACCACCATGGCGTAAACTATGTTTACGCCATGGTGGTAGGCGGACTTACCGCCCCATTCCAACCTTGGCGGGGCGGTAAATCCCCATTTTCCCATTTTCCCTTCCCCATTCCCATTTTGCCCCATAGGGCATAATGGGAGTGGGGAAGGCGTTAATTACGCCACCGTAAATTACGGTGGCGTAATTAACTCCATGGTCCCTTAGCGCCATGGATTTTAACACCTGCTAAAAGCAGGTGTTAAGTCCGCCATGGCGCTAAGGGACCTCGTACTCAGGCGGTAAGGGTCGGCGCTGTTTACACCGCCGTAAAACCCTTACCGCCTGAGTCGTAATGAGGCCCCATGCCTATTATCATTCAAATTGACCATACCAACCATATTATCAGAAATCATGCATCCTTCAAATGTTAGATGTAAAAAATCTAGATGGGCATTAATATTCCATATATGTTTCCCTTTGGATATTTATCAATAATATCGACTTTAATGTTCCAAATTGCCACTTTTATTCAGAAATGTATGAAATTGGCTGAACTTTTTCTCACTTGGGATTTCTTGTTCAGAAATACTAAAAGGATGTAGGAATGAAATGCAGCATAGGTCACACAAAGGTCTACTGTGCCTTCCGGCCTTCTTACGATTGCATCATGCTGAGTGATGCAAGAATCAACTCCTTGCACGAACCGTTATATGTCCTCTTGACATTGTCTCCTGCACCTTAGACCCATTTCATATTCAAAAGGCTTATTTTCCAAATCAATGCCCTTCTGGATCCTTGCAAAGGCCTCCTGATTAGCAGTGATATGAACTGGAGTTGCGTGTCACTCAGAGGGCCTTATTGAGGCTATATGCCCCGATGTGGCAGACTCACCCTGTAGGTAACGGCCCGCCACCCAAGTTAAGGGCCCGAGTGGAGGTCGCTTGTCGCGGTTTTTGTCCGCTTGTTTCCCCATATGTGTGCGTGTAATTGGCCTTGTTTGGATTGCAGCCAAGCCCATTACATGACACGGCTCTAGTAGGTTGCGCGACTTGCACAGCGTTTGCCACAGCGACTCGCGCGCAATTCATCAGGAAGTGTGCAAAGGCGGCGGCTGTGCTCACGGTCACGTTTGGATCACTTGCAATGAACACCTGCTTCCAGGCACAAAGACACAAGGAGAGGAAAACGCATTGTGCCGGAGGACGGCCTGCTCTGACCCATGAGTTATTTTCATAGCATGGACGGTTGTACAGTTTTTCTTCTAAAAACAAGCGTACTTGGAAACCCACATGATATCACCACCCTGCCATGTCATGAACCATCATGTTGACAACAAGCTTAAAGGCCAGACAAGACAACAAGGTGTTTAATGCAGGTACACAGACAAGCCCCGAATTGTACAGTAATACCCTCCCGCAAACAGCGTATTGTCCTTTATGGCCTGCAAGTACACCTTAGTCTTCCTCCCAGGCCACTCCCTCCTTTTGGATAGGCTTAGGCATTTGGTGCTGATGGGACATTCGCATCTGAGAGGCCCCTCACAGACCATTCTCTAGCCAATAGGAGTCCCATCAACGCCAAATGCCTGAACATATGCAGAAGAGAAAACCCCTGTTTGACAGGTTAGCCATGATGTCAGCTACACTGACATGCAAAAAAGGGATTCTTCTGCATTTTTCATAACAGCAAGCCAGAGGTTTGTGACAACCATTCTTTTAAAATAGAGTAGTGCAAAAAGAAAAAAAACGTTTCTGGCCATGCATTATTTTACATTCTGGTACTTCTAGTTTTCCATTAATTCAGCGAAAAATAAACCTAACCCAATAATCTTGTGACGGAGCATTTTTTTTTCTCAGAATTGACACATGAAAAGGTTGCTTTAATAGGAGATTTGTACTTTGCAAATAAAATTATCAGAGCGCTCAAGTTACCATCGCATGCGTGAGAGGACCCTCCAGTCCTGGATTCTTCAATTTGAAGTTTTTTTTCCCCACTTGGAATTTAGGAAAACTACAAGTCCGAGAATTCCAATAAAAAATGGACTGGGTGGCTTTCTCGCAAATGTTCATGGGAAACTTTAGAGCTCTGCACTGTATGCCAATATTAATGTGAGCCTTGAAATACAAAATGTAACTATTTTTTACCAAGTGCCGCATGAAAGGTATGTTTCAAAGTGCCCAAACTGTACAGTGGGTTAAAATTCCAGCTTCACTGTTTAAACAAACTGTGTGATCCTGGGCAAACAATCCCTTCTAGTAAAGAGCACTGGCCTGAGCAGCGCCAACATTAATTTCCTCCACCTGCCAGTCACCAAAGTACATGAGCTGCCCAGAGTACTCCCATGCAAAGGAATGAGTGAATCTCTTTGCTATGGCCTGTTATGCTATGTCTTGTATAGCAGTCTACCCTCTTCGCTGTTTCTGGGAATTTCAGGACCTGCAGGAGGCAGCATGGGGCTAACTTAGGAACAGGCAAGGTTTCTTTGTAGCAATGTTTTATGAGTGCAGATATGAGAAGATAGGGCTCTCTGTGGTGTGTAAATTGTGTTCACTGTGTGACTTGTCTGGAGCAGTAAATAATTTGCGCTCAAGCTTGATAACGTAAATTGATTGGAGTGAATGTTGGGCTGGTGTTTGAGGAGTGTGGAGGATTGAGTTTGTGCATCGATGGTGAGCTAGGGTACTATGTAGGGACATCTGGTGTGCACACATGCCTTCTGGTGGTGTACATTCCATTGTGTACCCTATGTTTTTTCTGTGGGGATGTTGTGTTTAGAGATGTGTGTTGGTTAGGGAAGGATATAGTACGACTTGCTGGTGCTGTTATCATATATTGCACAACAGACCTGGTAATAACTGGGGGCAACCTTTTTCACTTTGACAACATTGCAGTTCGGCACATTTATCTGCTTACATCAATGCCTTGTTATGCCATATGCAATTTTAGGCTAACTCTTACTAAATCAGGTCATAAACCAGGTCATAAGGCAGTAAGCCATGGCAACAAAATGCAGGGCTCATGGTTTCTATTCAGTTTCCCAGGACCTCCCTTATTACTGCCCATTATTCCTCAGACACTCCATTTGTAGCACTGCATACATGCCAACATGCCCCACCCCGGCAACTAGTCCAGTCCCAGTTTTGACTTTGTATTCTGGTATTTTAGCAATTATGGCAGCACTCAATATTACATGGGATAATGGTAAAATGTAGATGGATGTGGACCATCAACTAACAACTGACAAAGCCAACAAGTCACCACATGCATGATGATATGAGCCAGTCCTTGATGTTCACTTGCATGCTGGTCCTTGTAGGCCATACCTATGACAGAAAGGACAAAAATGGCAGTCCAGCATTCAACAGGAGATGCTCAGACTGGCCCACATTGTCACAAACAACGTGTGGCTACCTGGGAACTATTCAAGGGAGCCAAGGACCAGAAGGGTGACAACTCAAGAAGCTGAGGACCAAAGGAGAGCGACCCACCAAGGAGCCAAGGAACAGTTGGGCGATAGACCAGAGAAGCCAATGATATAGTTTTAAATAATATATACACAAGAAAAGGAAACAAGAGATAACAAATGTCATACAATTCAATTACAATAAACATTTTTGTTGTAACACACTATGTCTGTGCTCTCTGTATGTATAATAATGCTATTGTGTTATCTTTCTTACTTTTGGGACCTATCCACTGCATTTAACGTGTGCGCTTGTTTTTTCTGCTTATTTGGATGGGAGTCAGTTTGTTTTGGGCTTGTTTTGCAAGGACATTCGGCTTATTTTTGCCTCCTGACCTGGCAACCCTGTGGATAGTTAGTGGCAGGGCCTAGGTTTGAATCCTCAGCAGGGGAAAAGCAAAAAAATAAAAACAAAGGTGGCCTTTCCACCATCCTGGAAGGGTACTCCAGGTCACATAATGTAAGGGAATGAGGACGGATTTTCCAACGAAGTAAAGGAACATTGTACCCTTTAGTTCCATCCCACTTTGACCTCTTCATACAGTTATAATTCGCACCTGGAGTGGAACCCTGACACCGGAGCAGCCCATCAAGCCTACAGGGCTACTGGCCAATAACCCCTGAGTTTGCCCAATTTTCCAGAGATCTGGATGCCTGTCAGGATCTCTTTGGGTGCCTTCTTCACCTCTCCCCACACTTAAGTTGACTTTCTTACTACCCCCTTGCTTCTTCCTCCTCTCTGCTCTGCCCCTGCGGCAGTCCTTTTAGCCTTAAATACAACAAAAAAAAGGTTTCTGCTGACTTGGCCGTCAAGCGTCGATGGCTTGGTGTAAATCCCTGCAAAGTACACTCTGCAATTATTCTTTTGCTCTGTTAATAGACTACCACAACTCCACACCAGTGGTCGAAGTGAGCGGGAACTGTCGGGAGCAGTGTTCCACTACTTTATTTTTACTCTTAACAGCTTCAGTACCTTTGTAAACATTTTCACCATTCCAGAAACTGTTCTTTTGGAAGTTAAAGCACACTTCTCCACTTCACCACTGGATATCAGTAACAGCTAAACTGAAATCTATTTCAACTCCATTGATTGTCAACCAGCATGACTGCAACCCTTGAAAAATGTGTTATAAGTTGTTCCCTTCCATCCTTTGCTGTCCCCACTAGAGTCAGAGTTCCACTACTTTTTTGGTACACTTCTAGCACTGCTGCACACCCAAACACTATGATCAGAGGTAAGACCCTGCTGTGTGGCTATGAAGTGCTTGTCGAATATAGTTCTGTAGACCGCTTTCGTGCTGATATTTGTGTTAGGGAATGGTTGTAGCCCAAGTAGTGACTGGCCAGCTAGTCAGATAGCCAGCGGTGGAAGGAAGCTGGGATGGCGGGGCCTTGCGCAACCACCCCCTATGCCGAGGCCCATTGAGAGAGCAGATGCAGGGAGACAAGCCGGCGATATCTGTGGTGCGTTTACTTTACAAGTGGGGATTGCACTGAAGCAGCTAAAGGAAAAAATAAAAACACGTGGCCCAGCGAGCAAAACACTGCGTTCATACATTAGGTGATGGCTTGGCCCATACGACTGGGATGTATATATATATTTATTTATTTAAGAAAACATCCCAGAAACTCCATTAGCAAACAGTAACAAGAAAGTGAAAAATAAAGTTCTTTTCTTGAAAATGTTCTATAAATGAAACGATTGTTGGTGCTTGGCTGTTTTCGGAAAGACTTTGAAGAGTTTTCTAGATGGATGGGGCGGAAACCAGGAGCGAGCACCTTGGAGTATGGAGCTGGCAAAGGGCCTCCCTCCTGGAAGCCATGCCGGCCGCAATGGGCGCCTTTGTCCTCTGGGTAATTGAGATGGCGGGTGGCCGCCATTAGAGGTGGGATAAGCCATCATCTCTATTATGAGCGCAGTCTCCCTGGGGGGGGGGATCCTTATCTCTAAACCCCACTTAACATAAGAATCGCCCAAACGCGCTCTTGCATATCAAGAGCCTTTCCTCTGTAATCCACCCTGAGTCACACTGCCCCTGCCAGGCCAGAACCGCCGCCCCTCGCCACAGAAGCTTCTCTCCAACTCTGTACCAGCACAGCGAGGGTTAACTCCACCAGAATACAATAGTTATGCTCCTAAAAAAGCCATTGGGAGCTTTCATCAAGACAAATATATTTAAACAGATATTTTTTTTAATTGCAATTGTGTTTTGGAAATTAAGCAATTGTAAGACACATCGGCTGCTTCCAAAATGGCGGCGACAGCGAAGTCAAATCTTGCGGGAATAGGAGAATGCTTAACATCTAAGGATGCAACAAGGAATTAAGAAATAGCTGTGAGGATCACACACAATACCTGTTTTAATTTATTTGCACGACTAATCGATAGTGGAAATGTTGCAAAAATATTTTTGTTGCCATCTTGCCAAGTTAGCGGGAATATTGTTGTAATAGGATGCATTACGTGAATGTGCCTTGACAAAACCCCACGAGGGTGAAACACAATGCACGTGCACCATTAGGCTTGTGCTTATGTTTTAGATTTGCCTACTACCAAAAATGTTCAATTAAGTTATCCTTATAATCTTACTCGCTGAACTAAGATTGCAATAAATCTGTTGCCTAAAAATCAAAATTTTGGAGCCCAGTGCAGCACTTAGTTCTACTCAAAATTCTAAAGTGCACAAAAATGCTTATTATGTAACATGCATATATGATGGTTTCCCACTAATATGGTACTAGTTCCACTGTTCATAATTCAGACCTAGAGCCCAGCGCAGGGAGTCTAGGAAGTGGTTTTATAGAATTGTTTTTGTATTAGGGCTGCGGGGTGAATAGCAGTCTTACCCAGGCACGTGCAGCAGGGCTGATATAACAGAACCCCAAGACAATGATTCCAAATAATTAAGGGGAGGGTCCATTCTCATGAATTGATATTTACTTAATCTTCCAATATCTAAAGGCCAAGTTTCCAAGTCCGGCAGAACAAAAGAAGCGAAAAGTTTGCTCTTTGCATCAATTAGGGCTATTGGTCGATAATGGAGTGGATAAAGGTGATCACCCTTTTTTATGAATTGGGACGATTATTGAACATTTCCAAGTGCTCAGAGTGGATTTTGTTTTCACGATGTTATCATATAGGATAGCCAGTAATCTAGCCCACAGTTATGGACCATATAAGAAAAACACCAGAACCAATATATCCTGAACAACCCAGTACAGGGGATTTATTTATTCTATTTATTTGCATTTTTAAAGTGCTCACACAGCCCGGGGGCATCGAGGCGCTGTTACAGAATTCTTTTGTTGTTGTTGTCTTAGTTGCATATTTATAACGCGCTTAAATACCCAGAGGTTTCTAAGCGCAGACCCGGAGATCGAACCTGTGTTGCTTCGTGTCATCTTGCTTCCAAGGCAAGCACGTTGTCACTGAGCTATCCTCCAGGGATGCATTCCCCGCCCTTTGTGAGCAGACTCAGGGCATTCCCAGGGAGAAAGCAAGAAGGCGATGATAATGCTTCCAAGAAGACAAGGAGCGTGGGTATGAACGATGAAGGATCAGCGGTTTCACAATTCCCACTGTTAGAGAAAGGAGGGGGTCGACCACAATGTATACTATGGCCCCAGATGGATAAGGATTATTTAAAATGCACACTGCCGAGTTTGACTTCCGGTGCGGGGAAAAGGGGTCAAGGAATTAGAGAAAAGGACATCAGGAATGATGTTAGCTATAGGCGATATAAAAGGCCTATTGTCAGCCATTCTAGGGGAAAGATCTGATGACATTTGAAAAAGAGCAGGATACTCAAAGTAATTGCACAGAACACAGTGCATGATGGAGCGCCATTCAATAATTGTAGAGCAGACCTATGGCAAGTGCTTAGAGTACAATATCCAGATACATCGGATAATGGGGCAATATTGACTCGGAAAAAGAGGCAGGATGAAGACTACATTGCTTTTATTCAGGATATTCAATACAAATGGAGCGCAGAGACACATGAACCGTGGGATAATGTAGCATTATTTTACCATGTATTATGTCAGGGACTGCCATTACAGAGGCAGTTAAAGAAACAGGGGGAATGGAAGCAAAACCATGGCCAGAGATATAATTGGCAATCGTGCATTATTGCAGAATACTAAAAGAAAAAGATAAGAAATAAGCTGAGGGTAGAAAGCAAGAAGGGCAGCTCAAACGGTCGGACTGGAGTATAGTCAATTAACTCCTCAAACTGGCCCACTTTAGCCAAATAAGTGGTCCATTTTGACTGGCCCACAATAACATTTTGCTTTTTTGGTACAGCCATTGCCCTATTGCCCTATAGGTCAGTTAGAGCCTGGTGGCTCAACCATAATGTATGAGGGGGCATCCACCCAGTGGCCCCCTCACCCATTATGGAGGAGCAATGGAGCCAGCCCAGTGAAACACTGAGCACGCCCTAAGCTGTTTTTTACAACAGCTAAGTGAGTGCTCCTGGGCTGGCTGAACTGTCAAAGGGAAACACTGTTTTCCCTTTGAGAGTTTAGTTCAGTTCCCCAGTCTATCATAGATGTCCAGTAAAAAGATCATGCCTGCCCCTGCCCCCCCCCCAGCACCAGTTGAAAACGGTTTGGCTTTTTACACATTTTTTTAAAAAAAAGTATGTTCTAAAATGCAACATTTTAACCCCTGACCCCCATTTGATTGGTTCAGACTCCCTCGCTATACTTGGTCGCTATGGAATATCTGGTGGAAACATTTATGCCCCGCCACTTAAAAAATTCATCGGCCACCACTGGCCCTGGGACTGTGCTGGGAGCAGGGTGGGGCAGCCCAGGTATTGTGGTGGGAGTAAGATGGGTGGGTGCCAGGGGATAGTGGTGGGAGCAGGGTTTGGAGAGCCCAGGGTCTGTCATGGGGTGGGTGGGGAGAGCACAGGGTCTGGGCTAGGAGTGGGATGAGGGAGGCCAGAGACTGTGATGGGAGCAGGTGGGGGAGCCCAGGGCTTATACTGGGAGCAGAGTGCGATGACGGCGCGCGATAATTCATAGCCATTTGAACTTACTGTCCATTTGGCATTTTGAGGGGGGGGGGCAGGCTTGTCCACATTTTGCTTGGGGGATCCAGGCCTAAAACGTTTGAAGACCACTGCCCTAGAGGGAGCAGTGTTGGAAGTACAGAGCAAATAAAACAGTTCCCACAGCAAAATAATATAGCCAATGCCCAAGATCAGAATGGAAACAATTATGTGCCGAGAGGCAGAGGGAATGGGCCTCGAGGAGAAGGACGAGGAGGATTTCAAAACCCTCAAGGAAGTGGAGGGTTTAATGGTGGAAAATCATTAATATGTTGGAATTGTGGAACACTTGGGCACATGGCTAGAGTATGTAGAAGTAGAGCAGCCATGCCACAGCAGAATGGCCAATCTTCAAGAAGGGGGGGGAGGGGTGGGATATGCTCCAAAATATAACACAGATTCACAAGGATGTTATGCCCAAGATCACACTCTAAATCAGGCATACGCGCCACAACGTCACAACCACAGCAATTCCAACAAGTACCAATGCAAACACAATCATTGCAGGGGCAGCAACAGCAAACACCCATGCAGATGCAACAGGCACCCACTCAACACATACAATACATTGCAATGCAATAGACAGGTGCGTTACAATGGCAGATGGACACCGGAGCTACGCGGGTAGTCAAACCCACTAGGGAGTGGGACTGTGGTTGGAGTAAATCCTTTCACAGGCACAGAGATGAGAGATGAATGTATACCCACAATAGGACAGCCCACAGAGCGACCTGATGTGTTCAGTACTATCTGTAACACCAGACCACCAGAGCAACCAAGTGTTAAGGTGACGATAGGAGGCAAGACGTAGTCATTTCTTGTGGACACTGGAGCAACTCGTTCATGTGTCTGCGAGGGAAAATGTTGAATGTCAGGCATTGCCATGAATGCTCAGGGATTTACTGGGGCAACGACTTTATTTCCATTTACAGACAAATTACCTATTTTTATAGGGGAACACAACATGTCTATGCCATTGCTATAGTCTAAACAGACACCAGTGAATATATTAAGACGTGATCTAATGACAAAACATAACATGACAACGGGCCTCATTACGGCTTTGGCGGTAGCCATGCCTCTATTGGCGGCATGGCTGCCTCCAAAACCGGGTCCGGGTTCCCTGAATGGGGAATTACCAGGTAATTCTGAGTTTGGAGGGCCTGGTAATTCCTCCCTCAGGGAACCCGGGCCCGGACCTTCCCCATTCCCATTCGAGCCCCCATAGGGCTCAATGGGAATGGGTGCAGGGAGCTGGCAATGGGCTGATTACGACAGGCCCGTTGTTAGCTCCCTGGTCCCTTCGCGGGACCCAGTAATGACGCCTGGTTTTACCAGGCGTCCTTACCGGGTACCGCGAGGGGACCTCGTAATCAGGCGGAATGGGTTTAACGGGTCCGCATCCATTAGCGGCACCCGTTAACCCATTCCGCCTGACTCGTAATGAGGCCCAATATCTTTTACTGACAAAGGTATAACGTGTTCCACCCCGGGGACACATTATATAAATGTGAGGGAATTTATATTAGCCTTTGCAGGAAAGAAAACCTTAAGGGGAGTCCCTCTAGATGAGGAAGTGCTCTTGTATGGAGTGAACGTTTTATTATCATGGTTATCTAAATTAACAGGTAAAATAATAAGGCTGCCGGATACATTTTGTTTTCAGGCCAGAAATTCCCATGAATGATGAGGAAGGGCAAGTTATTCCTTTGGAATTAGAAGCAGCAGTGGTAAGAGAAGAAAGGCTGATGCTTCATGGGACAGACGACGAGGGAAGAGGATGGAGAACAGTGATAGCCCTCAATGAAGGATATAGACTGACAGACTGGACACATGAGGAACTATTCAGGGATGACTATTCAGATGACAAATTAGTATTCTTTTTCAGACCGGCACACTCCAAGTCTGCAGGCGGCTGCCATCCCGCCGACAGGTCTGACCAGGCGGGCAGGACGGCAGCCACTCGCAGACTTTCACGGAAGCACCGGCACCGTTATTAACGGTGCCGGTGCTTCCGTCTTCCCCATTCCCATTGAGTCCTATGGGCCTCAAATGGGGATTAAAACATTTTCGGCGCTTGACTTCCGGGAACACCAGGGTAGTAATTCCCTGGTGTTTTTGTGAAGCCAGGCACTGGAAAAATACACAAGTCTGGCAGCAGCCTGCCGGTTTTACCAGCACGGCTACCGCCAGACTCGTAATGAGGCCCATCTTTTCAGTCCCATAATATAAATATGCCAAAGTGGCAATGCCTTTAAAAGGCTATGTATCACGTGTTACAGTAAAAAAAGTAATAAAAATACACATTGAAATCCTTTTTTAAAATGTATCTCATATTCCTGCACCGATGGCCCTACCGACCTGCTCATTGCCATGGTGAGTTCGGCCCACTTGCTACATTTGGCCCTCCAGCGATACAAGTTGTGCACCCCTGCTCTACCCCATGTCCGATCTTGCTTCCCACACTCTCTGCCTTTGCCGCAGGTCTTGGGAACAAATCTGGATAGCAGGAAAGGGGGGATACAGGTGTGGCACACTCCTGTGCTGCTGATGACTTCTTCACTGTGCCATTACATATGAAAGAAAGCAGCGAATGCATGCGCCCGCTCATTGAGGGTGTGGGTGGGGGATGGTGGCTAGATCTGCCCAGGAGAGGGTGCGGGTTCTGCGCTGCTTTCGCGGACAGGACCCAAATTGTGTACCCAGTCCAATTTCAACATCCCCCCTAAGTATGCACTAAAACAACAGCTGTGTAGAAAACACCTCCTGCAAAATGGAACTAACCCAAGTGCAACACGTTGCAATTGACCAACCAGAACCATGTGATAAAAAATCAATAACATTACTCAAAAGGCTTAGATGCATCTGGGTTAGGTGCGCTATACAAATGGCAAAATAAATAAATAAATAAATAAAAATATTAATCAAACAGGCTAGATATAGCAATCTGTGAGGGTTAAATTTCAAGTGGGCAGCCTTGAGCATTTTTTTGTTTAATTATTGGAGCAAATTCTTCTGGAAATGTATTTCTACACTTGAGTAGCATGGGGTTCAACTTTGAAGAGCTTGTTATAGCATACTTGGTCTCTTACTTAAAGTAACAACTACAAACAATTCCCATGGATACCTGAACAGGCCACATTCCCTCAACCTGCAGGTTCTTATGTACTTCTTTGAATCCCTTGGGGTCATCTGGGGGATGCAATTTTGGTCTCACGCATCCCTTGCTGTTGTGGTGATAAGTAGAGCAAATTCTTTGACCAGCAAATCACTTGGAAATTAGGCCACCATTGACACAATGGTACATCTTCCTGAAACCCCACGTGGCATGCAAGTCTGCTACTATTCTCCCTAGTTTCCCACATGAAGAATTTCAAACAATAATTCAGGGAAAGAAACATGTTGAAAATGGAAGGGCTACACACTTGAAGAGCAAACTAGAGATAATGATTTCTACGTCTCATTTGAGTTCAATGCACATTTGTATTCACTCTTACTCATGCTATCTCTCTTTGGGGAACATGTGTTTAGGTTGACACCCAACTGGTTGAATTTTCGCTCCCTCATTTTTTTATCAGAAGGTTTGGTTCAGGTCAGGTAATTTCAATTGGGGTGGGTGGGTACCATGTATGGGGTGTCTCGCTCGTATTTGTGGGATAAAATGTGGTACAAAAAATATTCAACCAGTTAAAAGTTTGATTAAACACAGAACCATATGTTTTATCATGCTCTGTCACAGTGTTTGAATGGTAGATTTTCGCACTTGTGTTACACTGAGACGCAGATAAGCAATTCATTTTGAACACACTATTGGTGGCAATAGTCATATATTTGGTATGCCACACTCGCCAAATTACTTTTTTGTTGAATGGATTTTTTGCAGAATCTTTTGCACTCTTTTTTACCACAAACTCGCAGATGGTCAGTAAGGGAAAGGGATATAGTAAGGGGGTTAGGAAGCTAGAAGAGGTGTGCAGGGGTTTCCCCCCGCAGTTTGTCGTAAATTTGGCAAAACAGGTTCAAGCAAAATGCCATTTGGCTATTTATTTTTCAGAAGGGCTCCTTTGGTTATTAGGGTATAGCTCAGCGGCAACGTGCTCGCCTTGGAAACAAGACGACACGAAGCAACCCAGGTACGATCCCGGGTCCGCGCTTAGAAACCTCTGGATATGAAGCGCGTTATGAATACACAACTAAGTCATACTCCTGTAACAGCACCTCAATGCCCCTGGGCTGTGTGAGCGCTTTAAAAATCCAAAAAATAAATAAATAAGGTGAGAGCACCTCAGAATACGTTGACAATGTCTTCTAAATGGTGTAGGTATCTGAGCAGTGATGGCAGGGCAACTTTGATTGGGTGATAGTGTATGTAAAGCGCTTTGGAGAAAGCGCTATACACATTTTTTGTTTAAACATGGTGAGTACCTGGACAAATAATGGTATTGCCCGGCAGATAGTGCCAGTGGCTGCCCGTCATAGCAATACCTGGTAAATGAGAGTAATAACTGGGCGTATAATGCCAGTGCCTTGGACATTTTAATGTCAATATCGGCCTTCGTCAATGGCCGTTGCACAGCATGTCTGAAAGCAGAGAGCACTGTGTGGGCCT
This sequence comes from Ambystoma mexicanum, assembly GCF_040938575.1. Classification (NCBI taxonomy): domain Eukaryota; kingdom Metazoa; phylum Chordata; class Amphibia; order Caudata; family Ambystomatidae; genus Ambystoma; species Ambystoma mexicanum. The sequence goes on along the minus strand of NC_090928.1, from coordinate 230,155,362 downwards.
AATTCAAGGAACTTTTAGCACGGTGCAAAGTGGCTTTGCACTGCAAAAGTATTCTTTGCATGGTGCTAAACGGGCGGTGCAAAGAGTAGTTTTGCAGTGCAAAGTTACTTTGCTCCACAAAAATACACTTTGCACCACTCTGTGAATCAGGGTGTTTGATGGCAGTGCAAAGTCATGTTGCACCGCGCTAAGAATTAGGACCTGTGCGTGTGTGTGTTTATGGAAAACTTCATAAGCAGCTGTTGTGCTTAGTGACCCTTTGGCGAAAGGGCCCACCCGACGACTTTATTATGAGTAAACCCAACTCACCCATCATGTGTAACTTAAGAGTCACTCATAGTAACGTGGACCCCTTAAAAGTTTGTATTAGATAAATGAGGAGTCCCGGGTGTGAGACTCTGTTTTCCTCAAAGAGGCCTCGCCATGAGTGTGGCAAAAAGCCAAGGCATGGAACTCAAGGAGTGGTGCCTACACATGCGAAGAGGCCATTTTCTGCATAACTGCGACTCTGTGTTACCTGCTAGGATTCTCAGTGTGGCAGCGTACATGGGGTTCTTTCAGGACGTGTTGGAAAGAACAGGACGGATCCCTTACTAAGCGGATTACAGTGGGATTTCCGATGTACTAATTACTTGTAATGAAAGGGCCGAGGGCAGCTGTGGGTGCTTAAATCAATATAACGCGTTTCAGCCAGAGGTGCTCTCGCACGCGGGGCCTCAATCGGGCATCCAGACCCACTCGCCGCTTCATGCTAAAATGGCGGCATGCGTTGCAAGAAATTGAGGCGATACTGATTTACACTGTCACAAGAAAAGCACCCTTCTGAGGCGCCAAACATTCTCCATAAAAAAAAAAGAATTAGTGAGTCGTAATATGCATTATTAAAACCCAGGTGCGAAAGCTTTACCCAGTGTTTTAATCCAGGGTGTTATTGGATAGGAATTGCTGCAATGGTTAATATGGATGTTTAAAAATATTGATTTTATATAAAAACAAAAAGTGAAAATAATGAGATTTTTTTTGGACATGTTACATTTTCTGTTCAAAGCTTTAAGGTTTGGTGTGCATAGAACCACCTTCTCTTTGGGCAGCAAAATGTAAGTCACCATAACCGTGACGCTTCTGGTTGAATATGGTCCTAGGTTACAACAATGCACCGATCTGGTCCCATTGCTTTATCAATATGGCCCAACAGTCAACTTATACCCAAAGCTCCTCTCCTAAAGCCAACCCGCCTTCTCGGGCCTACTAGCCCCGCTACTATTTGATCTCACTGCCTCTCAGTAGGACCTCCCTAAGAACCGATGGGCCATTCATGACCCCTGTGGCGTCCTCTCTTGGTCACCTTATAGTAGTGAATCCTCTTTCAGACTCTCTGTCCACACTGAAACAAGTCCGGCTCTTGCCCCGCTCATCCTCGTACCATTTCATCAGACCCCAGGACCCTTGCGACACCTGTCCAAGCAGAAACAAAGCAGACCCTTCCTCCCTAACAGCCATTTGGCCCCTGATTAAGTACATAAACAACAATGGCCGCTGCTGGTCTAGCCAATCGGTACAACATCTCCCACAGCACAATAAATCACTTCTTTCGTTACTTGGACCGGACCCATCCAAGAAGGCCCTTAGACAGCTTTATCAAAACCACCTGCCACCACCCTGCCACCAATTAAGGGAGGTAGGACAGTTATGCTGTCTAACGTAAAGGTCACATCCCAGTTCCCCTAGCTCTGTCTCCATGCAGGGGCCAATCAGCTTCCTGCAATGTCCCGCAATGCTCTTAGATGTAGCTTCAACTGCTTGAAATCCTTCTGGGAAGGCCCCAAAGCCTCTGTTCATCCTGGAGACTCTGCAGGTCGCACCATGCAGATGACAGCTGACATGTTGTTACGTGGAAAAGGTTGTTTGAATGTGATAGTTCTGTGGCTATAACAGCACCACAAACTTAGCCCATCATTAAGATCTGGTCTACTCATCAAACAAATGCAAAGTTCTCCTACTCAGCCCTCATAAATGTACTTTTTTTTCCTGGGCCTACCGGCCTTATCTAGCATGTGACCTTAAGGAGGTGTTTAGGAATGGTTGGCCCTCACCTATGTGAAGCTCCCGGCTTTCATGACTCACATGGCCGTCTTGCGTAATCATCTCAAGAGAGCCATTCTTTGGCCTTCAGCCTCAGTTAACTAGTCTGTACTGAACCCGGGCCTCAAAAAGGGCCCTCTCACCCTCCCCTCACGAAGATTCTTTCCATTGGCCGCACAACCCTACGCCACTTGGTCCGTGCTGAAACAAATCTGGCTTTTCTCCCTCTCAACAGCTTGCTCCGATGACTTCTTCTATTGGCCCTGTGCCGTCATGCTGCGGTGAAGCAAGGCAGGCACTGCGTCCCTAATAACCATTTGCCTCTAATTAAACATAACCTGAAGTTGGGATACCTTCCTGCAGTGTTCCTGGCACTAAAAAAAGCTCTTCCCTGGAGGAGTTATTTCTGTCTCATACCCTTACTTGACTTTCATTTTGTTGGCACATTTTGATTCAAACTTCCTCAACCTATTCAAGTGCAAGTCTGTTCCAATAGGAGTGCGCCCCAACTTGTCGAAACAAACCTTGGTGCCGGAATGTTATTTCATTCAGTGTCATCTCTTCGGTGTCATCTCTGTAACCAAATCTTTGCCAAAACCCTTCAATTCGTTGGGATTTTTGACCGGCTTTGTGAGTAGTCGTCGGCCTTTAAGGTCCTCTCCCAGCTCATGCTTTGGAAGGCTGATTTTCACACCACAGTAGGCCTCAGCATTGCTCCTGTACCAGTCTCAAAACCGTCTCAACATTTTTTATTGAGCGTGTTCTGGTTTTCATAGTTACCAGCTCTCGTACCACTGTCTAGCTACACCTCTAATCTCTGCTGCCAGATGCCACGCTGACCAGTTTGTGTACCTCCGTGAAGTACCCACATCATCAGATGTAGAGTTAAACACCCAACATGTCTGGGCAGAAACCCCAGAGGCCATGCCAACTCCCAAGGAACCCTTTGTCATAGGAAGAGTGTCAACTTTTCCAAGCCTCGTGGAGAAGGAGATGCCTCTATGCTGTTGAACATAGAGGAGAGTGTAGTATATAGCTCATCACAACTGCAGAATCTACAGCAGCAAAAATATCTACAACAATTTATGGAATCAAATGTCTCAAAAGGATATGCTTTAGCTCTCCTGCTCAACGGCGCCAAAGCCTGTGCCAGGGAACGCCGCTAAGTGGATGCCAAACAAATGCAACCAAGGCAACCTCTAAGCAAGTGGACGCCAGGCACAGATGAGATGGTCTCTTGGAATTAAATAATACATGGTAAAAGGGCCCCCAATGTTAATAGTTCATTTTCACTGGAATCAGTGGCTGTGTCCCAGCGGATGATGAAAGAGGCTGTGGGCCTCATTACGAGGCTGCCGCCGGTATCCATTTTTTTCCAGCACCCTCGAATGGGCAATTACCGGATCATGCCGAGTTTGGCGGACCCGGTAATTGCCCATTTGCGGGTGCCGGTAATAAGGGACTCCCCATCCCCATTCAGCCCAATAGGGCTGAATGGGAATGGGGAGGGTGGTAGCACCGGTAACGTTAATAACGGTACCGGTGCTACCATGCTGTTCTGCTCACAGGTGCCGGTACGAGCCACCAGGCCAGACCTGGTGGCTGAAAGGGCACCCACGAGCAGAACTCCTAGTATGGCGGTACAATAGCAACGGTGCCAGTAGCGATACTGGCGCCGTTGTTGCCTTACCGCCAGCCTCGTAATGAGGCCCTCTGTCTCTGATAATGGAGCGTATGGTTATCAAGCTTCCAAGTATGGATACGTTGGTTGGAGGGGGATTTTAATTGTTGCTGTTTACAGGATGAAGCGTTGAGTTTGATGCTTAGGCCTATGAAACAGAATACATTACCAAGATGGAAAGCTTGGTGTGAGGTTTGGGGTGAATGGCACACCCATAAGTTAAATGGAGCCGAGGCAGGCAACCTTCCCCCTAACCCAGCCTGGAAAAGTGGTCCCCATTCTTCCTTTATAGATTACATTTTTACCTCTGATATCCTAGTTTCTCATTGTACCTGTCGTCAAGTTAAAGAATCTTTGGAAAGGGACCATGCATGCCTACAATTAATGATCAAATCCATGGGTTGGGATGTCGTTCAAGGCTCCCATTCCATGAAAGTGGAATGCAGTCAGGCCGGCAACCGTCTGATTTGGAAAGGGTTGTTAGTGGACACATGTAATGTGCTTCTGAGTAAGCAGTTAAAGAGTCAACAATGGCGAGAGGACTTCTTTTCATTGCAAGATCTAGGGAAGCCGGAGGAGATGTATACAACTTTGGTCTGCCCACAAAGGAAAGGGTTGATTGTGATATTAAAGAACAAAAGAAACAACTGCGAAAGAGGGTAAGAACATTGCAAGAACATATGATCTGGAAGTACCCTGGTCTCTGAATTATGACATGGACGATATTTTAGGAGTTATCAAAAGGAACAAAGTATCAAGAGCCCCTGGACGTGACGTCTGTCCAGTATGTCATTGAAAGGCGCCGCTGAGTTGTGGGCTGCGGTTTTGTTTTCCTTGTTCAAAAACATTATAAATATAAGGCAAATATTGCAGTCCTGGAAAACGTCAATAATAATAACTTTACATAAGAAAGGGGATCGCCTTAATCCTAAGCACTATAGGCCCAACGCCCTTTTAGATGCCCTGGGAAAAATCTTCTGCTCGCTTGTAGAAAAAGAACTCTGCCATTGGGTGGAAAAAGCAAAGATTTTAGACCCGTAGCAATCTGGTTTCGTCTGTGGCATTGGAACACTTTAAATGTTTTTTTAATTAATCTCATTCAGGCAAAGTATTAGGATTTGAAGAATTGTGTGTGTATATGTTTTATAGATTTTACTATGGCCTTTGATTCCGTCTCCCATATTTTTTTGTGGAAAAATTTGAGAAAATGGGGCTGTCCACAATGCCTGGTTGAAGTTTTACATGAGCTGTATTCAGGAACTTCTCTCTCCCTGTGGGGTTGTCTGTCTCTCTCAAGACCCTATTTTCCGGAGGGGAAGGGAAACACTCTTTTGGGATTAAGGTAAACAACCTCAGGGCCGGCTGAAGATGTGTCAGGGTTCGTGCAGTTCGATTTCATCATAATGTTTAGGCCTCCCTACCTTGCCTACAGCTTGGAAAAAAAGGTCTATGGTACGTGTGTGATGCTTAAATTATAAAATACAAATGAATGCAACAAGGGGGTTAATAATTGCAGATTATTATAGGACAGGCAGCAAATAGGGAGCTGAAACACTAAATGTCCCCTGAAAAGTTGTTTATCACTCTTATGCCAGCAAGGGGCTAATGAAGACAAAACCAGAGTAAAAAGGCAATGCAGCAATAAGAATTTACCTGGATACTGTAAGAGGTCTGAGGGAGGTGGCGGCTTGAGGTTGCCAGGGTGAAGAGGCCTACCGGGGAATCTCCAGAGTTCACTATAGGCCAGTCCACCCCTGTCTGTAGTACATGGTAACGTCACAGTTGCGCTATCCGAGGCATCCTTGCGAGTGTAGCAGCACGCACGGTCGCCAAGCACCGGCACGGGATACGCCCTGGCTTCCCAACTCCAAGTGTGTACTGTGATGACTCAGATGTTGGCGGCACTCCATCCCCTCCAGCTGGAAAACGCTATCTTGCTTCCCAGCCAAGTGGAAGCCCCATTCATGCGCATTATATAATTTGAGTGCACGCGTTACTCGAATAACTTACCTAAGCAAAACTGGTAAAGCAACAATCCCTCAAAGTATTTGAATTGAAGGTTTGTGTGCCAAATGCTGAAAACAAGTATGAAAAGTGGACCACACTCCAAACAACCGAAAGGTAACAAATAAACATGCAGCTTTCATTTTGTTACCTGTAACATACTGTACTGTATAATAATGCATAATCTTGTCGCGCCCAGCTACCCTTGGGTGAGGAGAGCATTACAAATAATAAACAAACAAACAAGCTTGTGCGCGCACCCGCCACATACACATAAACACACACACTCAAGAGGAACTCAAAAGCCTACATGGTTCCTTAAGTGGATGATGTTGTAGCAACGAATGGAAGGACCAAGTCACTTTCAGGGCCTCGAATGGGGATGGAAGGACCAGGTCATTTTCAGGGCCTCGTTTAGATTTGACGGCATTTTCCTTTGGAAATATCGTCAAACTCAAATGCTGTCATCACATGAGGTAAGTCCTCATTAACAAGATGTAGCTTTATGATTCAGAGTCATGCAGGCCAATCAGTTGCTCCCCAATTTCGGACTCCACAGGGACTGCATATTATCATCACATGTGGTAATGCATTCGTGTGCAGGAAATGTCCTCCTCAAAAAAACGTTTTTTAAATTTGTTTTTTTATTGTGTATTCGTTTTATAATGAAGGCTCCCAGTGTTATGTTATTTATTTTTCTGACATATCCGTCTCTATTCATCCATATTTATTTGATGGACTTTTTTTTCTGGATTTATCCCCATTTTTTTAATGTCATATCAAAAGATAATTCACAACCAGTATTTTTCTGCATTTATTAAGGCACACATGCAGCCATATAGGCAAGAATGCGAGCTCCATTGTTTCCATAACAACAAACGGTTGCTCCTGTAACTGCTTCTGCCTTAAGATATATGCTGTCAGCAATTTGAAGAATTTGAATGCTATTTTCATCCAACTTTTTCACTCTTCATGCAGCCAATCTGCAATTCGATTGGCCTGCAATGTATGAGTGACATCACAGAGAACCAGGCAGAAAGACCTGTTTTTCTGTTTTTTCCCCCCATTTTAATAAACAAATACAGACAGAAAGCAGATTGATTTCCATCTGCATTCATGTGGAAAAATCAGTAAAAATTGAAAACTGGAAGCCTTATTTATAATACACTTTACACAGGCATTTGGCAAACAAACATTCTTTTAAAGACAGAGAGAGAAAAAAAGAGAAAAATGAATGTTTTACTGAGTTCCAATTTGAAACGGTGAATTTGGTGGTGCAGTAAAAGTGGCGGTAATCCCTTCCGCACCACTTTTTTATGCACTGCCGAGCTCTAAATGAAGCCATTAGTTGCCATTAGAGTGGATGTACTAATGTTCCATGAGGCGGCCATATTGCTGAGCCAAGGCACAGGCCTCTGCAAGATGGAGACAACACAGACAAGGTTTCAGTGATGATCACTGCTCTACCCAGTGCCGGGGGACGCAGTGGCATTGCTTGGATGCAACTCTTCAAACTCTAGGACAGGGGTCTGCATCCTTTGGCTCTCCAGATGTTTTTGACTAAAGCTCTCCTCAGCTCTAGCCGGATGTATGTAATTATACTACGGCAGAAATTTCCAAATTCGAAAATGTCTAATCCGAAACCTGCTGCAGTGCAATTTCCTGCATCCCCTTACCTGCTCCCCTGCCTCCCCCTACTTACCTGTTGCTGGCACACTTCGCTTAGTGCTGCCGTCTCCCTGCAATGCCACTTCCCTTCACTTCAGTGGATGGGAACTGGTGCTGCAGGGTCCTTTTTTTCTTTTTTAAACAACTTAATTTCTTAGCAAGTGGGGGACACCCTTGCAGCTCCTGGTCCCATTATAGTGAACAACAGGGGAGGGGGGACACCCCCGCAACCCCTGCTCCCCTTGTTTGCTATAATGGCCATGTGTGGTAGAATTGTGCGAAATTGGAACAATTCTACCATACATTTGTTTTTTTCCAATATTTTATACGGATATCGCTCTAGCCAGCATAGTCAATGGTGTGGGATCATGGGAGTTATAATCCAAACCATCTGGAGAGTCACAGGTTGCAGATCCCTGCTCTAGATGGCAGAGGTCACTCACAGGTTTTCCAGCAACGCGCATCTCATTGCCTCATGTGGCTCATCACTGGCTACTCCGCTCTCTGTGTGTCCCCCCTTCAGACTCTGCTCATTCAGGACCTTAATCACAGTGTGGATGCAGATCCTCTCGCTCTCTCTTTCTCGCTCCTCTCTGCGTCTCTCTCTCTCTCGCATGTACTTCTTGCAGACTCGCTCCACCCTCTCTCTCGCCAATTCTTATGGGCATAATTTCAGTGGGACAAGTGGCATTGCCCCTCTCAACATGTGTGGGGCAGCCAGGGCCGACCTTAGTGGCGGCAGCGCCCCGGGCAGCAACACAAACATTTGGCCCCCCTTCCCCACGCGCGCCCCTGGTCATGCACAGGGCGGATGGATTTTTCAATAGGTGCGATGCAAAAGCATCAGCGCCCTATTATTATTAAATGCGTCCCGCTCCTGAGAGCGGGGCACATTTAATTTCAAAAGGGCGCCTGTGGCGCTTTCTCCCACCATACCAGCTCGGGAGAGCCCTTGAAAGACTCCCCTGAGTTGGCGTGGCGGTGGGCTAATGGCACCCCAGGCGGTTGTCCTTGTGGCCTTGCCCTAAGGCCGGCCCTGGGGGCAGCAACATGTCCACCCCAGCTTTTGAACGATTGCCTTTGCACGCCGCTAATGCAGCCTTTTTGTTGCATAAAGCTGGCGGCCAGGCAGTTGGTAACATTGTCTCTGTGGTTACCAGGAAGGTAACAGTTAAACAATGTTTTACTTGGAAACCCTTTCACCTATGGGCGGGTCTATCATTGCTTTTAATGTAACGGTTCCAAATCACTTCCACGTCTAAAGGCTGTCAGAGAGAGAGAAGGCAATGGCTGATCCTGGCAGCCATCGATCACTGTTACTGGGGCATTGGCCCAGAAAGTTTGTATTACACTTTTTAAAAGAAACAACGCCCAGGAGATTTTACTAACTCAATGGCAAGGGCACTTTTAATATTAAAGAGTGCCAATCATGCTTGATTTCCATTTGTTTTAAATGTACTGTACTTTATGTAAACTCAAGACACCCTTTTAAAAGGTGAATGTTATTTATAAAAGTAATTTTTATTAAATGTTATTTTCACATTCACATTGTGCATAACATTTCAGAATGAAGTTGCAATGCCCGCCCAAGTGGCGGCTGCTTACATAGGGTGGGGGGGGCACCGCCCCCCCCCCCCAGGTCCCTCATAGTGTGCTGTAGAGTGCAGACACTGAAAAAGGTTGATTGTTTTGTGTTTATTTTTTTTTGCAGCGCTGCGTGGTGGCAAAAACCAAAAACATAAATAATTAATATCTGCTGCTCAGTCTGAGAAGTCCAGAGCCCAATCATCAACACTGCAGAGCACGCTCTGACTCAGACCGCTCCGCAGTGTTGACGACTGGGCCTGGCTACAACACCGCGGCGCGTCCCCTTTTACGCCTCTTTTTTGTATTGCGTAGATGCATGCCGCTCGTAGCTCCACGCACTCTACGTTGCACCACACAATGTAGGAGTCTGGCGGGGCGCTAGAGGGGTGGGCCCCGCCAGTATATAATTGTGCGCAAACAGTGCACCACCAGCCAGCCTCTGACTTTAGATTGGGGGATAGGCTAGCAACAGGTATTTAGTGAATGTCATTGGCTGGAAAGGGGAGAACAGCACAGGGAGATCAAAGCCAGGAACAGAAGCAAGCATTTGTTTCGGGCATGCTGTTAGCACCCAACCCCCAACCCTATGTTGCTTTTACACGTGCCATAAATACCTCGGCTTGTCAGGCCAGGGCCTAGGAATGTCCTAGCAATGTACAAGCTGGCAAGCAAGCCTTTGTCAAGCATTGAAACTCAAACGGGTAAGTAATCTGTTCCCACATTACCTTTTGTTATGAGCGTTTAAGTCTTGAAAGTATATTTTCAAAAACCACAGGCCATTTTTGTTTGCCTTCTGCTGAATTGCATTCTTGTATTCATAGTCTTCCATTCAAGGTGGGGTGAATAATGCCACAGTTGTAATGCCTCGCATACTTCTATAAGGATTTATATATCTGTGTGACTACCTTACCATGGTTTGAGTACTTTTCAAATTCACTTTGTAAAGCAGACTATTGTTGAAGGCCAAACATGAGGGTTAGAAGGGTAGGATGAGAGGGCAAGTGAGTCTTGGCTATATGCCCAGGATGTGTCAAGAGAGGTTTTAGTCCTGGAGACTGGAGGGGTTATATTCTCTGGTTCTGGACCTGTGCTGATTTTCAGGCCACAAGTCAAGAGGATACATTTATTTATCTATTTATGAATTTCATTTGTAAAGCGCAGATACAACCTAGAGGCATTGAGGCGCTATTGCAGTTGCATGTCGAGAACATACTTTGTAATACGATTGTGGTTTATGGGCATGAAAATACAAATAAGGTAGCCTAGGTCAAAGTTACAGTTGTAGCTCAACTACATAATTGAGAGGCCTTACCAAGTAACAACAAGGGTAACATAGGTGCAGTTGCGATTGTAGCACAATTAGCTAATTGCGAGGCAATACCAAACATGTTAATGGTATAGTGTGGGAGAGATGGCAATCGTGTTTGACAAGTAGGGGCAGCGTGCAGGTGGTTTTGTGAGTTTTAGGAGAACATCTGAGTTTTGAGAGCTTTCCAAAAGATCCAGTAAGATGTCTCAGCCCTCAGGGTGGGTGGGAGGTCATTCCAGAGTTTGGCTGGAATGTAGGGGAGGCTTGAGCCACTGGCTTGGCATCTCTTAACTTTGGGAATGACTAGTCGATCAGAGTAGGGGGTCCTAGCTTTGGTGATTCTTTGGATGAGGTATTGGAGAGGCACTTGTGGGTAATGGAGAGAGTTTTAAAGGAGATGCGCTCTTGGATTGGGAGCCAGTGTGCATCTCTTCTGGCTTTGGAGATATGTTCCTTTTTCGGGATATGGATGGCAGCTCTCAAGGCATCGTTTTGGACAACTTGCAGTTTCTGGATATTTCCTGCAGAGATGCCTGAGAATAGGACGTTCCAATAATCTATCTTGGAGCTGATGATGGCATGGGCAATTGTGAGGCAGTTATTTTTGGTGAGGAAGCGTCTGGCTGCGTTGAGGACCTTAGTGGCGTAGGCTGCAGACGAGGCAATGGCACTAACTTGTCTAGACATAGTGAGTGAAGTGTCAAGGTAAACTCAAAGTGTTTTTACAGAGGTTGAGACAGGAATTTTGCAATTGTCAATCTGCAAGGCAGTGTAACTTTTGGTGGACAGCGTCTGCCCACTTTTTTCAGGAGGCGAACGCAACTGTGTATTTGATGCCAGCATTTAAAAACGTTTGATCACTCAAGTGTTTGGCTACAGGGATTTTTCACCCCAGGTTAGCATGTTTCCAGTGCAGATGCTTACCTACAAGACCACCTAAAACTGTCATCAAAGCACATGTCCACTGTTTGGATTTTGTTTTTCTTGAAATATTTCATTATAAATTGTTGGGTTTAAAAAGTGTGCACCTTTTTGTTCTTTTCCAGCATCGTTCTAGGATCTCTCTCAGGTTATTGTTCCAGTGTTGGTTACGTTTTTTGAAAGGCAAATACTCATTTGTTTTGTGGACTGTCTTGTAAATGTGTATTTTTCACTTACTGTGCATATATTAATGGGTGTCAGCTTTTGATTTTTGCTACGGGGGCAGAGATTACCACACTGAGTGACGCAAGGGAGCTGTACCCGTCCCCAGGTCGAAACAACACATTTTATAGCACATTTTGAAGCAGGAATAGATAAAAGCCATATGATTTATAGGACGGTCTAAACATATAACATCTCAACAACAACCACCAAACCTGCTGAGTTGTCTTTGCAGCATTCTTCTATAGGATCGCCTGCCACTCTCTCACCCGCAAAGCAGATTTGAATGATGCTCTTGAATTGTAGCAGAGCCTGGAGTATTGGAATACTTAATTCTTAAAAACTGCCTGTAAAATCAATATATTTTTACTCCTTTTCCTTTGAAAACGGTACTGTAAAATGCATACTTGTAACCCGTTTTTTCGAAGTTTTCTTGGGGGGAGAACCCTCCCAAACTCCCCTATTGTGCTTCAAGCTTGCTCGCTACGCTCGCATGGCTTACTCATTCCAGGTTTATGGCCCCACCACTTCAGAATTTCACCAGCCGCCACTGCAACACCCAGACCCCAATATTTTAGGTGAAATTCCTCATCTGCCGATCTCCCCCGCTAACCCTTTACGCCTGATGCGACCTTCATTTATCATCCTGCCCGGACACTTCACCGGTCATTGTGTTTTTCCTTCTAGTCCCCCTTATGTCCCTGCTCCTCATTGAACCCGCTCCTCTGACCTGCAATATAGCATCAGTTATCTTAAAAAGAAGGCCTGTTTGGGGTGGACGTGACTAGTTTTTCATGAAATAGCCTGCAAATAAAATGAAACACTTATCCAGTCCAGTGCCTTGCACACATAATTTCAATAACACACTCAAGTCCATACGTTTCAGAATGGCCAATGCATGTGTTGCCATGGCGCATTTGCGCTGGACCCCACCGTTTTCGTTGAATAGTTTTGCAGAGAGTCTGCAATCTGACCAATGCACAGATTTACTCTATCATTGGGGCGGGGAGGCACAATATGCTAGGGTTGGTGCTTTGACACTTCAAAAGTGGCGATTCGGTGCAGTACAAACGAGTGGTAACATAGCATGTGGGTGTACGGCTACAGCTGTTGTTATCAGAGGCCCCTCATGACGATTGGTGGCCCCAAGGAATTATTTTACGATGTGTTGGAAATCATCCTTGAATCCCCACACTCAGGGCCCGATTCTCAAGGAGGTGTTAAGCACTGAAAAGGTTACAGAATGCATTACAGACATTCACGGTACTTAAGACCGATTCTGAAGCTGGCTCATGGTTCCGAAGTCGGAAGGAATGCGCCACTTTCGGAATATGTGTGCCTTTTGCCGGGAAGGGCAGAAAACCAACCATGCAACCGTCACTTTCGGAATCTTTCATTTTCGATGCCCATTCTTGTGGCAAACCTACAAGAGCAAAAAAATGGAGCCCATATATGGTACAGAAATGGTACCCTTTGGGTCGCTGTTCTGGAGGAGCGCCACGGATAGTAGTATGACAAGCTCCCAGTTTCGCAGAGGGATGGCTCAGCGAAGCTGGGGACTTTGAACTAATGTGCTCTGCGCTCCTTTTCCCAGCTGTCATTGGCACCATTGTGCCAGTGCGTGGTTTGTGTTATGTATGTATATCACACGTGATATATATGTATATTACTGTTACATATATATATATATATATATATATATATATATATATATATATATATATTTGTATCTCTCTCTCTCTCTCTCTCTCTATATATATATATATATGCATCTCCTTAGCAGCACTAATTTGCGAATACCTCGCTGTTTAACGAAACTGCTGCCGAGATTGCAATCTGCCAGTTTTCTACAATAACAGGCGGATTGGATACAGTGCACTGTCGTGCACTGCGCTGACGCCCAGGCCCTCTTCAGAATAAGCGGGGTGCCTGGGTGTCAGGAAAAGGCGCAGTGAAGCATGCTCTTTAGCCTGCTCACTGCGCCTCGATGAGAATCAGGCCCTCAGTCTCTGAAGGGACTGATTTGGCCACCTTCAAATGCATAACATGTTGCATCAGAAGTATCAGTGAAATAAAACACAGGAAGACATCCTCGATCTATGCATATCTATGCATGTAGGTGTACTGATCTTATTTCTGTATCACTTGCTGAGCTTATTTTTCATTATCTGTGAATAGTGCCTTATCTTGGCGAAGTCCCAATATCCTATAATCCTGTTGTGTCTTTTGTTTACATGTGCAGTGTGTCTTTATGTGTAGAGATGACTGCAAATTCTTCTCCCCAGGAATTTAAAAATAAATGTCCTTCATTGAACTTAATGTCAAACTATTAATTATATTGAAATTTCTGTATCACACTCTCTTTTATTTCTAAAAAAAACAGAATTAAAAGAACCCTCTTGGGTGAGCACACCTAGCCTCAATAAGGAGGGTTATTCTAAATTGTTAGAAATGATTTGGGGAAAAATAAACTGTGCACAAATTCTCACCCCTATCTCAGCCGAAAATCCCACATAATAACTTGCTCCATGTTGTAGCCCTGACACTTGTAAGTACTCGATAACAGGTGTTATTGTCCCCCAAATTAAGGCTATTTAAATTATCCACCAGAGAAGCATGAAGAAGTGAGTTGGGGTCCATGCCAGCGCCGTCACGTTCGTCTTTCCCGCGCAGCCTTTCCGTCACCGTCCTTTGCTTTGGTGGGACTCTTGTCCCTTAGCATCCCCTCCCTTCTTTGGTTAACTCCCACACTGTGTTGCCCGTCCCCTCACTCTTGCTACTTCCTTCTCAATGTCACTACCTGCCCCCCCGCCCATTTTCTCTTTGGGTCTTCCGCAGCTGTCTCTTCCACCCACTCCCTCCTCACTCCCCCTTGCCAACCACTCCCATGCCCGGCTGAAGATGTGTGGGGAGCCCATTTGAACATGATGGTTGAGGCCCCCTGGGGTGCCTACATTTTAATGGCGACAAAGATAAGGTTAAGAGTCGCCGCTTATCATGAGACGGCCCACCAGCAGGGTACTTAAACACGAAATGCCCACTGAAGACCTATAAACCCTTGTCAGCAATCGGCTGGTGTGGAGGAATCAGTGTTAGAAGAGGATGAGGTGATAACACTTCTATTTATCCCGAGGGAAGTGACAGGCGGAACAGCTCCAGGAAATGCAACTTGTAATGCGTGTGCTGCAAAGCATACATTTTAAGCCCCAGAGCGAAACTAGAGAAAGGAATATATTGTCCAGTTACAAGACTGGTGATTGGCAACATGGGGGCACTTGTTGCCCACGTTCCGAGGCCCTTTTCATTTGAAAGGGGTGAAAGGCCCTGACGCCAGCCCTGCCCACGCCTCACCCAGAACTGCTCTTTCATCCCATGCATCCACTACAGCGTGGTGTGGAACCACACAGCAAATGTGGTGCGGTAACTACTCAGGAACTACGTGTAACGCTAAATTGAACTTAGTGGCACTCACAATTGTGACTGGCAGGTCGCATCCAGATCTTTGTGGTGATCGCCAAACTCACGGAGCTATCTTACAAACCTCATGTCAACACAAATAAGGGGAATTTTCATCATCAAAGAACTGCCTGGAGTTCAGGATCTGAAAATGGAGGGCCCGTTCTGCCAGAAGAGCACAAGCTTCCCCCTCCGCAGCTGTACGTGCCTGGAAGCAGGTTAAATTGCAAGAACCGTGTCCAGGGGAGTGGGACACTCGTCATGGAGGTCACGTCAACGTGCTACCACTCGTGGCAGGTCGCCTAGTCCACTTGTACCTACACGTACCTGAAAGACCATGCTCTGGACCCTGGAAGCGGCTCCTGGCACAAACACGGTAATTACCCCGGCTGTGCCAAGGCAATGTTAACACTGGCTGGCTCTCTAGCACAGAGACGCGTTAGGGTATTTTTTAATAAACAAGCTGCTTTTAACTTTCCCATTCACTCAGCAAGTAGATATGGCTCCTGTGTATAACTGTTACCTGTTCGTTTGCTGATGGGGTGCGTGCCGTCTCCTTTCAAAACACACAGTGGAGCCCCCAGACATTTTTCATAGGGGTGGTCACACTGGAAATCTTGGGGTGGCACACCAAAACGATTACACATAACTGAATGGGCCGGTGGGGGCTGGGGGGTAGCGATTTTATCAGGGTGGTCTGAATGTGTCTGTTTTGAATGTACTTATACAGTGGAAGAGGGCTATGTTATACAGATCAACACTTGTCGGACAGACAGTAGGATTATTTTCCTTATAAAAATGTAACTAAAATTCGTTGTTTTCAAGAATTATGCCTCAAGAAACCTCGGGGCCCAATTCATTGAGAGCCCTGTACAAACCCTTCAGTGAAAAGGCAGTCGGAAGCTGGAAGAAAAACAGTTTGAAGGAACTGCACGTGTCACGAATCAAAGCGAAAACGAGCACTCTAGCAAACAACTTATGTTTGGTTTAGAAGAATTATGCCACGAGTTCTGAGCTATTTTGCAACCACTGTTTAATCTGTAATGAGGGCAATACATTCTGCACCAATCAAATCGCTGGCGTGGATCCTCCCACCATTTTAATGAGCGTCTGACTCATTTGCTCGTTCAGTTTCGAGGTCTGCTGAATTTGAGAGAGGGGAGGAAGGAAGGGCGAATAGAGAGAGGGCCTGAAAAAGTGATTTTTCACTAAGGACACTCGTGTTGCGACACATCCCCTTTAACAGGGTTCGAAATTAAAATTCGATGAGAGGGAGGTATCAGGCATCACCCAGTAGGCGGGAGCTAGTACTGGGGTACCAGGAGAGAGTAGAAGCCCGCCGTAAATCTAACTCCCACATTAGATGCACACTTGAACTTTTTTGCCCATTAAATATATTTAAATGTGTCCAAGATGTGTCCTATTTCGTTATTTAAATTCTAAAACACTCAAAGTTAATGTCACATATACATGCTTGTAAGGGGCCGGTTGGACTGGGGAGCCAAAAGTAGCTCCTGGTAACTCTTGATTTTAAGCTAAGCAGGCTCTCCTGGGGTAGAAACAGGAACTGAATAGCCCCCCAGCAATTTCGAACCCTGCCTCTAACCCTAGCAACACGCACCCAGCACAAAATGTGGTGGTGTGATATCACAGCAACTTCAACAATTCTCTCGTGTGCATGTCCAGTGCTGGTCATTCGACCGGATGATATGTCTCAGGTATGGGATATCCACGTCTAGTCTATAAGTGTTCTAGTGTTTTTGATCGGCTTTTCTCATTGCCAATTCGGGGGTTCGGACCCACTGAGATACTCACCCACAGAGCACCTTGAATGTCTGCTCAGAATGGATGTGAAACTGCTTCTTGGGATTGCACCCTGCAGAAAGTATTTAAGTACAGCTTTTTAGAGTTAAAAGGTGTGCAGCTTTTATACTTTGCTTGGAATATTAAAGGAGCGGAATCGTACAAAAATGTTGACCTGGGAATTGCGACGCCCGAAAATGCCAACTTATTTATTGTTTTTAACCCCCCCCCTTACACCACATATATATGTGGGGGGGGGTTAGAGTATAATATTAATATGGGCGGGGGTGCGAGGGGTCTCCCCCCGCATATATATGGTGTAAAGGGTTAAAAAGAAAATCGCATTTTCGGCCGTCGCAATAATCACATAGATCCATAGGGGACAGTCCTCCTCTTCTGGGTTATTTTCACGATTCATTTCCTCAAAGGCAAATGTTGATTTATGGGGGGAGGGTGGGCAGAGATACAATACATCTAGATTTGCTGGCACAATGAAGTCATTGTCAGGTAGGCGGCCCACTTTTACCTCATGAGGCAGCCCTGAGTGTTTTATGCTGGCTTCTCTGGGTGCTGTGCTTTATTTTCCTTGACTGATATTGTGGCTCTGTTTTGTAAGCTTTGCTTTAAGAGTCGTTATTACTCATAAGACAAGGATACCCCAAAAGTACCCCATATTGTTCCAAAGAGGGTGTTAGTCCTGTGGCTATGCCGGCAGTGTCTTTTTTGCCTGGGTAATATGGTTCCATAGAGCGAATTTCATTTTACCTGACTGAGTCCGTTATGTCCCCCTCTTCAATTTCATAAAATGGAGGTTTTGGTTTGGCTGGAAGACCTCAGGAGTAATAGGACCAACCCTTATCCCACCTTGTGTACGGAGGAGGAAGTGGCTGTCCATTGGCCACTGGATGTGTATGTCGCGGGACTGTGGGCTGCAGTCAGCCTGAAACCAGTTTGCATTTGCCTGTGCGCATCCCTGTCTGGGATAGTCTGGATTTATTCCTTTGTGTCAGAGCTCAGTGCATGGATGGGTTTGGAGGGAGTGTCTGCCCCTCTGTTTGAATGGTTCTTGGTGTTTGATTAGGTGCTGTGTTTACTCACTCTCTCTCGTAGGGGATCAAAACAGCCACACCTTCACCCTCTCCCTTGCCTACCGCTGGAACTCTGTACCTGCACTCCGGGAAGTCCTGTTTCTCAAGGAATGTCCGAAGCGCTGCACCAGCATAATTTGACACTCCGCTGAATCCAACGGCAAAGCTCGGCCTCTCCAGAAGACCAGAAGGAACTGGTGAAATGCCAAGTTATTAACCCAATAGATCACTAAGGGTTGCTGACCATCTCGCTCTCTGCAACCCCCTATTTCCTATTTCTGTCTCTCTACTGTACAAATGGCAACATGCTGGAATCATCTTCCTCTTTATCAATTGAATTGATATTTTATTTCTATCGCGCTCGTACACAAGTGTTTCAGAGCGCAACAAGGCAAGGGAGGGGAACAGGGGAGAACAAAACAACTATCTTACTAGCCCCAGTGACATTGAGAACATGCAAGTGCATACCACTGTTATTTCTTTAGTAGCCCTTTCTTCCATTCCTTCTTTTAAAAAATCACTTGTTCTTTAAGGCAGTGCTATGACCAGCGTCAACTGATAACTATCAGAAAATAGTCCATAGGAGCCCCTCTGCGAGAACGAACACGGCCCATTGACCTGTTCTTTGGGAAGGTACCCACTCGAGAGTCCGTAGCCACACTAGCTTTTTCAACTGATAACTAGCGGTAGAGATGCCCGTACAAAATGCAATGGCTGAATGAATCACATGAACATTCACTCGCGCAGGCACACACATACGCTCCCACAACCACTCACGTCCGCACACAAACACATTTAATGTTAAGCGCATACCTTTGTTTCTTCATCGTCGCTTGGATCGCCTCTGCTCCTCAATCCGGGCTACCACATGGAAACAGGGTGCAGATTTACTCTTCCCATCTTGAGTCCCGCCTCCTCCTCGTCCTTCTCGAGGCCATGAGAGCAAGGGCTTAGTTGCCCTCCTGGCTTCCTACTGACTGGTGCTCCCCAGCACCACCTTGTACCTGCAGGTATGTGTATCACTCCTTGAAGGGGTTTGGACCAGTAAGCCCCTAGCCTCAAGATGAAGGCATCACTGTGCGATGAGTTTGGACTGAGAACAGAGAGACTTTATGACTCAACGGGCCCGATTCACAAAGATCTGCACTGGAGCAAATCGTTAGATGTCCGGAGTAGCTCTGGGTTGCTCGTGTGCAAATGGATTGCAGAAAGATTAGCTTGAGGGCATCTCTGTATTTGCTCCAGTTTTATGCTTTGTGAATCAGGTATAAGGGAGCTCATGCAAATCTCAGATGCTCGTGAGCACATGCGCATTTGCTCCAGTGCAAATCCTTGTGTGTCAGGACCTTTAAGTCTAACCCGTCAACGGCAGTGAAAGTGGTTCATTACTGTTCAGGGTTTTTCCGATGCACACATCTAGGTGCGAATATTTATTTGGATTTGTAGCGCGCACTACAGCCCAAAGGCATTGAGGCGCTGTAAAAGGAACGTATGAAGGCTTAATTCAGGGTTACATGAATACCGCACAGCAGAGGTAATCCTAGTACAGGGTACATGTTGCATACACAGAGGTAGATACGGTACAGGTTACTTAGTTACAGCTACAGAGGTAGATACAGGATAAATATGCGCAGAATAGAATATCATGCTGTTTCTCGCATCCCAGAGTTTAGTGGCTAATATGTACTTTTCTTTCAGCTTCTTGTCTCCTCCCAGTCAGTACTGCCATCGACCAATCCAGCCTCGACTACAGCAATGCTATCTATCTTGGCCTTCCTGACACTTGCCTGAGACAACTCCAACTTATTTAAAATGCTGCTGCACATTTCTTCACAACTTCTAAGAGTCAGACACATATTATCCCTGTTGTTGCTGCCTCGCTTTCACTCCCTGTTAAATATCCGGTTTAATTCAAGGTATTGTGTCGGGTCCATCACGTCGTCTGTGACAAAGGGCCCAATTGCCTGAAGTCATTTTTGACTGATTGAGCTCTTAACGGAGCACCTTGACCCACTGGTAATCTCCTTTTCAAAGTCCTCTGTTTCCTCAGGAACAGGTTGGCAGGCATTATTGCTCTGCTATCGGCCCAACTCTTTGTGATTCCCTTCCTCTGGGCATTCGGGCTAGCAGCAACTTTGTGTTTTCTTGTGAACTTACTAAGACTCAACATTGTTGTCAACCTTCCCTTGATCCTCCTCCTTGGTCCTGCCTGCTCTCTATGACCTAGCACCAAGCAATCCACCTGTGGACACGTGTGCATTATAAATGGTCGAAATATCCTATCGTCTCGCTGAAGGATGGATGTGACTGAGAAGTGCTGCCCGGGCCACTCCGTTTGCTATTGGACCAATCCTGATTTGCATATGATCTTTCTACTTCTGTAATGACTTGGTAGGCCGAACAGCGGTGGTCTGGAGAGTTTGCCAGACCAATGCCCGTGGCTATGATTAATTCAAAAGCTTCAAGTCACCAACCTTCAGTTTTGATTATAAATGGTTACAATATAACATCAGACCCTTCAAACATACTAGGCTTCTTTTTGGCTGAAATGTGGAATATTATGAAATCTACTGAACTCAACACTCCTTTGTCCCCGGCCTCCAAGATTTAATGCCCTGCGATCCACGTTTGTCCGGTGTCAAAATCTCCAACAAGATTGACAAGCATTGTGAGTGATGTGTCTCTGAGGATAATTACATCTAACTGGAAGAACAACAACATGGTATGGAGGAAATGGCAGATCGCTGTATGCCACATGCCTCGTGCAGGCTTTTAAAAATTCAACCATACTCCGGGGACCACAACAAATTCCTTTGAACAGCGCATCATGAGATGGTCAGTCCCTCGTACAAAAGATTGATGAGGTCTGGAAAGCTAAATGCGTGCCAAGCGATGAAAGGACTTGTGTAGTGCTGATCATAGCGCATATGGATCTATGCGATCACTGCGTCGCCGAAAATGTCGACAAAAATAAAGCCGAATAGAAAAATGGCGATGCGCAATGATCACATGTATCACTTTTGCCCGCATCCCCATACCCGCTTCCCCTTTTCCGCTACTTACCTTTGGGCGGCACACTTCTGTGTGTGCCGCCGACTCCCCTCTAGCCCTACGGAGTCAGCTCCCTTCCACTAATGTGGGTCGGAACTGGCATTACAGGTTCCTTTTTTCTTTTTTGTTTCTTTTCTTTTTTACTTTATTGTCCCCCGCTATCCTTGTAATGGAAGCAGATGACACCCCCGCAACTCCCGAGCCCATTGCACGGTACACGGGGAGTGGAAGACCCCCCCGCAGCCCCGCTCCCCTTATTGGGTTTAATGGAATTCGTGTTTTTCCCCCGCCGAATGCACAGTAGGCGCGCATTCAGCGTTTTTTAATCAGCATTTTGGGCCGATACTGCGCATACTGGTGGTCAGTCATTTTTTTTTAAAAAAAAGTCAAAAGACAATTTTTTCAAAAAAATAATGTCGAAAAAAAAAAGTCGAATTCCTTTTTTTTTAAATTATATATTTATTTTGGGGTCCGGGAATAAAAAAAATTGGGTAAAACAAAAAAAAAATTTTCAAAAGGAGGTTTTGGGGCAACCCCCCCATTTTGAATAAAAAACGTATTAAAAAAAATTCGACTTATTTTTTCGAAAAAATGACTCGACATTTTTGAATTCGAAAAAATGACTATGAACCGTGCATACTATCTGTGAGACTCAACCTGCTTCTAGTTATGTATGCGCACCGTATGACATGTATCGCTTTTTTGTTACTTACTTAAAGCATATAGGTCACTTTGCCTTTGCCTTCCACTCACACCTATTCTCTTATCTATACCTTTTCTTCCCACCTGTTTAGACAACACCCACCTTCTGCAATATTCATGGACACACAATTACAAGTAACTCTGAACAACTTATGCATACGCAAGAGCCACCGCCTACTGCACCCTGGGCGTCGTGCTCAGAACGCCACGTTTGCAGCACCCTAATTGGAGCACATTTCGGATCTTCATGCATGATGTTTGCTACGGTGGCCTAGAAGGCACATTCAGTGGGCGCGTGCCTTACACCGAGGCTTCCCCCAGCAGGATCCAGTCTGCTGGACTGATGGCACCACGCGCTTCTATCAAGCGCCTCAACATCTTACACACCTACACAGGCATGCAGCAACACTTTTAGGCCCTCGCGCACAGCACTCAACATGCTACACATAGGATGCAGTCAAACCATGCAACCTTCTATCTAGGCACCCAGGCTTTGGCCTACAGTGAGTAAATAAGTGTGCACACTGTTTATGCAATATACGGATACATTACACAATGCACAATTTTACGCAAATGCACTCCCAACATTTGCCTCTCTCCTAGTTCAGGCAATCGTATCATCTGTGTAGCAGTACCAAATAAGCATGCCATGAAAACAAATATTATTATAATACTGGCTCTGGCTGTGGTCGCCAGAGGTCATACCCACAAATTAGAAAGTTGTACATTACATGGTGGTGGTTTTCATACTAGGATTTAGTTTTCTTTTGAGCCTACTGCACCCTGGGCGTCGTGCAGGCATATCCACAGCGCCACGTTGCTCCCCCAACACTTTGCACCCTCCACACCCTCTACCATTCTACATATTTCTATTTATTGACCCTCCGCGATGAAGCCTGCCCACGGTGTAACCTACCCCTCTCTAATCTGTAGGTGGGGAAACACAGCATACAGGTTGCTAGGATGCCCGCCTGCTTGCCAGCAGTAGGCAGATCCCATAATTGCTCTAGAAGATAGGGGAGGGACTGGGGAAGAAACTGGGTGGTGACCGGGTAAGAGCGGGCACATTGAGTTTGGAGAAGAAGAACATCCAGCAGACATGCTCGGACTGGCCTATAGGGCACTAGAAGCAATATCTTCTATATTTCCAGCAATACCGTACACACAGCACCACTGACACTTCTCTCGGACCCACAGTCTGGGACCCAAGGTGCCGCATTGTGTGGCACCATCCTGGTCATTGGCGCTCATACCATCAGTATGGCATACTACTTTCATTGGTTTATCTCCCACAACACTTATTCAGCATTATATGTATTGACGCATTTACATTCATTAGACACTGCTTAACTTTGTTAGTTGTCCTTTTTCTATTTCCATGTCTTTCTTCTTTACTTTTCTTCTATTACACGCACCATAATTATCTTCCACAGCACTTATTCAGCTCTATATTTATTTTATGCATATACATTCATTAGACACTGCTTAGTTTTGTTAGTTGTCCTTCTTCTATTTCCATGTCCTTTTCTTTTTTACTTTTTTTCTATTATACGCAGCATAATTTGCAGCAAGGCAGTAAACACTTGCACATGTGTTTATTTTCATTTAGCAATACCCTGCTTTCACACTAGCCGTATTTCAATTTGCATCGCGGCCCTTTCGGGCGCGACGCAGTCACGTGGTATTTAAGAGTTCCATTGCCCAGGCGAGGTCAAACAAGGAAGCCCCTGGCTTCGCGTACGGGCCCGGCTTGCATGAGAACACTGACAGAGACTGCATCTCTCGACAGGTACGCCATAGACAGATCGTTTCACATTTAGACACGTTATGTTTTTTGGGTTTACAATAAGTGTTCACAGCAAGCACTTTGAATTGCTACACGCATTGCAACAGGTTTACTTACACCTGTTTAGCACAAGGCTTAACACTTCTCGGGTAAAACACACACATTATCCTACCTTGTCACTTTAGTATTCATTTTATTTGTCTCTTACACATTTTTTACCATTTTCTTTCCTGCACTCCACCAACAATTGAAATTGTCTACACATGGTATGTTAGCTTTTTCTTCCCTATTTATAATATTGATGTGTTAATCTTGTATTTACTATAATGCAATTGCTTTACTATGCAATAGACTGGCCCTGATGAAGGAGATCAATCTCCGAAATGCATTGGCATACTTAGTCTCTTTTTTTAAAGATGTGTTGGCCGCTTCCTCACTAAGAAGCTATTAGTGACTATCCTTTGAGATAGATTTTTTGTATATAAACCATTTATTTTCAAAACAAGGCACAGACTCATTATTTGAGGATTTGTAACCATTTGGATACTTTATTTACACATTTAATAACCACAGATGCGAGTTTTCCGAAATCTTTTTGTAATTCAATATCCCAGGTTGGGATCAACAGAGAGCGACTGTGTGGCTAGGTTTTTTAACCAGTCTTTGCTTCACACCTATAGGGCAATAGACCCATGGCCGAACCAAAAACACAAAATTCTGGTGTGGGCCACTTTTTTGGCCACAGTGGACCAGTTTGATGTTACTTCACTGTGCGGCTAGTAGTTTTGCCCAGTTTTGCTGAATAAATATTCTTTAAAATGCACAATTTGCATCACATTTTATCAAAAAACTCCCCCTTGGGTACTATTCAAACAGTGTCACAAAAGGAATGAATTGCCATTTGCAACGATGGCCCACTTTTTCATTGGTGCCCGAGACAGTTATATGGCCCAGTCCGACCCTGCCAGCAGAGGCGTTGCTAGGGGGGGGCTAAGGGGGCTATAGCCCCTGGTCTTTTGGTTGTAGCCCCGGATAGAATCTCAGGAACTACAACCAAAGGGCTAGCTAGACCCCAGTCCCGACAGTTCCGACATTAGGGTATCCCCGGGTCTTTTACAGACCTAGCAACTCCCCTGCCTGCCAGCAGTTTCAATTTCTCTGGACAACAGTATATATGGAGTAGGCGTAGTCAGGGTTGGGCTTGAGCGGGCACGGCCTACCCAAAACCCCTAAATGCCCACTCAGCAGCGCTGTATGGGCATTTACAGATGTTACTGTCCCTGCAGTGGGCCCCAATTGTTAGACCATCCTGGCTCCGCCTCTCAGTATATGTCACAGAGGAGCGGCTGCCAAACCTACATTTCCATTCATTCTGTGGTTATACGTTTCTGGCAGGTCCCAGGTGGAAGAGACAACCATAAGCAGTAGCCTCCAAAGAATGGAGAGCCTGTTTAGAAATGTAACAGCTTCAGCAATGGCGCATCCGCTCCTTGCGGAATCACACACGGGGGAGAGGTTGCCTCGGGATATGTGAGATGACAGATTCCTGGGGTCCCATGGGATCACGTTACGCGGCTGAGGGGGAGGGGGGCACTGAGAGGAGAGGAGACAAGGGGTCTGTTTCTGGAGACTGGTGGTGGTTGGCCTCATTGGGGCCTTGGGGCCAGACTACAGCATCACAAGGCTATTGTTAAAAGTTGAGCTGCGTGAGAGTGAAGGGTGGCCCCGCCAGGGCCTCAGGCACTCCGCCGTGGCATTTGAGCGAGCCCTGCTTTGGTAGCAGGGCGTATATCTGCCTTCATGCCAGCTGCACTGCATGGGGAAGGGGGGTTCAAGGGTTTACAGATAAGGCGTCCTCGCAGCCAGGAACAGCTGCTTTTGAAAGCCAAGGCATGTGTCTAGTGCGTACTCCCGGGCGGCAGAGGAGGCCTGCTCTCCCGTGTGCTGTGTTCCTTACTGTAGTGCGTCAGAGAATGTTTGCAAAAAAAAGTGCTGCTTTCTCCTCGTTGGCATGTTCTGAGTATATAACGCGGAGAAATGATTCACTCAGAAAATATCTACCTCCAGGAAGTACTTGCTTGTATAGTGTTCAAGTTTGTGGGTGCCTAGTTTCGAACATGCTAAGCAGGCGGGCAACGCCATTGAGCTTATCGGGCCTCACCCCCCCCTCTCCCCCCTCTCCCCCCAAAGCTCCCCCTCAAGAGTTGAGCTGAGGGGCGGGGCTTCAGCGCATAGCTTTTGTTAGTCAGAGAGGAGACAGAGCGCTTTCCTGAAACCGGCGGCTTTAAAGTGCTACTGTGCTCGTGCAGGAAAAATGTCTTTGCACAAGCGCAGCAAAACTTTGAAGCTGCAAGTTTCAAGCAAGGCTTCCCTCACCTCTCTGGCTAACAAAAATCAAATGCACACATCCAGTGGTGGAAATGGAAAAAATGCGGTGGGGGATCCCACAACACAAGGCAAGGGCCGGGGTGGGGGAGGAGTTTGAGGGGGGGTGTCAGGGCCCGTGGTCTAGAGGGGGCGGGGCTCCTAGTGGACATCCAGCAATGCTGGAATGCGTAAAAAAAAACGCAACGGCAGCATTGCCTTTTACTGCCGAGGGTAAAAGGCAATGCTGCCGTCGCAGGCCCTTTTCTTTTCTTTTTTATTTTTAAGTATTCCAGCGCGGTTCATGGTCTTGGGCGGTTGACTCTGGACGGATCACACGATCAGGCTCTATATCTGGTGCCGGGTCTCAGATCCGCCGATAGCCGGTCCAATGACCAGCACTGCACACATCAGCCCCCTCCACACAGATGCGAACAATAGTATCATCTGTGTAGCAGCACCAAATAAGCATGCCATGAAAACAAATGTTATTATAATAATGGCTATGGATGTGGTCGCCAGAGGTCATCCCCACAAATTAGAAAGTAGTAAATTACATGGTGGTGGGTTTCATAGTAGGATTTTGTTTTCTTTTAATGGAGGGCGGGGGGCAGCACCCATGCTCCCCCACCCTTTGTGCCCTCCACACCCTCTACCATTCGACATATTTCTATTTATAAACCCTCCGCGATGAAGCCTGCCCACAATGTAACCTACCCCTCTCTAATCTGTGGGTGGGGAACCACAGCATACAGGTTGCCAGGATGCCCACCTGCTTGCCAGCAGTAGGCGGATCCCATGATTGCTCTAGAACATGGGTGCACAACATACGGCCCGTGGGCCAGTTGCGGCCCGCCATGCTGTTTTTTCCAGCCCGCGAGGCACAAAGACTTTCCTAATGGAGGGCGCCCGCAAGCAGCATCGGCCGCCCTCCGTTAGGAAAGTCTTCGTTGTCTTCCGGGCCGGACAAAACACTGGCCGTCATTGGCTCAGCACACACGCACCACATCACTCCTACGAGCCACGTAGTGCGTGTCTACTGCACCAATGGAGTGCCAGCACTACGGCTGGCGTGGCCAGTAAGGCTTGATGCCGGAAGGCATTTCAGCCTTGCTTGCCACGCCAGCCGTAGTACGATTCCACTTACCTCGCCAGCGTTCCAGCTTATCAGCCGTTCAGCACGTCTCCGGTAAGTGGTCTGTGTGTTTGTGTTTGTGTGTCGGGTCTGTTCTGCTGTATGTTTGTGTTGTGTATGTTGAGATTGGGGGGTGGGGGGCGTGTCGGTTGTATATGAATGTTTGTTTTTGAGTGTTTGTATTGTGTATGTTGAGATGGGGGGTTGGGGGGGTGTGTCGGATGTGTATGAATGTTTGTTTTTGAGTGTTTGTGTTGTGTATGTTGAGATGCGGGGGTGGGGGGCGTGTCGGATGTGTATGAATGTTTGTTTTTGAGTGTTTGTGTTGTGTATGTTGAGATGTGGGGGGGTGTTGGATGTGCATGAATGTTTGTTTTTGAATGTTCGTGTTGTGTATGTTGAGATGCATGTATGGGTGCATGCTTCAGAGTTTGTGTGCTGAGTTGGGGGGTGGGGGGTTCGGGTCTGTATGGGTTCATGGTGTATGCTTGAGAGTGTGTGCTGAGTTGAGGGGGGGTCGGGGCTTCGGGTCTGTATGGGTGCATGTTTGAGAGTGTGCTGATTTGGGGGTGGGGATTTGTTTCTTTATGGGTGCATGTTTGAGAGTGTGTGTGCTGAGTTGGGGGGTGGGGGGTTCGGGTCTGTATGGGTGCATGTTTGAGAGTGTGCTGATTTGGGGGGTGGGGGGTTCGGGTCTGTATGGGTGCATGTTTGAGAGTGTGTGTGCTGAGTTGGGGGTGGGGGTTCGGGTGTGCATGAATGTTTGTTTTTGTATGTTTGTGTTGTGTATGTTGAGATGCATGTATGGGTGCATGCTTCAGAGTTTGTGTGCTGAGTTGGGGGGTTTGGGTCTGTATGGGTGCATGTTTGAGAGTGTGTGTGCTGAGTTGGGGGGTCGGGGGTTCGGGTCTGTATGGATGCATGTTTGAGAGTGTGCTGATTTGGGGGGTTCGGGTCTGTATGGGTGCATGCTTGAGTGAGTTTGGGGCATAGTGTTTAGTTGGGGGTGAGGGGGCCATGGGGCATAGTGTTTGGTTGGGGGTGGGAGCCATGGGGCATAGTGTTTGGTTGGGGGTGAGGGGGCCATGGGGCCTAGTGTTTGGTTGGGGGTGAGGTCCAGGGGGCATAGTGTTTGCTTGGGGGGGTGAGGGACAGGGGGCATAGTGTTTGGTTGGGGGTGGGAGCCATGGGGCATAGTGTTTGGTTGGGGTGACGGGGCCATGGGGCATAGTGTTTGGTTGGGGGTGAGGGACAGGGGGCATAGTGTTTGCTTGGGGGGGTGAGGGACAGGGGGCATAGTGTTTGGTTGGGGGTGGGAGCCATGGGGCATAGTGTTTGGTTGGGGGTGAGGGGGCCATGGGGCATAGTGCTTGGTTGGGGGTGAGGGGGCCATGGGGCATAGTATTTGGTTGGGGGTGGGAGCCATGGGGCATAGTGTTGCACTCCAAGAGTGAACTCAATAATAAAGCTAAAACAGGCACAGTTAGGAGATGTACATCCTTTGCTTTTTTGTGGAAACCAGACTCAACGAAGGCCATACTCCTCTTGGGCAACCCAAACAGCAAACTATAGCAGTCCAAAATAACGGAATGTCCAATCAAGGGTCAATAAAATATATATAATTTAATTAAACAGACGATATACAATAACTACATTGAAGTAAATGATAACAATGGAAAATGTGTAGTACAAAATGTAAGTTTGAAATGCAATGAAAATCGTCACCCCTCAAAAACATATTCTTTTTCCATGTGTTTAATACAAATTGGGGGTTGAAAAAGCCTCCTGACATGTCCCGCCTACCGCCCCGCCCACTTTTACTTTTCAGCCCACTATAGCCCTCATGTAAGGTACTTTCGGCCCTCTGTCAAAATCAGTTGTGCACCCCTGCTCTAGAAGATAGGGGAGGGACTGGGGAAGAAACTGGGTGGTGACCGGGTAAGAGCGGGCGCATTGAGTTTGGAGGAGAAGAACATTCAGCAGACAGGCTCGGACTGGTCTGTAGGGCAATAGACCTCACATCTGAGGGGCGGGGGCTGATAAGCACACTTGCTTCTTGTTAGACAGGCGTGAGGGAAGCCCATTTTGAAACTAACAGTGTTAAAGGGTGTTGCATGTTAGCTTATTATATGTGTATGCATGGTTACAAGGAGTGTGTATGTTATGTATGTGTGAATGAGTGAGTGTGTGTAGATGTATGGGGGCCTGGGTCTGCATGTAAATGAGCAAGTGTATGGTGAATGGGATGTTTAAATGAGTGTGTGAATGTGTAATCGTGTGTGTGTGTGTGCGCGCCTATGTGTAAGGCTGGGCTGCTACCTTTTGATACTCGGGCCCCATGCCAGACAACCCTTGGGTACACCAGAGGAGGTGGAACCTCCAAGTTTGCCCTGCCCAGTTTCTAAAGTTGCCCCACCATCACCAGTTGGGCCCCCCCGAAATGTAGGTTTTGTTGCGCCCCTGATGCTAAGTGTAGGCAGTGTATTTCAATCTGCCTCGCCCCCAAATCTCTTACTTTCACTATCAACATGTTTCTCTTCACCTTCCTGCAGTCACAGCAGAAACTTTTAGGCCAATGGATGGTGCACCCAGCTTTGTGGCGCACTTTGAGGATTCCACAATCCACCTTTTATCTGTCTTGCTTCTCATCTCATCAACCTCCCCGTGCAGAAAACCCTGTAGGGATTCAGCATCATTCTGAAACTAAAGATCCACAGCTGCCTCGTCACCTGCTGGGGGGATGTGCAGGAGGGTGGTGTAGATGTCATTTTGAGCTGTGGCTCTGTGAGAGGGGTTTGAGGCTTGTCGGAGGCACTGGGATGAACCTGTGGTAGAAACAAAGCAGGAATTTGGTTTGAGGAGGCGTTGAGCCTGCCAGCCAACATAGGACTGTGAAATGCCAGCCTGGGGTCTCCAGGTCTCAGGCAGTCCTTTCTCTGAACCAAAAGTTCACGTGACCCAAAAAACCTTACCACTCCACCTGTGGCAATGAGTGGAACCTCCAGTCTGCCCCACCCTTTGTCTGCCAATTTCCAGATACTTGCTACACATCAGAAACAAAGCATCAGAGAGAGAGATCGAGAGAGAAAGAGATAAAGGGAGGAACAGGTGGGAGCACTCTACCGAGGCCAGTGGTAGGAGTGCGGGAAGGGACCCATGTTGCCTTGTATTGTTAGGCCATTTCATGCCTTGCTATGACTTTGTTACACCTTTTTCATGCTTGCTGACGTGTCATTGTTTGCTGCAGGTAGCTCTAAGGTTGTCTGAACCCCTCACCAACCTGCACACCAAGGTCTCCGCGGACTGCTCCCTGCACAAACACAATCAAATTGTGCATTCCAGCACACAATAGACATATAAAAAAAAGTCACCCACACATGGCAATTGAACACCCCTTCCAAATGACATGAAACATCAGAACACTACACCTTTATAACAAATTTACATAGCACAGTCCTGGTCAGTGCATTTTAGCAGCATGGGCACACAAGGCTCTGCTCTGGACACATTTGCCTTCATGCTCTTGGCACCAAACACCTCCGAACAGATCTGCATGCCGAGTTAAGAGGGTTCTTCAGGTCGGCATGCATCAACACAACAGCAAAGCTATCTCTAGTTTTTCCATAAAATGAACCTATCCCTCCTCTCTTTCAGATCTGCCAGGGCGGCAGGAGACCATGCAAATGGCAGCAGAGAGCGGTATAAATCTGAGTTTTGTGAGAAATCTGAGGGTATTCTCACTCCTAATCCCCCCCTGGATCGTCTACACAGGTAGCCAGGGAAAGGCCATCGCTTTTGGATTCTGCCCCTGGTGGTGGAGAAACGAGGGATGTTCACCTGGGTAGAGGGTCCTCGAGAATTGGGAGTGATATACACTCAGGTGAGACACGGTATTCCCCCGTCCCTTCCAAGAAGAACCCTCTGTTCCAAGGGCAGTAATGGGGTATTCTCATACATTTCCCATTGACCAAATAAAGGGTATGAGATGCTACTGACCCTAATGTACCCAATGTAATTTGGGTGAGATACCTGACATGGTATCCCCCTTTCCCTACTGACAACCACCATAACCCTCCCCCAACCTTTATAGGCTATTGTAAGCCAGTTCCTCACAAATCTTCACATATAACATCTGACAGTACTGAAACAAAGAAGATGCAACTAAGAGTGATGAAGATTAGCCCTCTACACCACTCTGGTACTAGGACGAAGAAAATGCCTGTAAGGAACTTTGAGGATCAGGAATGTCCCTGTAATTGTGGTCAGGCAGGACTAATCAGAGTTCCACACCTGCAGCCTGTCAAGGGGCTGCAGGTCTATAAAGGGAGACCAGCCCCCCAGCAGGGCAGAGCATGACAGGTGAAGCAGCAGGAGATCCGTGAAGGGAGGCAGCCATGGTAGACAAGGAGGAAGAACCAGGACGCCGGCAGAAGTCCCAGTGGACTTGTGGGACCCGATGTAACTGCGCTCTGTATCCCCCACAAGCCTGGGACCCTCCAGACTAAAGCGCATGCAGACAGGGCTGAGAAGGAGCCTG